>NC_134321.1:15388517-15693403 GCF_964195595.1 Calonectris borealis
AGTTTGTAATTTTAAAATTTTGCCTTAGTAGTCACTGTGGAGGCATTCTTCGGGAGGCATCAGTGTCATTCAGTAAAAAAACTCTTCAAAGCAGAAACTGTCTATAGAATGGGCAGAATAGTAAAGCTTTTTAATTATTGTTCAGACAAATATTCACTGTTCACTTCTCACTATTGGATGCGTTTTGTATGTGTTTTCAGGGATGAGGAGGAGAAGGCTGTTTTAAAACAAATGTGGTGCCTAGCTTTGTCTTTGTTGGGATGTGGTGAACAGTTGTCTTTCAAGATGTCCTTACTAATAGCAATATAAAGCATAACAAAATTTGGTCATGTTACTATATAAGGGTATATTTAAAGACATTAACTATTAGCTATTGTTCTGCTTTTTGTTTTCATTATTTCAAGTCAAGATTTTTGTAAATAATTTATTTTTCTTTATGTTTGGATATTCTGTTTAGCCTGTTTTGGAAAAAACATGTTCACTTTGAAATGAGTCTCAGTAGCATGCAAAGCAATGGAAAAATAAGGAGCATGACTGCAGTGTTCATTTTAATTCTCTCATAGAGTGTATGAATACTAGCTCTATGCTTAATTAGCTAAACGGGTGTTGCTACATTCACTGGAGCCCAAGGGCATTTTGGATTTGTGAATTTTTAGACATGATTGTTGTTTTACTGCAACTTGGTTTTTACTAAACAAAAGGAGGAACCTCCCTAGGAATGTTTGTTTGGCAAACTATGGACAGATTTGTGACTAGTCTTCATTCCCGTTAAAATACTTTTATTAATAATGGAAGATGTTTATAGTTTATTGGGAAATTTTATATTAGTTAAAACGTTACCTTTCTTTTTTTCTTAAAGATGTCACTGCTAGTATTTTCGGCTATTAATTGCCCACCGTCAAAGACAGAGGGTTTTTATTAAAAGTACATAGGAATTTATTTAGCTGTATGTATTTGGTTATTTTGATTGTACACTGGAAATACACGAATTGCTTGACGTGAAACTTTTTCTGTGTTTCCTATGGAATGGAAGATCAGTAAAGAAGATCAGCATTGTTCTTTTGAAAAAAAAATTCTTAACTTTCTTTTCCAACTTTCCAACTCCATCTGAGTTAAGGTCAGAAGTTGAAACCCTGGGCCCATTGTAGTCGATGAGAGTCTTGTTATTTATTTCAGTGCTGTCAAGTTTTCACTCAGAGCAGTTTGTCTTTTGATGTGTTCATAGTCTTAGTAGAAAAAAATTTGTGCATATACATATATGTATTCTCAAAGAGATTTGTACAAACTAGATGTCTTTTACTTTATTCCGACAGGCATTTATCTTATCTTATCCTTGGTATTTATGAGACACCAAATCACCCTCATGTCTAGCTATACGACTTTATTATATAAATTCAATAGTTTTTGGTCTGTCACTTGTATTTTAGCTGTGTGAGTCAGGCCATTCTGCCTGAACTTTGGCCTCAGCTTCTTCACCGCAGGTGCAGAAGGTGTGCAAACAATCTGAAAATGTAGCTGATGAACTGAACTTCAAAGCTTTTGATGTAGTCAGCCTAAAGACAACAGTCACAGGCCTACAATCATCAGTCGTGCTCTTTTATAATCTTCCATAGTAAAAATAAATAATATACTACCGCAGTTCTTAACACTGTAGAAAGTGAGAAAAGGCAGTATGTATTTTCACACGTAAACTTTGTTTTGAAATGTTATAGTTGCTGTAAACAGGAGTAGATAATCACTGACTTCACATTGACAGAAGTAATCATATAATCTAGATATAGTTTAATATCTGAAGCTAAACTGACATCTTGAAAAAAAAAGAGATGAATTCCATGATGAATTGCATTTTGTTGGATTGCACTTCTACGAATATTCATGTGAACATGTAAAATTACTATTATTTGTCTTGAAAACTGTTTCAAGCAGTGGTTTCTGAATATTAGAGTATGTGAATATGGGACTGGCAGCACAGCATTCCTCCTGCAAGGTCTTGATTTGTTTGGAAGCAGAAGTACTACCTGACTTAAAGACCTAATCAAAGCTCATATGACCTAAACTTTTGAATGTAAGATTTTACAATTGAATACTAAAACATGAAAAAAACAGTCAATTTTGAATTGACATAAGATCTATAAAAATTGCTTTGGGAAGTTTATGAAAAATACAAGAGAAAATGTTCAGTAGAGTACAGAAAATAATACCTAACAAAAAATTATTTAGTATCTATTTTTAATATAAATAAACATATTTATTCTCTGTTAGTTACAATGCTATAATGCTGCTTTAAAAAAAAAAAAAAAAAAAAGAAAACCTCCCTGTGCTGACCTACTTAACATCAATGAAATACCAGTTGTCATTGCATATGTCTCTTGAGTTCCTCAAGGAAAAGCTTTGATAGGTGATGACTGCTATCATAGATATCTACTCCTACCAGCCACAAGACCTGGAGCCAGTTTTGAGACACATCCCTGTCTCTTATGCTTCATGTTATTCTGGCAGTGGGTTCTAATGCAGATTTTCAGATCACACACATGCAGTAATTGAAACACTTCATCTGGGTGTGGTGGCCAGAGCTCAGACTGAGCTGAGTGAGGTGTAGGTGCAAAGAAACAAATGAAAAAAAGGCATTTGGCTGTTTCAGCAGGTGTATACTACTTCATAGCCATTCCTTTTTTCTGCCAAAGAAAAGGCATTGGGCAGGGTAGGATTGTCTTGAGTTTGAGCCTTGAATCGGTGGCTGAAACATTATAATTTATAAATAATTCTATAACAGGGAGTACAATACAGAAATCTAGGAAAAATATTTATTCATATGATTTAATTAAGTTCGGTATCAAGCATCTTGGGAATGTTGCTTTGACAAAATTAAGCTATTTGTATACTTGTGCTCTAGTAGCATTAATGTAATGGATTAGAAATAGTTAAGGAATGCCTGTTAATATTCCTCATGTTGCTATACTGTCCCACTCTAATTAGGCATGCATTTTGACATCAATATTCTCATTTGTTCAAAAAATCTATTGTGCTAATTGCCAATTTCAAGAGACCACTAGGCAAAGAGCAACTTTAGTTGTTCTGATGGAATATCCCTGCATATTGCAAATGGCAGAGCCTTGCTGCTTCATTTTGCTTCAGTTTTGATCTTTGCTTTATAGACAGTTCACCAGTGAAAATGTTTACAGGTCTGTTTTCCAAAAAGCAGTAATGATTTGACTGATTCCCTGCTGGAGCCTTTCAGATCATCTAGCTGGCCAGATCATGAGCTCTTCTTGGGTCTGGCTCTGAGTTCTACCAAACTGAGCCAAGTTAGCTGAACAGTTCATGTACTAGTTTTATTTTAAACCAGATCTTTTTGACTAAAATGAGCAAGCTACTCACTTGAACAGCTTTACTGGAAGATTTGAAGAAGTAATAGTCTTAGAAGGGAGAGGGACAAGCAGCTGGAATCTCTGTCAACAGCATATCTGGAGGTAGATGAAGATATCTGTCCACAGCCTTAGGCCATGGGCAGAGCACTCTATAAACAGTTATGCCAGTTGATGACGTTACTACCACCCACCTTATGTGCTTATTACTATTATTCTGCTAGAGATTGTTACACTCCCAGATCTCTCAACAGAAGAAATCACTCCCATCAATCCCATATCAGCTTCAAGCAAACTGAGCCAGGTTAGCTTAAATAGTGATGAATACCCATTCATCAGGCAAGCCTGTTTATTGTTGCCTGGTGTGGATTAGAGAGCACTCTGACATTTCTGACTTTCTGTTGGAAGCTGTGTGGTAACATCCAGCTGATGGTTAGTGAAGAGCAGATAGTGGTGGTAACATCTTCAAATGGAAAAGCTCAGTCTGGAAGAGAATTATGTCTATAAGTTAAAAACAAAAAGACCCTTACTGAAATCACTTTATCTTCAAAGGCTCTTGCACCAATTTAGGTAATCAGGTTACTAAAATAATTTAAATTAAACCAGTGCACTTTTTTTGTTTAACTAATCAGAATCAGAACCTCTTTGTTCGTTTTGCAAATAGACATATTTTTACCAGATGCAAGCATGGAGATCAGTAATAAATTATATTTTCCATTTTATATAGGAGCTATAATTTTGGATAGTAAATCTGTGTTAAATTCTAAGAAAACTAGTTATTAAAAAAAAACCACAACCAAACCAACCAAAATACAGTTTGGATAGATCTTGCAATAAGTCTTTGCTGGGCCAATTATATTAATAATATGATTAATTTTGTCACGCATAGTTCTAGAACCTTGAAATGCATTAGGTGATAAATCTCAAACAAAGCTGAAAGCTTTGCTCTTTATAGCAGATCTTAAAGTCTATCTGTAAGTGTTTACTAATGACTACTGTTCCCTAATGTGGCTGAGGCCTAAATCTTTATTTGTGGGAGCCATCAAAGCAGCACAGCACAGTCACATTCTTTGTGTAGTGTTTTACATCTGCTGACCTGGCTCCTGCAAGTGAGCTTTTCATGAGGATTCATTTTAGTTCTGAGAATATGGATAGGGTCAAATGTGAACACTGAGGCAAGTTTTTAATGATTTAGGAATTCTGTTAGCTAGGATGATTTTGATTATGGAAGTTAGAGGCTTTAGGTCTGACTTACATTGGTTCTATACCCCTATAGGAATTTATACCTGTGTAAGTAATAACAGATCCTAACATTTTGATTGAATTAAGTTGTGTTCAAGCCTTTTGGCTGGAAAGTGCTCTGAGATTGCCCTTACCTTTTTTAATGTAATTGAGTATTATATCCTACCTGCATTAATTGTGGGGAAAAAAAAAGATAAAGATGAAAAGCTTTACTCCTTTTGCTAATTGTTTTTATAGTAATGTTGGACTTGCCTTCAATGTCATGCTACTGAAAGAATTTTTTACCGACTTTCTAAATTTTTATCTCTGCCTAACTCTATGCTGCAGTTATGATTTAAATCTGTGGTTAGATTTAATGAAAACATAACTCCTTAATCACCCTATTTAACTTACCCTCATTCATACTCTGACTGAGGCTGACAAAATTGTTGAGAAATTTACATAGATCCTGCAGCACTCATTTGTAAAATATTTATGAATGGTAGGTCATCCTTTTAAAAACTTATAAAACTGCTTGAAATCTGTTTGCTGTTTTCTCCCAGATTTCTTTACCAAACGAGATTCAGTTTTTATGCGATCTTTTACGCAGTTGTGGTCATTCATCTTATAGGAGGTCTTTTTCTTCATTTGTAAATTTGTTTAATTTCTAAAGTCAGCAGCAGAAACTTAAATAAGAAACTGTCTTACTGTTAACTATTTTGTAACTCTAATGAACTATTTTACCATTGCAGTGTTGCAAATCAATTTACCTTGAGGCTTGGAATGTATTTCCAGTGTGTAATTAATAGATGGAAAAATATTTAGAACTTGAATTGCCATTCATTTTAAGAAAAATGATAAATGCTAAAAAAATCTCTGCTAGTAGTAATAGTTTTAGGATTGTACTTGTCAACCAAAAAAAGCCTGCAACTGATTGCAAGAGAAAGAAGGGCTCATTCTCAGAGGGCTAATTCTTTTTTTCACTTGTTTAATACTTTTACTTGTTTAATAAGTTCTCTAATTTTTAATTAGAAGTGAAGACTACTTGTTCAAATATTGCAGTATCTTAGAGTACCTTGTCTTTTGGTTTTGTAGGAAAGACAGGTCTTACTATGAAAACTACTATAAAGTTGTATGTGAGTCCTCCACAGATACAGTCTTATTGCTTGAAGACAGTTTGGGAAAGTTTTATCTGGAAATGATCCTTCAATATAAGAATCAGAAGAAAAATACACTTTCTTTCCCTCTTGAAAACAGTGTAGCTTCTAAGAATGTATTTTAAGACAAGCTGAGTGAGAACCCTGCCTTAGTTACAGAAAAAAGATACTCTACAGAGAAAAAACATGAGCTCTCTAGCTATATTTAACTGCTATTAGCCCCAAGACAAAATGAATACTGTCAACTGTACTTTTACCAATGTACTCTGTTTTTCCTTGAGGATTGATAGGCTTAAATGTACTGATTCTCTCCTTGACTCTGGCAAACTTTGATCTGATGTTGAAGTATTCAAAAGCTGCATGTGTTGCAGGATTTCAGCAAACTTGATCTTACAGTTTTAACTTAAATATTGTTTCCATTTTGAAGTCTGTCATATGGGTGTACCACAAAGAGTGTTTGGTTTTAGCCCTGATGTCTTGGGTGATGGTATGCAGCAAGTAACAGAATACTGGGAATAAAGAAAAATCCTGAAATGAATCCCTCCAGCTATGGGCCGGTTGCGAGCTAGAGAGACAGGATGTAAAGTAAAACCAGTATGTCTCCCTTTGATCAAAGGATAGATTCCCCACCACCACCCAGCAGGTGATTAACACATAAGTACATTCTCCCCTAAATGGGCTGATTGGACAAAACTAACTATTTGCTTCGCACCCGCAAAGCAAACGTCAGTTAATAAACTGGTGTTAGAAATATTTCAAATGCTGTGTTTGTGCATTCAGATTCATGAAGTTATGTGATCTGATGCACTTAAGTTGCTACTAAATTGTCTTAGAATAGGAAATTCTCTAAAGGAAGAAATACTGAGCACCTTATGAAACTGCATTTTTATTTTCAGAAAAAAGCTCTTTCCACAAGTAAATTGTTACATATTCTTCAGTTGTGTATGCTTTCTGTATTTGGAGAAATTCCTTAATAGTCAACTGCACTATAAATTTTGAGTATGGTGAAACAATAGTGTAGGGTGTGGTTGTGCATGGTCTTATGCATAAAAGCTGTTCAGAAACAGACTTGACCAGTGGAAGATCTGTAAGCCACAGACTGTTTTTACTTCAAAAGTAATGACAGTGTGTGTTTCACTTTATTTCTAGAAGCATAACACTGGGTTTAGAAATCTTTGTTTTCTCATGGTTTTCATCTGATTTTATTTATTATGTGCCAAATACGTGTTTTTTGAAGGGGAAGGACGTAGCACATGAAGCCACCACTGTCCTGAAAAATTTACAGTGCAGTAACACACTAATGTCAGTAAACGCTCTCATTGTCCCATTGACTTCTTTGAGGACAATATTTCACACAAGAACTTTTAAGATGGAGAGTATGTCAGCTATGCTGTTCTCGTTTTCGTGATTCTGAATTGCTTTCCCGTACAAATCAGAATATAATGACTGAAATCTAAATCTAAAACACCTCTGCTATATTTCGCTATTAGTATAATAGAAAAAAATCTTATCAGTGAATGTCTTTCTGATAAGTAGCCTCACTTGGGATAGAGGCTGATATGTCTGATTATGTCTGATAGAACATAATCTTAAGAAAATTTTTATTCAAAATTCATTGTAGCACAACTATTTTTATATGAAAGGTAATCAAGCCATCTCTCTTACCAAGCAGGATCTGCCACGTATCATCATTCAGAACAGTGTATTTCAGAAAATGGAAAGCAGTAAGCTAATTACTAAGCAAACTATTTTGTCATAATTTTATTATGTGAGATCAAATATATGTATACATATGACACATACGGTTTTTGCTAGGATCCTGCTAACAATAATTAACTAGTGTATTTATCTTGTTACCCGAGAACTTCACATTCTTCTTGATTCATTCATGATTGAATTTTTGAAACAGACAAAGATACATTGCCAGATTCTAAACCAACATGAAATAAATAAATCTTAACCAAAAGAGATGCCAGCATTCCAGAAATAAAGTGTGGATGTGGTATTCTAGAAAATAAAGACCCCAAATCTATAAAAGCTGTACTGTATATTGTCTTTGTAGTTGTCTGTTACAAGACTGCACTGTGGTTGCTACAAATTGTGTGCTTTGGTATTAATATTATAAATCAATTTTAGCAAGCTTCTGTTTAAGAAAAATATTGTTTATCAACCAGTCACTTTTCCCTAGATCAAAAAGCAGTAGTTGGAATATAAAACCTCCAAATCTGCAGGAGAGGTGTTTGACAAATTAATATAATTTAATAAGATGGGATAACACTGTTTTAAAATGTTATTTACTTCTTGTTTTTCTACATTCTTCCCACAAATGGTGGGTAGAGTGTGCAGAGTTTGCAAGAAACCAATATTCTCTTGGCAAATGTTTCAAAGATTAATGATCAGGTAGTTCCAACACTGGTGTTTTTAAATGATGACAGATGAATAAAGGCTTTGTAGCAAGGAGAAAACAGGTGCTGAGATGCAGAACGATTTATTCTCTGTATTTTGAGGCTTTTTTAATAGTAGAAAAGCTGCTTTCTTCTTCAGTGATTAGTTTTGTGTTGTTTTATGATTTTAGCTAAAGACTCCCATCTTTTGTGACATACTGCTCAAAGTCCTGTCATGATATAGCTTAACAAAGCATCACCAAGTATCCTGATGTGCAATCCTGACTGCCAATCACTTGGTACCTAAGCAGATAGGCACTATCCTGAATGTCCTCGGGGTGAATTCTTGTTTGCATTTCCTTTACAAAAAGCCTGCGGTTGTTATTACACCTGCTGGTGTTCAGTGTCACTGACCTCTCACCTAATGTACAATCAGGTGCTCTTTTTTAACAGGCAATCTGGCATTCAGCCCACTTAAATTAGGTTCATTTGTCATGTACTCCTATCTGCCAGCAAGCAAACTGGGGAAAAAGAGGTCAAAGTAGGGATTTTTCAAATGTAAATGTTTCCTGGAAGCTGCTGTTGAAACTTAGACGTGTCATTCAAAATGCAAGTTACTGCCTGCCTTCTTTCTTAGCAAACCAATTGTCTTTTAGAAGTACTTGCTTTTCCAAGTGTCTTTGCAACACTTTTGCATGAAGTTGTTGTATGCATATTTTTATTGCCAAATATTGTTGCAAGCAATAAATAAATCACTGGGCCATATTAAAAGCATATTTTGCCCAGATGCTGCTTTGAAATACTGGATTAAAATGGAAAAAATTAGTTTTAAACCACTTACAGGAAGTGGGATCATGCAAAAGGCTGGTTTCATTTCCAAGTATCTTGTTGCAATCAGTGCTTTTGTATATGGGATGTGTACAAATATATATTACAATATGATATTAAATCTACATTTTAAAATTATTTCATTTTGTCCCCCTTTATGGGTTGTTTTTTTTTTTTTGGCAAATTTAATCGCATGGGCCAATACATGAGTAACATGGCAAGATGTAGATTCTGGTAGTAGATGATGTTCCTTCTTTTAAAACTTAGTGGTAAGAAGAATTGTGTGGATTCTGTCAAATTACTAAATGTTTCAGTGCCTGTGACAGCACTACAACTTGTATAAGGTAGTGATCCTTGAATAAATATTATCACAGCAAGATACAGCTATCCCCAGTAACTGAGATGGAGCATGATGAAGTGGGGGGAAATATGCTTTCTTTCTTCCTTATAGAATAATAATTTACTTTTAGTTTTGCCATTCTCTTATAAAGGAACTGAAACTTCATCAAATAACTGTATACAATTGTGCTTGGATCAAAAAGTAATAATATTGGCTAAATAATGTAATGTCTTTTGCTTCTGCTTTGCCATTTCCACTGTCAATAATGAGGGAAGAACGTTTCAGGTTGGTGATAAGTCAGTGAGAGGGAAGAGATTGGCTGTGAAATTGGGAATTGGCTTTCTGAGACTGCAGATTGACAAAAAGAGGTTTCTTCAAACCTGTGATTCTTGTATGAGAGAGAGACAGACTTGCTGACCAGTGTGAATGTTTTCAGGCAGGTGGAAGTAGGAAGGAGCTGAAGATCCTAGCTAGTTTTAACACTTGGATGGGGTGTAGTTTGTTTTGGTAAGATTGAACATCTGAGATGGAGTGAAAAGGTGAGTGATAAAACAGGTTATCTGGGTTATGTCCAATGAAAGTATGCTAAGCGTTAGCTTTAGGGATAGAATTAAGACATGGGGAGAACAACAAAGGACTGAGAGATATAAAAATAGTCATTATTTCTTTACTCTCCCACCACTTCTTTTGAGGTTTCTTTTGTTTCCATTTTCTCTTGTTTCCATTTTCTTATGTCTCTATACCTTAATCTTTGGATAATCTCACTTGCAAATAATTTATTTACTATGTCTTTGCTGATAGTTCATAATCTGCACTCCTATCCCAGATCCAACTAATTTTCCCGAAATCAAAATCATGGCTATTGCAACCCTCAGGTATCTAGTTAATAGCTTGACGAAATATGTCTAAAATAGGTAATCTACCTTTTGTTTCTGTTTACTTGCTTTCATGTTCTTTATATCATAATCTGACTTTTCTATATTATTTATTAATTAATTTGTTTAGATTCCCCAAATAGTCAAACTACCATGACCTGTAGTTTACTTCTGCAGGCACATAAAACAAGCAGCACACAGCTGAAACCTTAAAACAGGAAAGTGGAGGGAGGTGAGGTCTAGAACAGAAAGGAAGACTAGGTTTTCTTTTTACTTTTGTTGTGCCTGTGTTGTACCAGAGCAACTTTTGTTTTGATGATGTTTGCTTTTGGCTATGAATGTGAAAGCCCCTTTAGGAAATTGGCTTCGAGAATAGAATACAATTGTTTTATTCATTGCTGCAGGTAATAACTAAGACATATAAAATATGTCTGCTTCTCTAGATGAGTCACTACATGATAGTTTTAATACAAAATAAACTGGCTGGGATTTAGTATGGATGGAGATGTAGTATACACATCATCTTGCCAGCCCACAGAAGAATCTTCTGATGGGGTCTTCCCAGTGAGTTGTCTTGTCCCCAGACAATGTATATTAGTTATGTTACTATAACAAAGCATAACCAAAACTATTTCAGTAGAAAGAAATGGTCATAATGGGCACAGTGAGTTAAATTATCTTCAATCATCTACAGACCGGAGGACAAAAAGAATGATGTAGGTATAGCAGATGTCAAGTGGACAGATTAAAGAAATCCCACTCCTAGTGTAGAGGGATATTACCTAGGTATTCAAAAGATTAATTCAACAGTTGGAATCTTTAAATGACAACTTTCAAGACTTAAAATTCTTCTACAGTGGACTTACGGCTCTGCCTGGTGAATTCTATTAAGACATAATTCATGTCCTCAATAGCTGAAGAACAGGTCAAATTTTCAGAAAAAAAAACCCAACAATCTATTAAAACAATAGTATTGTAAGTGCTATTATTTGTTTCAGACGCTTTTATTTGCTGTTGTGAGCTAGCAATAGCATATAAGCAGCAAGAAAACAACCACATTTAGGTTTCCAATGTTTTTTTTAAGAATTGTCCAGAAGTGGATGGAGAATTCTGACTTATATAGTAGGGTTAGAAATATATAAGTTTAATGTATTAAGGTATAGAATATAAAATACAATAAAATACATAATGAGGTTAGAGATTCCATAGAAACTGCTGTTCCTAGATGTTGAACAAGTGATGAGTTCATATTACATATCATATTACATATTAAATAATATATATCATACTGCATTTCAATTTTGATTTGGGGAAACCACTACTTTTTTATTCTACAATTCTTAGCATTTTTCAAATCTCTCTGATTAAGAAGACAATAAAAATAATTAAAACAGGAAATTGTGTCATGGTCAGTCACTTTTAAGGAAGTTTTAACTTTTATTACCTAATAAGTTTTTAGATTTTTTTTTAATAAAGTTTTCAAGGTTAATAACGCCCTGTCTTCCATTTTCCAGTTTGTGAAATGTAGAAAATAGAGTCTTAAAGAGTTTGAAAAGTCTTCTCATAATTTCACAAATTCTAAATAATTTGCAGGAGCTAAGGAGGAATCAGGAAAGGTGTAGAAAGTTGTACAGAAGATAAATTCAGTTACTTTTTCCCTCAGTGTGGATGGATCATCACCTACATTTATGTTTTTGAATTAAAAGAGCCAGGGCCTTGTCTGCCAATTGTCTTCTCTGCTGGTCTATCCAGTCTAAAAAGGTAATGAAGGGCTGGTAATTGACAGAATCTTAAGTCCACTCCAAATACAGCTTATTCATAGGAATCCATCTTACTGTGCTCCCTCCAAACAAACAGATGCATCATAATTTGTTTGTCTACTTTGCTGTAAAATATGAAAAAGACATTTTAAAAAGAATCTGTTAATGTAGAGTGCATATATAGAGAGTGTATAAAATTACTCATATGAAATCAGGAATGACTCAAGACTTCTGGTGTGTGGCAGAGTAAGAATTCTAGATCCTTATTGCCAATTTCCAAGGCAACTGCTGAAGTAAATCTTAAACGCTTGTTCTCACTTTAGCAATTTCTGGCAGGGACAATGTTGTATTGTATAGGACAGCTTGTATGATATCCAAAACAGGACAAAAATTTGGAAACAATGGGAGAATTTGGCATTTATTAATCCATAGGGTGTGCACATAGTTTAAATAACTTCATGATGTGAACATCTATGTGCTTTAGAGTCAATAATCAAAAGCTTTGCAGATTTAGGAGAAAGAATTCAATTTTAAAACAAAATTAACGTTATAAAAAAATCTTAACATAAAACTGGAATGCAGTATGATATAGCACACCAAGGTTTACATTTCCAAATCCTTTTATGTATCCTATTCTGAACACAAAGCCCAGTATGTACATGCAGATTGAAAAAGTGAATCAAATGTAAATCAAGCATCAACAAAGGTTTGTACAGATATTTTTGCATCTGGGTGTGAAAATGTTGATTTCCCTAAATTATTGTGATTCAATGCATTTACATTATCATTTTGTCATTGACAACAGATTAATTAATCACATGCTTAGACATATCAAGAAATAACATACCCTTTTGATAGCTGTGTTTTTGTTATTTGAAATCTAGTAAATTTGCCTTTTCTTCTGATTTTCTTATAATTGTACACTGTTTGCATTACTGTGGTGTAAGGGATGTATCACAGTAAAGAATATGACCAAAATGCCAGTACACCATCAAAGAATTCCTAATGCTAAAAAAATGTGAGGGTTTGATTCACCAGATTCAAGCTTTCTTTATGTCAGGGCAGAAATCAGGCCTACCAGATTCCAGATCAGGTCTGTAGTGTTTTCCCAAGGGTTTGCCACTTAGTAAAAAGAAGGCCTGTTGCGCAGAAGCCTTAAAAGTATAAACTCAGCTATTTTGGTTTTGTGGTTAGGGTAGTGCTGTTTATTGAGTTTCCAGGTAGGAATCTGGTAGGTTATCTAGCACTCAATAAATTACTGTATGGCCATTGAGATTAAAAAAAAAAATCAAGATGCTTACAGTGTCATCACTGGAAATTAGTCAACTGGTCAATTTGCTTATTTAAAACAGTATTATAAAAATGATGAGATTACTTCTGGCATAATTTCCCTGTTCTATAAGGGCATATTTTGTTTTGCTATTCCGATTTACAACAACTTCAAGGAAAACTTATTAATTACCTTGCCATACATGCAAATTTTGTTTGTTTATTTTTATGTTTGCAAGCACACTGCAAGCCTGAAAAAGCAAATATATTATGCTGTTTAGATTAATGAGTTCCTAATTGTTTTAGCTTCTGAATGCTTGAAAATTTGACATGCATTGAAACATAAATATATCAGAGTTTGGGGTTGAAAGAATAAATGAAATGGCCTCTTGTTTGTAGATATATTTTTAAATGTACTATTTTATCATCCTGACATGTTCAAGGAAGTCTAAATCTAAATTCCTTTGGCCAATTGGCTTGACTTGCCTGCCAGAGTCAGAGGATTGAGTAGTTGTGCCAAAGTTTTTTATTCATCCCTATTTACACAGAGTGACTGGAAGCTTTCAGAGTCAATCATTCCAATCACTCATACCTGAACGGAACCCACATGAATGTAAATCCATTTGGCATTTACCCATCCCATTTAATTTGCATATTTAGCTATATGGTTTGTACCTTTTTTGTAGGCATAGTCAAATAGTGTTTATTATTTTGAGAGACTCGCTTGACCTGTAGCATCCTCTATGAGTCAGTGAAAGAAGGAAGGGGGCATAAAGGACATACTCAGGAATAATGCCTCAGTTTGCTCTTCATCTACAGTTTAAGCAGAACATGTGCATGCTGGCTTATATGTTAGTGAATGTCTCTTTAACTAGCTGTGTGGTATGAGGGCCAACTTGATGAGGTAGAGCATGCCAGTTTTCCTTCCCAAAGGATCTAGTTGTTCATATTGGCAGGAAGTTTTACTTACCAAAGTGGTTAGCAACTGGCAAAGTGAGCACATCCAGGTCTGAGGTATTCCTTACACACGTTTCTTCATGGGAATTTCTTATGTTAACAAAGGTACAGTAGGCAGTGTGCTTAATATTCTGTTTTATTTATCAAGGCAAAGAAACAACTGTATGAGTAAGGTCAATATACAGTAAAAGTTATTTTAGGTTGAAGGTCAATATGTTGGTCATTGTGGTTTGTTGTTTAAATCTTTAGAGATTTTACATATTAGCAGCTATTTCCTGGAACCAATAGGAGTGATCTGAAATCCTAGAAGGATTTTCACTTTTCATTTTCCCTATCTTTCTTTTAGAGGAGAATGCTGCTCATCCTTCTAAAATTAGTTCATTTCTTAGTTGTAATGTTTATATAATTTTTGAAGACTTTTATATTTTGCATGTATTCACGAAAACATGTGAATATGTTTTAAAAAGTACACAGGTCTCATTCATATAAAAACTGAATAAAATTAGATCAGTTGAAGTGTTATGTTGACAAAACTTTTACTCTCTTCTCATCTGCACCAAATATAAAGCTATAGAAGGTCCTTGTTTAAGCTAGCAAGTCCAGGGAATTCTCTCCTTCCTCTCATGGACGTGATGTCTCAATGCACTGTCCTACAGTTGACGTGATTGCTTTTCACTACTGCATTTGATTTAGAACATTATCTTTATTGAAACTGCTATGTTTTAAATCTTTTGCCTAAAGGAACATGTTTCTCCAAATAATTCATTGAATGATAAAATTTATTTCTACTGTTATTAAAAAAAAAACCACAAAATGGTTGTAATCTTATCCAAAACAAATAAACAAACAAGCCCCCCCCTGCACCAAATAGCAGTTTAAAGGTAGCAGAAATAATTTATTAAAAAAAAATCACTTTTTGTTAATATTGTTGTCCACATTAACACACACCACACTTTGTCTTAAGGGTTTTTGATGGGACAGCGTTGTATTTAGTAATTTGTGATCATTATGACAGCCTGCCTGTTGAAAGACCATCTCTGTGGTTATCTGGAAGAGATCAAGGTGCATCACCTGTAGAACAAGACCTTGTTTTGGCTCCCAGCTGTCCTTCTGGAAAGGGAGCACAGGACTTTGAAAGAATGTTACTGATAAATCCATCCTTTCACCTCAGTTATAAGCTTTCCTGTATGTGAAGTTTAACTGCAATGAGTTATTTCCACAATAAGGCTCCTGTGTTAGCAGTTTTTAAGGCTTGCTATGTGTTCTACTATCACTATTTTCTCAGTAGGATGACAGCAGCTGTTCTTTGATTGAAACATGAAGAAAGATGTGTTGAAGTCAGATAAGCATCACTGCTAAAGCAGCTTTACCTCCCAATTTGCTGGTCTTTATGTAATATGGCTAGTAATAAGGAATGCTGAAATTGAGCTTTGTACTTGATTTAAATTACAATCTTACAAGATATGTGTAAATCTACCTAAAGAAATTTTTCTTCATGTATCTCTGCTTCTTCAGACAAAATGTACTCATGTCATTGTAAACGAAAAGGCACAGAATAAGAGGACATCATCTGACCCTTGGTAGTACAATAGGATTTCTTTCTTGTCATTCCTTCTGATTATACTTTGCCTTTTTGATGACTTATCAGTCTTTTTTTTTTTTAATCTAAAGTGATTTGTGGTTGGACAGCAGTAGTTTCTTTTATCTTCATTTCCAAAGCTGCACTTGTAAGACCACATTCAGCAGCAGATTAATCCTCAAATATCTTGTTTTAGTTTTCACAGATGCTGCCAAATAGGCCTTCTTTCACAGACCATTTTATAGTTTGTGATACTTGTAATTAACAATTACTTATAGTAAGTCTGCTTCTGTATTCTGCACAATGAAAAGTAAGCCTTACTGATACAAAATATTAATAAAGATAAGCAACATGAAAATTTACATTAAACCTTCTTTCTCTTATTTTTTAAATGCTGTGAAGTATAGTGGGTGAATAATCTGTTGCTGAAATGATCCCAAGTACTTTGGCAGACACTGAAGTTTTTCAGAATTTAAGTCGGGCTAAAGAAATGCTCAGATCTGGTTTCGTCTGATCTCGATTGATTTTTGGTTATGTACAATGATGAATGGCATTCTTTTAAAAACAGAGTACCAGCTCTAGTGTCTGCTTAAATCCATTGCATGCCATTTAAATTGCATTAGGAATAAATGGGTCTGGTAAGGTATATTTCCAAACAATACATGAGATGAGAAACTAATCTCCCAGCTCTTTAGTGACTTTAAAAACTATGTGTCATTGCTAAATTTTCTTGCCAGGGGATTGAACCAGTAAACTTTTCAATTCATCTCTAGACTGGGTTTGACTGTGATTGAAATTGTGTTTCAGTTTTAGTTCAACAGATGTCAAAACATTTTCAGAATAACAAAACTTCAAATTCAGTTGCAGTTGAAGTAAAAAAAAAAATTTAAACTTATTTTCAACAGGGTTTAGCTTGTCTCCTTGATGATCTATTTCTAATCTTTCTATTGTATTTAAAATAACAAATATATTACTTTGGTATTTTAAATTTACAATGCACTTATAGAAGCATTTTCTGACATTTGCAGAAGCTGGTTTTTGAATCTTCATGAACTACCTGATGTCTGTATTGTTATAAAAACTGTCGCCTATTGGTGTACATATAGATACCTTTGACCATTACCCCAAGTACATTTTTAGCCATTGGAATCATTAACTCATACATTGTCTGTAGTCTGGGATAAATTATTCTCAGAACTAAAACTTTGAACAAGACATAATTTCTTCTTAAGATGATAACCACTCAAACCATATCTTACATGAGGCTCCTCTTATATAATAGTATTTGTACAAACTTTATACATTGCAGAAAACTGAATGAAAAGTAATCGTCTTAAAAGCGTGTTCATTTTATGCATCAGCAATCATTTAAGCAACAGAAATTTAAATAGGGACTTCTTCATGGGCTTTGATCCAAATGCATATTAAATAATGTATTTAGAAGATCTTTCAAAAATACAAATAAGAGTTAATTTAATTAAGGCTTATTCAGAGATAAGAGGATTGTGCTTGACCATTGGTAGTATTTTTATGAAACAAATATAATGACGAGAATTTAAAAAAAATGTATACGGGTCTACATATGTGAAGGTACTGATTAACCACACAATAGGAAAAAAGTACTGCACAGAAAACTAACATGAAAAGTTCACATTCCAGAAAATATTAATAAACAGAAAATTCCTTTCCCCATTTCCTCCTATCTCTGCCAATGCCATGTTAAAGAGACCTGTCTTGGTGTTTTGGACAAGGTAGATATGATGACTCGCAACAATAGTAGCAATAATTGTAATATTGCTACTACTAATAATAGTAATAGTAGAAGCTTGTCTTCTCTAAAGGTGCTCATGTCTACTAACATTTTAAACTAAGAGTTTTTTGTGTTGGTGTGTTAGAGCACTTTGTTTTGAGAATGTACCCATTGTGACACTTTAAAGGAACATGCCTATTTTAGCTACTTGCAAGCTGCTATGTAACTAGCTGCCACAGAGCAAATTACAAATCTGAAAAAAGCATTCTAATCTAGGTTCTTCATTCTGTTGCTTTCTGGGACTCACATTATCTATTATCTTTAAAGAACTTTATAGTATGCAGAGGCTCTAGGAGGAAGGAAAAGAGGGAGTGAATTAGAGCCCCCTTAGTGGGAAAATCTTGAGAAGGGTTTGGTGAAATACTGTGAGATCATTCTAGGAAAGCAAAGAATTTACAGTAAATTTAGAGCACATAAAGAAATTATGCTTTATTTAAAATCCTTCAAAATGTTAATAAGATTTTAGTTCATTTCTGAAAAGGTCCAGTGTCAGTTCCAGCCAATTAACCTAATGAAAAGCAATTAGAACATCCCTCTTTGCAAAGAGAATTTTCAAACTTTTTTTTTCTTCTTCATTGTTTTTAAGCAGACAGACTCTAAAGTATTTTGGCATAGCTACACTGACTGTATCCATTATCACTCTTTCTTTTTGCTTACATATTAGTGAATGTAAACCAAGACATTTTTAGCCTCCCTGATTTTCATTCAATTTTTCAAACAAAGTGGTAGTGACTGAAACAGTTCTATCAGCCTCTCAAGGAGGCTAATTTAAGCTTTGGCAACTTGCCATAAACATAAAAATATTATTTATTTATTTATTTATTGGGGGCTGGGTGGGGGCTAAGATGGGGCAAGTCCCATCTTTCTTAAACAAAAAGAAAATTTCCTCTAGCTTGAATCCTCTTCAATAATAAATCATTCTTTTTCAAATTTGTAATTTAATTAAATAATAACAATAATTAAAAGTGTAGAAAGGAGATTGCTAAGTTGAGTACCCTAAATCCATTGTAAGGTAGAAAACAGGTCTCATGGTATTTAATTACACTGTATTTATACCCCAGTGGTTAAAAAAAACCTTTGTGTTTTGTTTGCATATTTTAGTCTAAAAAACAATTCACATAATTATTGATTGTTAGCATTCAGACCCTGTTTTAAGAAATGTCTGTTTTGTTTGCTATTTCCAAAGTTGAGCCAGTATTAGAACTTAAAGTTGAAATTCCATTTTGAAATTTTGTGTATGTAGCTTTGACTCTACTACCCAGTTTAGGTCCGTGCCTCTTGATTTTTTCCTAGGTGTGATGCAAATCCTGAAAGGGTCTATTTTCAAGTCCTGGTTGCATTTGTAGCTGGGTAGCATTTTCTGGTGGGACTTCAGTTCATGGGGATAAAGTAATCCATCTCAATTTCTGAAAGCAGTTTGCAAAATTCCCATCTGATTTCTGAATCCAGCCCATCAACTGCATATTTGGATTGACACCTGGTAATCATTTTGCCCTACTGTGAATTAAAAGACTGACCCCTCAGCTGGTCTCTGTTTTTTACTTTCCATGCTGTAAATAATAATGGTGCTTTTTTTAAAAAAGATCTCAGTGGCATTGATACCACATTCATTTGCTTTTTCCCCGGTCAAAAATATATGTATCTTAAACTTGAAAATAGAAGTCAACAGAATCAAAAAGGCATATGTTCAAGTTAGCAGGATCATCTATGACGTTAATCTTTTAGCATAATTTTTAAGCAGTATGGTGCTTCCTTTGAAACACAAATCAGGGATTTTTGGTGATTTAACAAAGGGCACAGTATGGAGGAGTGACTGATAAAAGACTTAGAAGCAGATGTGGTCAGAATACAAGAAACCTTATGTATTATGAATAAGTTATTCATAGAATCATAGAATAGAATCATAGAATAGTTTGGGTTGGAAGGGACCTTTAAAGGTCATCTAGTCCAACCCCCCTCCTGTGGACAGGGACATCTTCAACAAGATCAGGTTGCTCAGAACCCCGTCCAACCTGACCTTGAATGTTTCCAGGGATGGGGCATCTATCACCTCCTTGGGCAACCTGTTCCAGTGTTTCACCTCTGTCATTGTAAAACACTTCTTCCTTATATCTAGTCTGAATCTACCCTCTTTTAGTTTAAAACCATTCTCCCTTGTCTTGTTGCAATGGCCCTGCTAAAAAGTTTGTCCCCATCTTTCTTATAAGTTCCTTTTAAGTGTTGAAAGGGGATCCTTTCAGGAAAGTGATACACTGTTGATTTTAAAGGTAAGAAATAGCATCCTGCTGTATTTCATACTTTTAGGAATTCATATAGCGGCACAGACTGTGCGGTCTGTGAACTGGTCCCTATTCTTATGGCATAAGTAACACGTCTTTAAGTATTACCCAGACCCTGATTTCCCAGGTGGCCTCTGCCACGGGTAACTGCACTGTTCTGATAGGATCAATCTTAATGAAATAGAGCTGATGTTTCAATATGTTTCTTGGAGCAAGGAAAGATGCTTACTGTATGTTTTTTCATACTGCCTAAAATAGTGACCACAGAAAATTCACCCTAGGTGAAGTGAACGATAACAGTTCTTTCTTTCAGCATGTTATTAATTTCTAGTTTCTTACTGGAACAGGAATTTATGTAATGTTCAATGTTAATGCTCACAAATTGTGATTCTATAATGCAGATAAGTCTTGACTATTCATAGGCTTTCTCCTTAACCACTTATTCTGTCATGCTAATTTTTGTTCTAGATTTTAGTATGACATTGATTTACATCATTTTCTTGCCAGATTTAAAAAAAAAAAAGTGACAGAACTATTCAGAATTTAATGCAGGATTGCATACCTTATGGAGATGAAATTGTGTGACACTCGACAGAAACAAGTTGTCCTGAGATGTTCATCAGGTTGCAAAACTGTGCCATTTCTGGTGGTGATGGAGAAACATTCAGGTATAGCTTAATACTGCTGCAAGGTATTGCATTGTTACTTAGATATGCCTTTGGCCCAGGGCTGAAGCTAGGGTTTGCATTTTGAGCTAGAAGTAGGCATAGATAGCCTCTGGGAGATTGGAGCTCCATGCTTATATACCTACAGCAGCCCACTCCATGACAGGAATCAGTGTAATATTTCCAAATTACTTCCAGGTTACAGCAGTCCATTCTAGAGGACACAATGCCTGCATTGTGGTGGCTGTAGGAATCATAGATAAGGAGAAAACTTTGACATTTCCTAGCCAGTCAAAAGTTGCTGCTTATAATAGGATAAGTGATGGTAAAACAACACCGAAGTTGCGCACTGCTCTAAAGAATGCGGAGTAAGCGTCTAACTTGCCTGAGCTGAGAGAGACATGCTGGTTACTGCTATCCTGGTCTTACCTGTGAAGAATTCAAGCCAGCTCCTTTTTATTCCAATGTATTGCTTTACCCACTGTGAAATCATTATGATAAAACGTCTTCTACAAAAAAAGTTAGGTTGCTTGCTGTCATATTAGTGGTATCACCATTTTCAGCTTGTCTTCAAATTTTTTTCAGGAAGGTAGAGCTCTTTAGTTTCATATCTAACTTAGGTAGTAATTTTCTTGATATTCTGCCTCACTTAAAAGTCTCCACTTTATTTTTTGTGGGAGTTAATTTTTTCCTAAACTATTCAATCACATTGCTAGTTTTATTTAACTTTTGTTGATTTTACTCAAAATGAGGTGTGGTTGAAATGTCTTGGTTCAAACATACATCGTTAAAGTGTGAATAGATACCCTTTCTGGATGACAGATGTTACAAAGATAAACTACTATCATATGCCCTAATATTGTTTCTGAAGATGATTTATCAAGTGATTAGCAGAGCTGTCAGAATTAGCTTATATTTATTTCCTAGTCTAGAAAGCTTTTTTTAAGCCACTGACTTGTCTCTCTTTAATTCTAAAATAGTAATCTCTACTGGTTCCTGTAGGAAGATAAGGCAGAGATCTCTGCTCCCCAGGAGGTATTTTTTGAAATGTGAATGCTTTACGTTTAAAAAATAGTAATAAGAAAAATGTCAGCAGAAAGGATTTTCTAAAGTAAAATTTTTTAAAAATCCATTACATAAGATGTCATGAAATAATATTTTTGGTTACTTTGTGCTGTAGATATATTTTTCTTGGAAATATTTGCTTTTTAGTGATTAAAGATATGGTTGGCCATTTGATTAGTTTATGTAGAGTTCTGTTTCATGCAGAACCTTAACTAGCCTGCACTTAAAATAATTTATTAAGTTAATATCTGGATTACTCATTTGAAGTTTGTCTTAGAAATAGAATGTTTTCTATATTACTGTCAATAATTACTTAGACATATGATCAGTATTAAGAATGCATGAAGATGACTTGTATTTTCAGATCTGTATATGTTGATTTAAAAGAAAAATTGACACAAGTTAAAGAAAATTCTCATAAATTGGAGCTCTTAATGTCTTGTTTTAGTAGTTAAACCTTATATACTTGTTCTGGAGGAAGGATTTGAATGGAAGTAGATTTTTAGAGGCAAAACTAAATAGGAAATTGTGAACAAAATTAGATTTTTTACTTTTTTTAATGCATTTTGGTGCTGGAGTTTCCATGCAAACATATGAAAATGTGAAAGAAAGGTTTTAACTGGGAGTCTGAGAGAAGTTTTGGAAATTGAATGAATCACTCTTCCTTCTAATGACAGATTATGAAGACGGTTTAATCTAACAGTGTGAGTGTTCTACTGACAGGTTCTCATGTGAACAGATTAGACATCCATCTGAGACATTTTTATCGTATTGATTCATTCCCTTGGAAGAATGCAGGCTTTTACTTATTTTAGAGATGATTCCAAGTGGCTTGTCGAGATTACATCTTGCGTGTGAATTTTAGCTGGGATTATGTTACACAGAAGTGACAACTTTTAATAGGCATGATTCAAGTGATACTGCAGAAAATGAGTAGCTCAGCTTAATGGAAAAACTAACATAGACACATGTGTAGCCAGCAGCTCTAGAGGAAATCTGTAGATAATATGCTTGAATAGTGCATGTGTACATAAAAAGTAATATTAAAAAAAAATTACTGCTGGTTTATGTTCTTAGAGAATAGGCAGTTGTCTGGGGCACTTCACAACCAAGATAATTTTTTAAAGCATGTTCATTGATGGACAAAAGGGAATAAATACTTTTTGAGCCAAACTTGACTAATGCTCAGTATTGCTATAACACTTGGTTCCACCCTGATGTCAGGCTTAAATTAAAATTTTACATAAAGCTTAGAAATTCGTATTTTGTTTAAATTTTCTACTATGCCTCATCATGAACAGATTTTTACTTAAGATGACATTCCTGCTTGAAGCAGTGCTAACTTCAAAGTTAGATCAGGTTGCTCAGGCCCTTGTTTGGACAGAGACTTTTTTTTTTACCAAGACCTCAGAGTATATGGTCAGTGAAATATGTAGAAACATAAACAGGTAGTACAGAAGTAAGAATAAATTATGTATTTGTCTATGTGCATTTCATGCAAGCACGGATGAAGCAGGGATGTTGTGGAGATGATGATAAACTACCAGATGTAACTGAAAGGTCTTTGCTGGCATCACAAGTTCTATGTAAATGATCCTTCTCAGCAGGAGGATTTGGGGCATGTATCAAGGAGACTTCAATTCATCAGCGGTCAGTCAGGATCAGAGAACTTAAGAATCAAAGTTACGTGCATATCTGGAGATCATTAAATGCCCTTTTTCTATATAAGATTGAACTGCTCTGAAAGGAACAGAGCCCTTACCTTCCTGGTGACTCCACCAGTGCCAATACACTTTGGTATATGAATTTATTAGAGCAGTCAGGAGAACCCTATGAATGGACTTCTTCTCTATCAGAAACCCTGAATCTTGTCTTCTCTGCCTTAATTTCTCCCTTTAGATTGCTAGTAACGCTGTATTGGCCAACTGTACAGTACTTTTAACTGTCTATTAAGAACTCGGATGATAGTAACGAATTTAATGTTAGCCAGCTATCAGGCTATTTGATTATAGTAATTTTGCAATAATTATTAACTTGAATGTGTTACCTAAAGAAGAAAAGCTTTAACTTCCTTTATCAATAGCCTGGCTTGCCCATTTTCCTAGCTTCATAAAATAGAAATCAAATGAACTTGCAAAACTGTTTAATTTTAAAGATATTTCATAGGAGAGCAAGGCATTCTAACTAATCTTAGTTTATTATTTTATAGCCATATGATACGAACAACTAAAAAATACATCTCAGAAGACAGTGATGATGCAGGAAAAAATAGAGATAGAACAGTGTATATGGAAAGTACGAAATATCCAAAAGATTTTTTTATTATCTGTGAAAGCTGATCTAAGTCTGTTGGTGCTGCGCTGAAGGATGCTCCTGCCCTTTCCTTGACTCTTGGCTGCATGGTCTTTTTACCATTACTAGTACTCATGCTCAGCTTGCAGATCTGGCTGAACACTAACCCTTACCAAAACACTGCACTTTGGCCACAACAACCCCAGGCAACGCTACAGGCTTGGGGAAGAGTGGCTGGAAAGCTGCCCAGAGGAAAAGGACCTGGGGGTGCTGGTTGACAGCCGGCTGAACATGAGCCAGCAGTGTGCCCAGGTGGCCAAGGTAAGGCCAATGGCATCCTGGCCTGTATTAGAAATAGTGTGGCCAGCAGGAGCAGGGAGGTGATCGTGCCCCTGTACTCGGCACTGGTGAGGCCACACCTTGAATACTGTGTTCGGTTTTGGGCCCCTCACGACAAGAAGGACATGGAGGTGCTGGAGCGTGTCCAGAGAAGGGCAACGAAGCTGGTGAAGGCCATGGAGCACAAGTCTTGTGAGGAGCGGCTGAGGGAACTGGGGTTGTTTAGCCTGGAGAAGAGGAGTCTGAGGGGAGACCTCATTGCGCTCTACAACTACCTGAAAGGAGGTTGTAGTGAGGTGGGGGTTGGTCTCTTCTGCCAAGTAACCAGCGATAGGACGAGAGGAAATGGCCTCAAGTTGCGCCAAAGGAGGTTTAGACTGGACATTAGGAGAAATTTCTTTACCGAAAGAGTGGTCAGGCCTTGGAACAGGCTGCCCAGGGAAGTGGTTGAGTCACCATCAAATAGATGAGGTGCTTAGGGACATGGTGTAGAGGGCATGGTGGTGTTGGGTTGACGGTTGGACTCGATGATCTTAGAGGTCTTTTCCAGCCTTAATGATTCTATGATTCTATGAAAATAATAATGATTGCTTTGTTTAATCAGTGAGCTTATCCAGCTCACCAGTTAGCCAAGTGAATGGTAATGCCAAAAAAGGCCAATGATAAGAACTGCACGGCTGTGACTGGGAGGTGGGAGGAGCAGGGAGAGGGGGCATAGGAAGGCAGGATGTCCCTTTTTAGCAGGAAAGCACAGAATCTGAAGGCAATTGTAAAAGGATATCCATTGGCATCAATTGTAATATTCATAGTTGCTGCATATTTGTGCTGTTTTAGGAATACACTGCTAAAACAAACAAAAAAATAATCCAAGGAGTTTGGAATACTAATGTGTTCAACCAATATGGTTTTTTTTGTTTGCTTTAAACAGTTCACTAGCTGAGGTCTTTGCATTTTACAGACATACCGATTCTTTAAAGGCCAAATACAAATTCACCCTGTAATATCTTTACTGATTCAGCATAACGAAAATGGAGTTTTCCCATCATTGCAGGCTATAAATCATACTGACTATTCTTTCTTTGGATAGATTTCAGTTGTCATTTCTTATATATAGCACTTGAAAAATTATTTCTAACCAGAAGTTGAACTTCTGTAACAAAGTGCTTATTCATTAGACATGATATTTCCTGGATATCAGAAGGGTATCTGCAATAACCTTTTATCAAAGAAAAGATAAGATTCCTCCTTCCCCTGTGACTGAACCAACCCCAGCAAGGAGCAAACAGGAGTTTTGTATCCTTTTGCAGGTAATTAAGTCAATTGCTTTTCATTTGGCATTAATAAAACCTTTTGTTCAGTTGCAGATTAATCCCTAGCAACAGATGTCTTTATCCAGAGATACATTAAATGTTTTAATATTTAAATTTAATTTAATTTTAATGTTTAAATATTTAAATGCTTACAATTGAATTAGCATTGGATTTAAATATGCATTATTTTAAACACATAGAAGGTGAAATTGCTGGTGTTTTCCATTTTTCACAACTAAACAATCATAAATATGTACAGCCTTCTCAGTGAAAACTGAGCAACAGTATAAGTGAAGTCAAAGTTGATGGGAATATAATTAGTTCTACAGAATAGGCCATACCGATTGTAGGAAAAAGGATTTGGAACTTAAACAAACCAAAAATATATAAATAAGCGACAGCCATTGGTCTGCTGTAATTTACATTCCAAAAGGTGACCTACACTTTAAAGCCTGATTCCTCCAGTGCTCAATAAAAAAAATAGAAGTCACAACAAACTCTCTGGCTTGCCATGACAATCCCCTAACTTGGAAGAGAAAAAGGCTTCTGAGATGATGCAAACTGAGAAGCACTTCATTATGACACTAAATTTTATAGGTCTTCCAAAAAACAAAAAGTCTTTTAGAATAAAATGCATTTTGCACAGATTTCTTTATTCATTGATTCTTTTCTCCTAATATGACAAATAAAATGTAGTCAGATTTTAGAAGTTTAAAAATAGTCTTGAAAATTGTGGTTAAATTGCTTTGCTTAGATGTGTAAAAGAATGAGTCCTACACTCAACTCATGATATTTGGTAAGTCTGTAGACATGGATTTTGCATCAGATTATTCCATGTGTTGTTACTAGAGAAGGACCAAATGTTTTTTTTAAAATGGTTTGATTTAGGCATTGTTTGCTTATAAATGAATCTTTACCCAATGCTTATATTCCAATCACGTATGTATTTTGCATGTATGAATAACTCGTTTTAATGGAGAGTGTCTGAGGGGAATGCAACAGCGACAAAATTTCGGGGGAAAAAAAAATCACAATAGAAAAGGTCAGCAGAAAGTAGTGGGCTTCATGCATAATACACTGGCGCCAGGAGCATGAGAAGGCAGAGTCTGTTAGGCAGGTGTGAGTTGCTAGCAAGAAAAGCAGAGGATCGCATGCATATCTGTTGTAACTGGCTGTGGATTGTAGTGTGTGCAGAACCATATCAAATACACTTACAGCGCACAAAACGTCCTATATCTTCTATCACAGCACATATTTTTCAATTCTTTCTGTGCTATCTATTACACTATCCCTTTCAAGCTCTTTAAAGATTCTGTAATATTTTCAGGATAAAAATCAATACCTCTTTGTGGATAGGTTGTTGTTAAGTCTGGATAGAGTCTTACCTGGGTTGACTTAAATCTCATTTCTTATCCTTAAGATGTTCCTTATGCCAGTTTATACTTCTAGGCGCATCTACATTCACCTCCACTCAGTGTGTAAATAACACTCTTCATTGCCTCTGAATGTAGTAACAGCGCAAAGATGTCTTAAGTAGCATAAGTGGGTTTAATCATAATATTGAGGAATAGAAGAGGAAGCACTCTCAGGAACATGTGTGTAAAAATGTGGAAAAAGGGAGGATGTTCACTTACATTTTCTTTCATGTATTTAGTTGCAAGGTGCTGTCAGCAAAAATTCTACTTCACTTTGGTTGGGTGGTCAAAAATTAAATGCCTCTTTCTTTTTTTCCTTATATTTTCCACTGTCTCATCTAAAATCTGGTATTCAACCCTAGTGTAATTATACTGAAGTTAATTTGGTACACTATTTCAATATTTGGATGTATGAGAAAAACTGCAAATTTGAGTTAGTCTGCCATAGGTTCCTTATCATGGTTTGGGTTGGAAGGGACCTTCAAAGATCATCTTGTTGTTGTCCCCCCATCACGGACAGGGACATTATCTCCCCTCCACCAACATCCTTCTCTTCAGTTACAGTGTGGTCATTTTACAAGCCCCATTTTGCATACCTGAGTTGGTGTCTGTGTGTGTGCCTTCCACAGTACCACATTTCATGTCAATTCTCCCCAGAGAGGTTCCTCGAAGTGTAACTTTATTTCAATCTCAAATGTTTTCAGTTGCAACCCCTACACAATTATGGTAAATGTTTATGGTAAAAATCTTTCCATCTAGTTGGTAACTGCCAGGTCAAACAAATCTGAAATACCATGGCACTCATGTTTCCTTAGAGCACTCTTCCTTTAGACCTAGGGAACCATAATAATTCAAGCATCTGTGATGTGCTGACCCTAACTCAACTGGGCTATCACTAGCACCTAACTAAAATGTCTATGTCCTGGAAGTTGACCCTTAAAGTTAAGGCTACTGTGTCCCTTGGCAGAGCTTCTTTCTACCAGGATGCTGTTCAGGTAGGTTGTGGGTATCCATGCAGTACAGGTGTGTTTCTCTTGTTTCTCTTCCATGCGTATGACAGGAGTATTCTTCCTGGTGCCTCCATGGAAGGAATTACACTTTCTGCTTTTAGAATCTGAACATTTGCTCAATTAAATAACTTTTTAGAAAGGCACAAATTACTTGGATATTGCAGTAAACAAATAAGCTTGCACATTATTTCATATTATTATATTATTGTTAATTCTTATGTTATTTCATATGCCCTATACATTAATTTGATTATTTTGATATTAATATCACTTGCCTTTCATTAATTTAATTTTACCAGTGGCAAGCAGGTTAGAAAAATAAATAAATGGAAAGGGGGATCACTGCCAGGATAAGTCAAATTTTAGGCCTTCCAGTCTTGATCTGTCACTTTAAAAAAACAAAACAAAACCACCACCCTATAATTCTGTGAAGACATTACAGCCTATTAAGTTAACAGTGTAAATGTTTATTTAAAGAATAGGTTTTTAAAAAACTTGTCACTGACCCAGTGTGATAAATAATCAAGGCTGGATTAATTTAAAAACTGTATCCAGCCATGAAGCCATAGGTCATAAGAAGTTTATGTGAAGAATGCAAAGCCGGAGTCTCAGGCACTTGCACTGTGGAGCTTACTAGCTGCACGATCTAGCTCTTGCAAAGTTTTGACTGGATTTTGTCATATACACAATTGGGGAGTGCTTCAAAAGCGTTAACATTAGCACTTTGGTTGGGATTAAGTGTTGCATGTGCCAAACTGTCTTCCTGTTTTCAACATTTTTCCTAACTTAATTTGGCCGTAGGAAGACATACAGGGCACAAGCTGTCGCTACCCAGAAGAGATGAAATTAGGAGAAAGGAGTGGTTGGCCTTACTTTAATGTTTGCATTGTAGCTGATCTGATTAAATTAAGTGTAAAACTATTGATACTAAAAACAAGGACTGGTTCTGTAGAATAGGATGAGTCTGTTTCAGTGTCTGCTGGGAACATAACCAGCAAAGTGCCTGGAAGGGAATGGAATGTTCTCTTTCTCCTGGAGGGCTGCTGAAATGGACCCTGTCTTAGAGCAGTTAGACCAGTGTCATTCCTGAGCTTTAGAAAATCCAGCTGCGTTTGTTCTTTAAAAAGGAAGTGCACTGGTTTTGTATATCTCAATCCAAGTTTCACAAGCACAGAGGCTCTACTGAAAAGTGCAGTATCCTGCCCTGCTGTAGATAGCTTCACCAATCAGAGTACTAACTGTGGGTAGTTATGCAGTTATGTGTATGCATAAAGACACAGTTACATTCTATGAAGAAGTAGAACGATGATGTGTGCTTTTCAATAGTTGAGGAATACAGCATACAGTAGCATTTCAGCTCCTTCTAAAGGGAATGTAAACTTTCTTTCTGTAACAATAATTGTTTACTAAGTCCTTACATATTATAGGTTATTTTTTTCTCATAATTGTATTTGATGGGGAATTTGGAAGACTGGGTGCCAGGAACACGAATTCTTTCAAATCCTCTCTTAAAAAGCAAATTGAAGAAGGCTATCTAGCCCTTTTCTCTCTACCCCCAAAGAGCGATTTATTTATAGGAAAACAAACACGTCAGTGTTCCACTGTGGACTGTATCACCACTTGATGTTTTATGTGCCTCAATTGTTGTGTTTTCAGATTGTAAGCCCCAAGGGGCAGGGACCATGTCTTCTTTTGTTTGTACAGCACTGAGCCTACTGTCAGCACTCTATAAATAAGAAGTAATTATAGTGTTATGCACCCATGTATTTTGAAAGCTTGCGTCTGCTCCTGTTGAAATCCAAGGAAATTTTTCCCTCTTACTTCAGGGACAAAGGATAACATACTGTATTAGCTGGCTGAATTTGTTTTACATTGCAGGGGTGGGTGTTTATGTGAGGAAAATAGACTAAAAACTATAATGCATCCTTTTCAACCAAGGTGCTTTATTATATGAAGCAGTATTTTGATTATGTTAAATGAATATATAGGAGGTGGTGTGAATTAAAAATACTGTTTCAAAAGATGATAACCAGTTTTCCAAAGCTAACAACTTAGCTTATTAATGCGATAGTAAAATAAGAAATGAAACTGCTACCAACTATGGAAAATTGTAATTAGAATGGAAAATTCCATCATTCTACTCAATAGACACAAAGGTTTTTCTGAGTGCAAGGAGTGCAGAGAATACTAGAACAAGAATGGGAAACCTGTTTTGAGCTACCATGTAATCTGAAAGGCACACCATTTTTTTAATATATGTGAAACATACTTTAATGCTGAGACCTTGTGTGTTAAGGTTCTGCCTGAAGTGAAGTTTTACGGCCAATTTATAAGGTCTTGCAAACAGGAGTTTACAGTGGAAACAGTGACTCTTACCTTAATTGTAGCAATGTCAATAGCATTGCTGTAATGAGCATCTGGCTACATTCCATCTGTTGACCACACCAACGGGTTTTGTGCATCATAAAAGAAGTGTTTCCCCTCCATATTTGATTTTCCACATGTCAATCCCTCCTACGCACTCCAGCCCTTTCAGTTTATTGGAATCCCAACATGTGAGCTGTGTAAGTGATGGAGATGAGTGTTTGCTCACATGATAGAGACAGCCCGGCCCATGCAGACCTCATAGCATTCTTTTTCAGCTGCATGACTTGCCCTTGTCACTTCCCCACCGCCATCTAAGTCACCCTGGATACACATGGTTGATTAGCCTGTCAGTTGCATGTGGCATATTAGGTTATGGATTTGGAGAGAGGAAGTGGCACCATGCTGTAAATGCCTGAGGTCTTGCAGCAGGAGAGCATGAGATGAGGCCGAAAGAATGAATTTCGTGTTTAACACATGAGACTTGGCAGATATAGTTACTGGCATGTGTTTGGGGGAAGCTTATATTTGCATTTGTACAAGGAAAAGTTATGCATTTAAAAATGCTACCAAAACCAAACTGCATAATTTTAAATGAATGCTGGGCAATTTCAGTTCTAAGTCACTTTATTATTTTTTTAATCAAAGCAAGAATTGAATAAATGCACCTACTAAAGTAGGTAAAGAATTTGGAATAAAATATCTTTTGTATGAAATACAAATAAAATATATTTTTGTATGAAGCAAATGTTGCCCAGATGTGCATGTAAGTTTTCACAGCAGTACGTACAGCTGCTCTTGTTCTTCGAAGGTAAGTCTATTACTAGAACTTTTAATGGGTGATCTAATTTCTTCTGATATATATGGCTCTTCCATCTCCACCAAGGTGAGATGCTATGAATATCCAAGCTGTTCAACGCAATGATGAACTTACCACTCTTGTCTTGTCAATATTTGGGGCCCGGCGCACTTGTTCCAGGAACAGAGACAATTGATAGTGAACTGTCTTTGTTACAGACTTATAGATCTGTGTTCTAATATACACAGCTTGTTTTTTCCTAAGCACGGAAGAAATAAAGTAGAAGTGCCATGCCTACTTGATGTCCTATCCTGGTTTTGGCAACATTCAGTCCACACAGCTATCCGGTCACAGTGTCAGAGTTTCTCTAGCTGTGCTTTAATTTCTCCTCCATGTCAGTCCTGTGCTGATTTTGCTGCTCCTCTATCATGTATGTGCACTCAAACACCAGTCTCTCCTTTTTTCCAAAATGCACGTTTGCATTTTTTGCATATTTTGGAGATTGTCCCAAAGCTTTCCTAGGTCCACTATCTAAAATGTAAGACAATCCTCAGGATCACCAGCTTTGGTAATATGTTGCCCAAGCACCTTCTATTAACTTGTGTGGCAGGTTTTCATAGGAAGCTCTTGAACCCTTTAGAAAACTTAATGCTGACATGCCTGAAGATATGTATTACAGTTGTGTTATGTATGTAGTAGTTGCTATTTTTATACTATAAGCATATCAGTTTTGGCCCTGAATCTCTGGTAAAATTAGTACAAAATGTGTTATGAATATCTTTTATCAACACTTTTAACCTAATTAGATTTCTAAATGGTAGTCTTCAGGTCTTTGGGAATTCATTGTGCATCAAAATATTGCTGTAGTTTTGTTCTCAAGGAACATTCCTTATTTTCTGTCTTCATACCTGCTTGCTTTCTGTCGAGCATCTGCTATTAATGCAGTAGAAAAAATAGTCCCAGGTTTGAGGATGAAAGCTGGTCAGTAAACTTTGTCTTTGAGGTGCTCAGAAAAGTATGCAATAAATTAGAATATTTTAGGCTTGTCTCATTTTGGATTTCCCATCTTCAGCAAGAAATTGGCTCTCTACTGTTTAGACCAAATATTCCAGGACACAAAGTCATTCCCTCCTTGGCTGCATCAGGAAGTCCAGCCTTTATTGCTAGAATAGTCTACTTGTTCCTCCAATAACTTCGCGGTTTCTCTCATGTTTCCTTCAGGTGAGGGGAAGCTGTATCCAAATCTATAAACTCACCACCGTGTCGCCCTTTAAATGGCAATAGAGGGGCAAGTGACAAGCAAAGCTGATAAATACTAATTCAAATCGGAGCTGTACCTACTCTTCATCTCACCCTTATTTGTTTCTTTATATTTTTATCCTAAGTTGTGAAAATTCTGGATAAAAGGTATTTATACTGTGAATAGCATGATGGGACTTAAGTCCTTGAATGGATAATAGGTACAATTGTAATAGAAATCAATAATTCTGAATGTTATGAGCAGTGTGATTTTGAATTTTCACTTTCAGTAAATCACAGGACATGTCACAAATCAGGAAATGTGCACTTAGGGAAGTTTATTGAAAGCAATTCTAGAAAATAGTTGTTCTTGGGCATTCTTGCGCAGATCTTTTTGGGGGGCAGGGGAAGCTTTGCCCCACAATTTGTTAGGATTGTGACAGGCTTTGAAGAGCTGGAAAAGCTGCATGCTCACCCTTAGAGCCATTGCATTCTCTTGCTCTGAAGTGGGTGATTTCCCACCTTCCTTAGAAAGTTTTGATTATCATCAATTTTGACTGCATGGGGTAAATAGATACTTAATCTGAATATCTCCTCCAGAAGCCATCATTACCTGATACATTTCACTTTTTGTTTGTAGGTGTAGAAATGGTATTATTTCTAAAAGTGTAAATTGCTAGGATTGATATGTAGTTTTGCTGTTAAGGCTTTTTGTCTGTGAAAGATAGTTTCTTTGCTTTTCTTCTTCATAGTAAGAAGATCTGTAGTTTGTGTGTGATGGCACTAAATGTTTACTCACAACAGAAGACAAGACAGCCTTTATCTAATAAACCTTAGCAGGAGTATTGATTTTTGAAATATCAGAGGAATACTATAATCATAGCTGTCATTATTTATACAGACAGTGGTGAATAATTCCTCTCAGTAAGGGTAGCTGCTCAATGGAAAATGTGGAGACAGAAAAGGACAATTGAAACAAGAGGCTGAGCTCAGTCAGCTGAGATCCACAACTTAACTTGCGTTCCTTGGCTTTGTTGCGTGCGCTACAACTACGTACTGTGTAGTTGTAGCAGAGCTATTAATGTGTAGTTTACATTACTGAGCATGTTATTGAGTCCTGGATCATTTTGTGCCTCCTCTAGTGATGTCTCCCATGAAGTATTTGATGTGGGAAAAGCTTCCAGAACTTAGGAGTGGAAAAGATTTTTTTGTTTCAATTTGTTACTGTGCCTGCCTCATAACTGATGATAATGGCTCTGAGAATATAGGGAACTAACCAGGCATGGCAGGAGTGCAAGTGCTTGAGAAGGTTAGTGCCTGAAAGTGTTCCACAGATCTTACCTGATCATTTGCTTTGTAAACCAATCTGTGATTGTTGCTTTTCCTTTCACCTTATACTTAAAAAGAAAGAAAAAAGTATTCCAAGCCAATGATCAAAACCAAAATATGACAGAAGGATGAAGACATACATCTAATGTGCATCATATCGATTTATAAAATGTTTTGTGTGTTTAGAGAGAATTAAAAAACATAATATTGTTTTGTATAGTGGCTCTGATTTTCCTTGTTTTAAGCGTGTGGCATAGTACTGTATATATGATGTTTGGATCCTTACCGTAACATACTTCAGTCAAGTATTTTTGTTTTCTACTTAAAGGTCTTAGGCATAGCAGTTCAAAGTTGGGTTATTTATTTATTTGCTTATTTTCCTTGATGTACTCAGAGAAGATAAGTATCCAAAGAATTAAAGACTTAAAAGATGCTTATTCTCATAGCCAAAGGTTTTGGAGTGTTTGAGGACAGGGTTGATATGTCTGTTGGAACAACCATAAACAAGTTTTATTTTATTAGAGCCAAAATATTTTTCAAATGTTGGTAATTAACTTGAGTCCATAAAGAAGCTAGGATATTAATATCAAGGGTGGATATTTCAATATTAGGAGATGCTGGCTTGCAAGATTCATAATTAGGAACATGATTCAAAACTATTGTAGCTATACTTTTAACCCACATACTGTCATAATTCAGATCATAAGCAATACATAACCAAGGCATGCCAGTGGTTTTTTGTATTTTACTTTATAATAAGTATTTTCAGTATATTATGAGTATTGCTATAGTTGACGATTAATCTATTAACAGCAGGCAAAGTTTTAAAGCCTTCAATAATTTCTAATATTTCATCACATCATTCAGTCATCCATACTCTTATTTCTTATTCAGTTTTATTTTTAACTCTTCAAGTTGTTTCCTCATATATTTATCTCGGTCATTTAAAAAACAGCAGCCAGAAACTAGGGAGTAAGTTGGGATTTACTTGTACTTTACTAATTCTTGAAGGTTCCATTTTGTCTAATTTTGTCTCATGAGGAAAAAAAAAAGATTATGATTCTTGTGTTTCTTCGGTTTATTTATTACCTCTTTTCAGGTAATAAATAAACCGTGGATAAAAGAAACATGTTTTTAGTAGTTCTGGACTAATGTATCTAACCTAAAAAATTCTATTTTTTATAATTTTTATGATAAATGACATGCTTTCTCAGTTTTTATCACTTTAACATTCTAGTACCTCTTTTGGCCCACATCTGCATATGGATACATTTTTTAAAATATTTTTTGTTTCTATCTTTACTTTTTGGTATTTCCATTTTGTCAGATAACTTATATGACGATATGTGACAAGCTGAAAAAGTTGACAAGACCATTCAGAGCCAAATAGTGACAATATGCTGGGAGGTAAACTTGAGAAATGGCAAATAAATATCTGGATCTTGGAATGAGTCATGGCTAGTAGAAATAATTTTAACAAAGTGAGCTTATTAAAAATGTAGGAAAAGAACAAATTTGTAACAAAGGAAGCCTCATGGATATGAGGCTTTTTCCAGTGATATTTTGCAAAGTGAGAGCAGGAACAGAGAAAGTGGAAATTAGAAATATGACTCTTGCAGGATGCAGAAGTAAAAGGAGTCTGATGGGTGAAAAGTATAAAGCAGGCAAAATTAACAGTCATGACTGTAGAGCAAAACAGGGGATGAAGTGCTTAGAAGCCATTGTCATGACATTCAGGGATTGCAAATTGCAAATAGCCACTTAGGATGACTGGAAACTTGTGAGGGACCTAATATATTTCACACCAAAAAAATTCACAGGACAGATGAGAGAGAAATTTGTAACAGGGAAGACAATTAAACATCAAAAAATTCTGGTGGATTCCGTCATTCTAAAACCTTCATTTAAGATGCACTGTTCCAGCTAAACACAAAATTCTGCATCTGTTGAAGGATTCACTTCAAGATACATTATGCACAATGTCATGGAGGGAATTCTGCTTTATCTGTTGTTTTTTCATGGCTTTAACCATGAGGGAAATTATACAAAGCAAAGGACCTGGAGAAGTGTTAAGAATTTCATTATAAAATAAGGAAGATGTAACTTGCTCACCACCTGCACGCTGCTGTCCTCCAAGATCAAGAATTTCCCTGGAAGTTCATGCACAAATACATACTGAATATTTAGTTTTTACACACCTTTTCATATTGTCTTTAATAGCAAATATAAGGGAGTTGTGACTAATTCTACAATTGTGGCTAATTCTAATTTCATTTAGAATTAGCAGGTTATCTGAAAAGATTTGGAACACTATGGAACACAGTTTAAATGACTGCTCCAGTTCCCTTTTTGCCTTACAAGGTATAAACCTAAGAGGAAAACAGACTCTGTGTGTGATATAGGAGAAAGAGCAGGGGAGTGAGAAGAAAACAGTTGCTCGGTTGCAGCTCTATACTGGGAGGTAAATAAAGCAGAGTGTGATATGCTGTCTTCCAAAAGGAAAAGAAGGAGCAGTGAAAGCCCAAGAACCACATTTTGATCTGATCTCAGATACTTGGCATATAGGAGAAGGTATCTGCACAGGCATGACAGTGGAGAAAGTGATTGAAGTGTAGCCTTATTTTCTTCAGGTAGGCCTCTGTACAAATTTTGTGGCATAATTTCTATCCCAGAATTACAAAATAGTTGAATGCATTCCTAGTCAGTAGGAGATCAGTTTGTGTAATGAAAGAGCTTTCATGCTGTAATACCTCAGTTGGTCTCTATTAGTGCTAAAGAGGTAATTATCACTCTTACTGTTCTCCAAGTTGACAACCAAGGGGGTCAAAAATGCTTTTTCTGTCTGATAATGTGCTTAACTAGTTTTCAATGAAGTTGCATATCATGGTTCATTGCCCCTTGACTTTTTTTCAGGATGAAAAGTGGCTGGTTTAGTGACTAACAGTAATGTATCAGTGCAGATCAGCAGCAGATAATTTAGTCTGATTTTGTTTGATTTTATGGGTCTCCTGAAAACTTTGTTTCCACATACCTAGCAGCTTAACAGACAGACATATGATTTCAAGCTGCTAAACTTCAAGGACTGTTGTAGAAGGGGCAAGAATGCATGGTGGAGGAAAAAAGAGTGGAATTAATGCTGAGAAGGAATTTGACTCTGGCTTATACTCTGTTGCCTTTCATTTTTAGACATGTCTACACTGAATATTATACATTTCTGCATCTGTTTGTGGTACAAAAAACCAGAAATGAGATGACTAAATTTTAAAAAACAAAATGTTTTCAGATGTATATAGTTCTTCATGTTCCTCTAAGAGGAAAAGAGAATGTTCTTTATAATTCTAAATATAACTTAACGTGTACAACTAAGGGATTCTTGAAGTTGTTATTATTTAAAAGTAATCTTTGTAGAAATAAAGATGCACCTTTCAAATATTTAATTAATATAGAATTTCAGTGGAACAATGTATCCTGGACTTAGCTCGGGTTTCGGACTGTGTTGATTTTAAGGTTTTAATGAATGGATTAAAATGCGGTTTGCTCTTTTTACCTTTGAAATGAAAAAAACAAGGCTTTTGTCATTTCACTTCATTCATAGATTTAAAAAAAAGCCAGTATCTTAAGCTTACGCTCTTTACAAAAACGGAATTCTGATGCGGAAATTAATAGGCTAAAAGTTAAGGGAAATGCAATACGCCAACAAAGTTATCCTCCATACACCATCATCCTGGGGAACCAACAATTTTGAATTTTATGTGAGGCATTAATTTAATGAGGTTGAATTTTCATAGCATTCCCATAGAATAAAATATACAGTATGTTAGCAAAAGAACAGTCATTCCCAAGAGCCCAAGGAAGATAAAATGTGTTTGTATTCTTATGAATGGTCCTTGCCCTAAAAAATAAGGCAATATACTTGCTGAATTCAACAGACATTGTAGACAACCATTTTTTTGTCACCAAATAAATCTGATTTTAAAATATCTTACATTTTAATTTTATAATTATATGTTAAAAACTGACAAATGCTTATATTTCAAATGGCTGTGACTGCTGTCATTTCTTCTACTTAGTTGTTTTTTCTCCTTTTATAGTAAGCATTCACATTCAAGAAAATAAATAATAGCAGGTGACAATTATTTTAGTTAGGACACGATTAAGTTGAATCAAATTTAATGGTGGGATGTGTGTAGAAGGAGCCAAAATACTCTAACAGAGATCTATCTGGTATTAACCAGGGATCGCAGGGTCTCACTTTTATGTGCCTAAGACCTTGATGTATTTATGGAGTGTAGGATAGTGGATAGTTTCCTTTTAGTTTTTTTACGGTTAGACAAGGTATTACTGGTATGAGCAGGTATTTCCTATATGCAGAATAGGAAATACTGCTAATACAGTTAATAACCCAGTAACAGAATAAAAAAAATTAAAAGGAAATGCTTTAAGGGCCCTCATGGTACACTGTAGTATTAAACACATGGCAGCCCATAGACTCAAAATAAAATCTTACAATTTGAGTGTGATGTCACTGGTCAATTATTTGACCGTGGTAGCAATACTGATAGTGATATCACACCTATGAAAACTGGAATTCATCCAGTTAGGTTTGAAGGTGTGATCTACAATCCATCAATGTCAGTTGAAAGTCAACCATTACCTTTTACATCAAACTATAAAAGCAAGTTTTACCTTCACTGCTGAAGCATAAGGGTGTTGTTCAAGCAGCCCATTCTTTTTAGGTATTATGTATATAGTTTATGCATTATGTTCCTCTGAGAGGCCTTTGATTGCATCTTTAATCATAATCAATATCTGGTGTTAATTACTATTAATAATGTGTACTCTTTTTAATAAATTTAAACTTCACAAAATAATGTGTAAGTAGGAACTATTATATTTCTATTTTGAGAAGCTGAACTACAAAGATGTTATGACCTGTTTATAAATTATTTTGTATTTATCTATTTGTATTGACCTGGTTTGTGACTAATTGTACCCCTAACTTCATTTTGAACAGTAATATTTTACAAAATTTTAAAAGCAAAAAATAATTCTTGATTTATTTATTGAGGTAACTTCAAATATATGTAATCAGCTCTAAATAGCAACATTCTGTCAGGCAATACTGTAGCTTGAAAGTGTTACATATCCTTTTTCCTCCTATTGAATATTTATGTATACAACAATTTTTTATTTCTATCATGCTGGAAATTTTTTTTTGTCCTTAGCAAGAAGGACCCCAAAATTATATCAATACATGAACATTTACATCAATATGTGAAAAATATATTAATATATCAATATGTAAATATCATTATATCAATATATAAAAATTACATCAATTTTTTTTTTTACAAATAACTTCTACAGTATTTATTAACTTGTTCTGCTGTTTTTGTTTTTTAATAGAGTTTTTCAGCTGTTTTAACAAATAATTATTAACTCTTTTTATTTTATAATTACAGCACTTCAGAATTTCGTTTCTGGTTCTGACAACAAAAAGAAGCAAATTAAATAGGTTATTACAATAAAGCAGTAGTATGGCTTTATTTATCTGCATTATATATTCCCAGTTTACAAACCTACCTAGTATCCTTTCTTCTTTTAAAGGTTGTCTGACCTTTCCCGTAAAGAAACTCTTTATTTTAGCGGATAATTTTATGAAATTACTTGGGACACTTGCCAAGTGAGGTATCTGTCTCAAGAGTTTATACTCTGCACAAATGGTTCCATGTGCTTAGTTGAAAAGGCTCAGCTATTTCCAAGACAGAGGATATAGGTAAAAAAAACCCCAAGCCCATACTAGTAAACAACAGAAGTGGAAACTTCTTTGAAAAGTTTTACTGATCCCATTGCTTCAAGGTGGTGTCCTGAGTTTTAGCAGTTGGATAGTATTCACTTTTTGTTGTCGAAGTAAATGTTTGTTAAATTTGGTTAATTTATTGGCTTTTAGAAGAATCCCACTTTGCATGACATCATTAGGTTTTAGCAACTAGGGTTCCGTCTTCATGATCAGCTCTGGGGCGGAGGAAGATTTCCCTTATTTTCAGTTTGGGACGGCTTCTGTTGTGCTGTGTCCAGAGCTGAAGTTGAGGGATTGTCTCTCCTGTATCTTCTGTGTCATCTGCTAGTCCATAGCTGGGATTTTTCTCAACAAGTTGATTTGAGGGGCGAGAATGAGATCTGGAGAGGACTGAGACCGATGAAAAACCTTGAGGTGGGAGGAAAAAGAGTTTGGGAATATATCTCAATAGAAGAGAAAAGGGTAAATCAGCTGCGGGGCTAAGGCAGAACTGAGGTAGCTGTGTAAACAGGTGAGAGTAATGGTTGGAGACGAGAAAAATTGGGACTGCTAAACTGTGAAGGAGGGTATTGTGAGATGGGGATTGGAGGGCATGGTGAAGGTCGGGCTATGCAAATAAGAATGATTGAATATAGAAGTTGGAGGGGAAATTGGAACTGGCTGAGCAAAATCCCTAATGGAAGTAATGGAAGAGAGTCCAGATTGATGACGATAACTATAAGTCAACCGGGTAGTGGATGCTGATACTCATAGAATCATTAAGGTTGGAAAAGACCTCTAAGATCATCGAGTCCAACCGTCAACCCACCACCACCATACCCACTAAACCATGTCCCTAAGCGCCACATCTACACGTCTTTTAAATACTTCCAGGGATGGTGACTCAACCACTTCCCTGGGCAGCCTGTTCCAAGGCCTGACCACTCTTTCAGTAAAGAAATTTTTCCTAATGTCCAATCTAAACCTCCCTTGGTGCAACTTGAAGCCATTTCCTCTCGTCCTATCGCTGGTTACTTGGCAGAAGAGACCAACACCCACCTCAGGTAAATGAATGCAAAAATGTCATAATAAAGAATGCTCTAGAAAAGCCTGAATGAAATTAATAGTTCCGTTTTGAGAGTAGTGTTTGAATAGCATTCAATTAACCAAGCTTGAAGTATCAAAAATGTTGGCCAGTTGGTCATGGGCAAGGGCCTGACATCCATTCTGTGTACTGATTGAGGCAGGAGTCCTGGGGAAAAACATAATATGCAGAATTAAGGACTGTATCATAACTAATATCTAATAAGGTACAAAATTCAAGTTGAATGAATAATCTTAATTCTGCAACTTTTTACATTTTGTTTGTTTGAACTTGTAAGCTGATAATGTTGTTATACTATAGAAGTTTTTTCTGTGTGTGTAATACACATTAAGTAGATTGTATGCAAGATAGTAGACAAACTTCTGGAAATTCATTGTGTAAATTTTAAAAAAATTGTCAATATGTGTCTAGCCTTTAATCACATTATGCGGTTAACATTAAGCTGGGTGACAGACAGATCAGCTTTTCAATATCTTTTTAATCAGTAAAATATTTGCTGCTTCATCACTGCAAGAGGTTGAATATACAGCAAGATATTTGCTGTCAGTGTTTTATCTTCAGTATTTATACCTGTATCAGTCATCTTGTAATTTTTTAACTAATCATTTTGAAATCAATTCCCTTATTCTGATAAAACACAGTTTCCTCGAGTGGACTGCAGAGCCTGACAGCTTTTACTAGAAGGCCTAAATGTGTCAACATTGACTGGTAGTTCTGTCTTTTTTTTTTTAATCTACAAGATAAAATCTTAAACTCAAAAAAGCAAAATAAATAAAATAAATAGACTTAAAGAGACAGCTGTGTGCTTTTACGAAGAGAGAGAGTGACAAAGGACACATCAAAAAGCCAAGGACGATGTGTTTCAAATAAACCTTGGTACATATGACAGTTCTCTCTTTAGGATTTTCTCATAAAGATTCAAGGTAGAATAACTTAAAGGTGGAATAGACTACGGCCAGAACATTTGACTTGTCCTGTATGAAATTTTTTGAGGCAATGCAAGTATTTAATTGACCAAAATATGTAGAATAAGAAGGCAAGTTCCATGCATCAGCAGTGTTTACAAAATAATAGTTGTCAGACTCCATGATGGGGTTTTTACTTGACAGGATCTGGTCAGTAAGTTAGTATTTAGAGTAAATATGAAATTGAATAAAATTCAATAATACCATTTTGTGAGTCTGGTGCAGAAGTCTGAAGTCTATAGGAACTAGGAACTACAGGTTGTGTTGCTAGAAAGTTAGAGGGTGCCTGGTTATTCTGAACACTGATGCTGATATGCTTACCCTTGCTTTTGGAAATTTTCTCTGTGTTAATTTTTTTCACGTCATCAGTGTATCATTATATACTTTAAAAGTATCTAATTGTAATACACTGCAAGCTATTTCATAACAAATCTTGAAAGTATGTTCATTCCCATTCTCTAGGCAGAGCCTCTCCTTCAGCTAGTTTATTAATAAAGTCCCCTTCCTAAGACTGTCATACCAACAATTACTATTTTTTTCTTAATAAGCAGATTAGCATGCAGCCTAGTGTAAAAAACAAATGTTTATCTTAATGACCAGGTGTAACTCTGGAGTTATAATCAGCAAATGTGTGTCTCTATTTTCAGCAGAGATTGAGAAAAATCTTAAACAGTGTTTTCCTCTTCAAATTGCTATTGACACAGGCTATGGAGCACCTATTATTAAGTCAAGGCTATGTAAATCTGGCTAAATCTTACATTGTTAAAGACTGCAGTTGTTCTTGCCATTATATTTTTTTGTAAAGCTCTATGCACAGATTAGCTGGTGCGTAAGCAATAACTGACAGTTCACTGTGTGCACTACCACCTGGAAATATTGTTAAGGACAGTCAATGAGGGGGAAAAAAATCAGTGATGCTGAGTTTGGATTCTGCAGAAAGAATTAAGTAATGATTTTTTTTACTGGATTTCTTAAAATCTGTGTTTTCAAGATTTCTTTCATTTAATTTTTAAAGTTTTCTTAAGGTTTTAAACATAAAGATCTGTTTAAATAAAGTAAGCTCTTAGTGGAAGAAAAAAAAAAATCTAATACCACCTAAAAAAACTTCAAAGTCAGTCTGTCAGGTTCTTTCTGGCAATGAAGCTCTTGCATTATCTTTTTAATGCTGAAATCAGTTCAAGTCAGTGAAATTTCTTTAATGAACTTTAGGGCACATCTTCAAAGAAACCTGCAATTGAACCTGTGGAAAGGCCAATGCCTTTGAACTGTGAAAAGAAGTTTATCCTAGATTAGCTTGATCTTTTAGTTTACTCTGCCTTCTAATCTAGTAACAAAGATCTAAGCTTTAAGAATACCCCTGAACTGCAGTGACAGCCTAAAAGTAGTGTATTGTTATGGATAAATTCATTACTTCCCGTAGCTATTGGCATTTTAAATTTGGAAGGGTAGCAAAGTTGTTTATTTTGTACTGTGAACATGAACATTCTGGGTCTCCTTGAGCACTAAATTTTCTTTAGTTTCGTTACTACCTTATAAATTGAAAATTTAACTTCATTTTTTTTTCATTCTCTCTCTAACATTTCACTGTACTTCCATCCAGTTCAGTCTTTCATCACCCAAATGTGGAATAATGTGCCTTCAAATGTGAAAAAAAAAACCAAATCTGGAACAAATTATGAAGTGATGGCAAAGGGAAATGCAGAACTGTATGGAAATAAGTGCATTAATGCATAGGCTCTGATACACATAAGTCTGTTTTGAAGGACACTTCATTTTTAGTTTGAACTTCTGCTTTTAAATTTTACTGTAATATGATATAACATTTGCTTTTGTGAGTACTTGAGGAACTTTTGGTGTTAACAGTATTCTTTTCTATAGAAATTCCTTTGGATTTCAGATTTTGTACTCTTTCCAGGTTACAATAAGAAAAACATGGAAGAGATTTTTAATAGAAAAACAACACTCAGTGGTTTGCAGCTGGCAATCACAATGCCGCTATTGCTGCTTTTATTTTATTAAGTGGAACAGGTCAATTCAATATCAGAGCTGATTGTGTTCCTTCTCTGGTCAAAATGAAAATACAGGTCTAGCAAAAAATTAGGTGACCAGTAGTTTCTTCCTTTCAATCATGCTGTGAAATGTCTTTTAATAACCATCATTTTGTGGAATTAAGTAGGAGAAGAATGGTTATAACTCAACTGGCAAAGGAAAATACACCTTTTGTCTATAAATATTGACTTCCATAACTGATATTTTTTGATGCCTACTTTTAATTATGGATTAATAAGAAATAACACTGTGCAAAAAGTGCAGAAAACTAGAGATAGATAGAAATCTCATCAGATGAAAAAAATCGTATTTATAAAACTGGACTTTTGAAGAGGGAAGTATAGAAGAGAAGACTATAAAATGTGGCTGAAGGAACAGAGAATAATTGAAAATTGAAATTATATATTTATCCAGCATTAAAAATTAAATGATGCTATATTTTCCTGTGTTGTATTTTATTTTGAGATTAGATCCTTGCCCTTTTAAAGTCAACGGGAATTTCACCACTGACTTGTTTGGCACTATTTCACCGTTCATCTGTGAGAAGCAGTTTCTGCTTTTTATTATAATTTCAAAACGGTATCCTTCCTTTTCTTCTCTCACTCCAGTTTCCTAAGGATTTATAATCTTTTGTATCAAAAGGAAATTTTTTCTTGGTATATACTGTATAGTTGAAATCAAGTACCACGCAAAAAGCTAGCTGACCTAATGGGCTGATTCCAGCAGAGCAGACGTTTTGAATCTGGACTTTCTTAGTTATTGAGGGTATAGGATTTTGAATGCTTTTATCCTTTTATTGGTGAATGCACTAAAGTGCATGCAGACAGAGAATGTTAAAGTGGCAGTCAGATAAACTTGTTAAAGCAGTGGGAGTTTTTCCTTTCTTTCTACGTGACTTTATCATCACAGTGGAGTTAAAAGGCAATTAGCCCTTCAGCTCTTTTCTGGCCAGTTTATTGGCATTTTACACACAACTGTTGAATAGACAGTGCCATATTAAAAATTCCAATGAAGCTGGCCTGGGGATAACAGACTCTAAATTTCAGGTTAATGTAGGTTTCCTTGAGAGGAACTATTGCCAAAAAGCTCAAGTAAAATTATCTAAATACAGTACCTATGCTGCATGTACTCATAGTTGATGGAAAATTGTAGTAGTCTTGCTACATGCTGTGTTACATTTCCAGGGAAATATTTTTATAAAGAGTGTTTGATGAAAAAGTTTATTCCTTTAGTAATAACAGGCTACCCACTGTGTTACTTAAGGCAATGAACACAGTGAGTAGAACTAGACGTTTTCATCATAATAACAACAATTATACTTGCTTTGCATTTTTGTAATTTTCATCTGAGGTCATTAAAACACTTTACGAACATGGATTACTTACTTCTTTCAGTATATGAGAAGGTGGGGGAGAGATTATTATGTCAAAGTTTTGACCAAATTTAGTCCAAAATTTGTATTACTTTTTTTTTTTTTTAGAATTGTAAGGGAAATATTGTGGGGTTTTTTCCTTATTTCAGTGTCAATAGAAAATCAAACATGTCTTTTCCAGTTCTTGCACCCCAAAATGTTAAGAACCAAAAACTGATTATAATATTTTTTCATCACTGAGGAGAGTGAAATACAGACACAAAACACACAAGCTCACTACTGAAGAGAGAGAGAAATACTATTTTCATAGTATTTCAGTTTTAATCTGTTCTTGCCAAAGAAATTGGGGGGTTTTTGGTAGACTTGACTGAGACTATTATTGGGTCTTAATGATGCATTCATTGCTTCTATGAAGAAATTTATTTAATTATATTTTGTAGCTGATTCTAATTTACTGATGTTAGAACAAATAATGAGAAATCCATTGAGGTCTGTGTGATTGAAAGCCAGATGGTAAAAACAGAGTAGATCCGATATTTTTAAGCTGACCATATGCATTGCTCAAACTCCTCCAAGTTGTATGTCACCTGACTGTGAAATCAACAAAAAGGCTCCTTATAAGTCCAGCTGATTTTTGGATCAGTTCCATTTCAAAACAGGGAGGAAAAGCTGGTAGATTTAAAGAATCAAACCCCCTATTTTCACTATTTTTTAGTTTGCATGGCCACTCCTGAGAAGGCACTCAGATTTTGTTCAGAGAATAAGTGATGGATTTATGCTCCAGCGTGTTTTATCAATAAACAAAGCAAACCAAACTGCTTTCATTTGCTCAGGTATATAAGCTAGCAGCTTTTTCTTTCAGTGCACAACACTATAATTGGAAGTGATCACCAATAACCACAGGTTTATTTTAAATGGTGAATATCTGTATTTCAACTGTCACTGTTAAGAGCTCAAACTTCGTTTCTGATACTGACAAGCCATCATTAAAGTTGTCTGTAACTTTTGTCTTTTAATACAGCAAATTTATGTTGCAAGTCAACAAAATGGCTTCATTAAATGGACATTACAGTGTAAATCAAAAGTCTGGAAGTTAGGAAGTGCCAGATTTAAAGTAGCTCATATAATTTTTATTTTGGTGCCCTTTTTGGTATATGTTAAGCGCTTTTCAGTTATACAGCCATTTACTACCTTTTCTGTAGCACCTCACTGCTGTTCCATACTTGCTACCTATTATACTAAATACATTCTTGAGTTACATATTGAATGGGACAGTGACTGTGAGAGAACCAAACAATAATGTTATTGGTCAACTTAGCCTTATCCATTCTCTTGCTACAGATTTCTTATGTGCTAACAAATTGTGTAGACCAAAATATAGGTATTGTGTGAACTTCTATTTATTTCAGTTGTGACCAGGCTCAGATGTGTAGAGCATTCACAGTACCTCAGAGCAATGAAAACACTGCCATTATGGTAGTAAAAGTATCTGGTCATCAGGGGCAAAACCAGTGCTGAAGCACGAGGAATGGTTCTGAGTTTTAGGCCGTTTCTAACAGTTCTCTGGGCTGCCTAGGCAAAAGTCACTTTTTAACATCTACAAAATGAGGAAAACAAAATGTGCAATTTTATTTTACAGAGGTGTGTCAAAAATAACTTTTAAAGTCTATACAACTGTTTAAAAAATGAAAAGGACTTAAAACCCGAAGAACTTTACACAAGTAAGCCTAATGCATTAGAGCAAATGACCTAGACATCTGCAACAAACAAAGACTTTTGAAACCGTGCCCAGTATCTGTGCACCATCTTTTCCCACACAGATAATAATGCTCTTTTCATATCACAAAGAAGATGCAGAAAGCAGTTTGTTAGTGTTCTAGAGATATCCAGATATGGTGATGAGCAGCACAGAGAAGCCCAGGAAGCAAATAGTAACATAGTTTCAGGGAGATGGTGAGCAAAGGCAGAATTTTAAAAACTTTGGTAGTATTGAAAGGCAACTTCACTCTGTAAGAAACATTTAGCCTGTGAACAGAATGACGCTGAGATCCTAGAGTGAAAAATAATGTGTGATCATTAGTTAGCAATAACCATAATTCATAGACACCAGGGGGCAGAATGAAGGTTGCAAGGACAGCTATAAACCTGGCATTTCCAACCATCTAAAGGGCTATTTATGTTCAAACTCAAACACACTTTTAAATTTAAATAGTTGAATGGTATAGAATTTGTTTCAAATAATGTTCAAAGTTTGTGGAAACAAAAGCGTTTAAATACACTTGGAAGAGAAATGTGATTGCTCATATATTAAAAATGTGAATTTAACTAAAAGCTAATTTTAATTTGTTTCAGCTAATGTCCAACACATTATTGTTTGTGGATAAATTAGTCCAGCTTTCTAAAGGAAAAACATCAAACAAATCCTTTCTTGAAAGTTAGACCTCTTTTTCTTACTTTCTGAACTGCAGAAAATACTGCAGATAACTGCAGCTTTTTATTTCCAACCTGACCTTCCACGTTCTGAAACTAATTTGCCATACTGCTTCTCAAAGTCTGCTCAAGGATTTCCTTTAGCAGAATAATGTGGTTCTTATTAAGTACATCCTATAAGACCCAGGAGGATTGCATGCAAAGGAAATAAGACGGAGACACAAATGAATTTCCATCCTCCAGTCAGATATATGATATTGATGACCAGGATGTATATGAAGGATATTGTAAAGAAGACAAAGAAAAAGAATTAAAGCAAATGTCTGACAAATTGGCTGTCTTGATATGCAAAGATGACAAGTGGTCTATACAACTAAGTAGAAGAGATGTAGGCATCAAGCCAAATATTTATATAGTCAACAAGTCTCTTTGAATCACATGGTTATATGTAACCTCTCTTTTAAATAAGGCCTCACTTTAAATTACATCATCATGAAAGACTTAAAAGCCATGAAGTTTACATGAAAACTGATAGTTTCTCTTAACTCCAAATGTTGTTTTTCACTGGTATGAATTTTATATTTTTACCAGAATACCAAGATATTCTGTTAAAGTGGAACTTCTTTAGGAGATTCTTTCCCTAGTTTTTAATTAAATGCACCAAATAATTGTGAAAAAAGCAGCTTTCATTTCAAAGTCTGTTTCTTCCTTTAATTAGTTTTTCTATAAGGTGACAAAATATTTTCACGTTAGGATAATTTGATGGAAAAATGCATTGGAATAGCCTGAATGTACTATAGTCTCTACAATTCCTGATGTTCTGGTTCTAGTGTGTCTTGCCTAATGTAGCTAAATATAGATTTCAGAGGTTTTACAAGGCACTTGGTTGATGAGGAAGATTTATGCTCTATATGTGACTCAATGCAAGTGCAAATAAGTGAATGGACTCAGGAACTATCACTATTTTTCATTTTATTCTTCAAAACATGCAGAATTTGGATAATCGGGATTCTAATATGATTTTCCTATTAATCTGTTTTAAACCATGAAATCTGATATTTTCACCATGACTAATCCATGAAATTTGTCAACTTTGTCTGTGATTTACACAAGCTCTATTTATAAAGAGAACTTGTTTGAGTCCTAAGGCATGGAATATTATTTCCCAGCATGCTTTTAGTGTCTTTTTGCTAATAAGTATAAACAAAATGTGCTCATTGATTATATTGTCATTTCAAGATCAGGAGGTAAAACATGAGGAATGTTCAAGAGTATATTCCCCATAGCAATGTGTGAGAGTCTTAAGCCCATTAAGAAGAAAATAACCTATCATGTCAGAGTTGGTAAGAATGGTTGTGATCATAAAGTTTACCTAAAATAATTGGATAACTTGCTTGTAGATTAAAAACATATGTGATTCTTGTATGTCTTTATGCTGTAGGCTTTAGAATTAATTGCTGTCAGCATAAAACAGACCAAACAAAAATAGATTTGCATCAATTCTTTGTAATGGGGGGGGAAGCTTGAATGACAGTGAGGATAATTCTTTTTTGTATTTGGGGGGGAAATGGCTATACAATGTTCACATACTGGAGTGCAATTTACTATATATGGGAAAGAATAAAGATCCTTTATGTAAATGTAATAACATGCAAGTAATACCTTCAAAAGGAAAGAAAAAAAAGTCTCTTGTGTACAGAAAGTCAGTCTACTCCAGCTGTCCTCTCTCACTTTGTGGGGGGAAGACGTTTGGGGAAAGGCCAAAACGCAGATATTCAGAAAGCATCCAATTTTTAGTTCAGCATAATGTCTTAATCAGCTTTTACAGAGCTGCTCTGCTCTGTACCAAACATGCTATAAATGTGCAATACATCCATACATGTAAATAAGTCACACTCCCTGTGGTGATGAGAACAAGATGACTACATATTTCAATAACTGCACAATATGCAGGTAATAGAAAAGCAGCATCGCCTAGTTGTTTTTCAGCTGAGCAGGGGACTAGAGCTAGAACTGCTGAATGCTATGGCTACCTCCACATCATTTCATATTCCTGATCGTACAGTTTTATGAAAGATCTCCAGAAATCATACACGTTAACATCACAGATGGCCAACTTGTGACAAGATGCATAGACTGGAGCCAGCTAGCAAGAACTTGATCTGCTCTGTAATCTGGTCTTTCTCCAGAATAAATGACCATAAATCTACTTCCATGTCCATCAAATTATCAAAATACAGACATCATCTGTCACGTTCCCTCCCTCAATCATGCGATATGAAATGCCTGTTTTGTGATAAGATGACAGGTGAACTTCTGGTTATGTGCTGAGAAAGGAGTCAGGGAATACAGTCTTCATGTGTCTTCTGCAAATGTCATGATGTTCTTATGCGGTTGCCCAAGCCATGGCAGGGGAACTCTGTGTCTTTGTGCTTCTGGCTGGCCTTTTCTCTGTCCTGCCTCCTTAATCACTATAGCTCATGTTCTCAAAGGCACAGCTGCCTCTTAAACTGATTTCTGAATGAAAACAGTCAACTGGATAATTGATAACTGGAGAACTAATAAGGTTTAACCAAATGCCTGTGAGTTTCCAGAAAGTATAAAGCCATCCCTGATGAAGAAGTGAATTCAAAACAGCTACTTACTACCCCTCATATTACAATTAAGCTGAGTATCAAATAAAATTAGCAGTTGGGGAGTTTAAAAAAAAAAGATAGGAAGGATGGGGTATTTCTTCCTATAAACTGCAATTCATCTACGGAACTTTTTGCTACATGATGCTGTGAGTGCCAGAGTTTTTACTGGTACAAAAAGAGACTTGATGAACTCATGGCAGGGGGGGGAGGGGCGGGGGAATGGATGGAGAGGGAAATCCATCAGAGGCTATTAAACGCCGAGATACTGTTTGCAATGCATAGAATCTATGCTGTGAAGGTTGCTTAAGCTGGGAGACTAATACTAGGAGCCACCACAGGAGAAAGGGTGCTGTGGTGGATGGAGCTGTGATGTGCTCCAATGTTCTTTAGCTCTCTACCAGGCCTCCTGTAGTTACCCCACCACTCAGAAATTCTTGTCTCTCAGTGTTCTAAGAGTGGAGGGGAAGTATGGTCTCTACTCCAGGCTGGAATCTGTTCTTGACCTAAGAAGTATAAGTTATTTCAAACTTACTAAAGTAATTAGTCCACAAGGATATTTTGTGGAGGACAGCGAAGAATTTGAGGAAGACAGATGAATGTTTTACACATAATGTTTTGCACTTCCTTAGCTAAAAAGCAATTGAATAAATTTTCTTCTGGTTGCTCATAGCATAAGATCGAAAGTAAGTGGAATCTCAGCCTTTTAAATGGCATTTTGAAAATAGTGTGAGTGAAAAATAGATGTTTAGAATGAAAGTGTCATTTTATAAAATCCCATCAAATTTAGAAATCAAAATGATCTATTGATCCTTTTTTTCACTAAGTGCATCTTATTTTGGTATCTCAACCTTTACAAATGCAACTGTTCCCTTCAGAACCTTAAAACCTTTCTAATACTACTGCTATAATATGGAATTTATGAATAATCAATAGGCTTACATAGATTTTGTTACTTATTCATTCTAGATATCCTAGATATTTGGGGCTAATATTTTTATGTATATTTAACCTGATATACGTAGAATTGCTCAGGACAGAATTGAAGCTGTGTCAAACTACGAAAGCTTTTGGCTTTATCCATTTACTGAATTGTTAAGCAAATACTCTTGTGTTTTCTGCATTTAGGCTCTTAAAAATTATTGTCTTTATGTTATAAAGGATTCTGTTTTACATGATTAACATGACATGTTCATGTAAGACAAAATGCTCTCCAGTGTAAATTAGGTCTACAGAATTTACCTAAAATTCTGTTGAGTATGAAAGTTATACAGCAAGGTCTTTTCCTAATGCATACATTTATCAGCTAAAATCTTGATTGTTTTGCCTGTATTATGTCACTCACGTCTGGAAAGAACAGCATCCTGCTGTTTGTGAAGCTGATCTCCTGCTGCTATTTAGCCACTTGTAGGATTCTGTCCCAATTCCTCTAATCCACTCTGTTTCAATAGCACCATATTTGGACTCCTTCACACATTCTTTTGCTGCTCTGTTTGGGATGCTCTATGAGCTGAATCAGAATTTTAATGTTCCGTTCAAAACAGAAGGAACCTTTTTGTTAAATCAGAGTATAAGAAGTAATCTCTTTCGTTCCCTTGCGTAGAATTTCTACGCGTGCACTATATTATTTTCCTTCAAACTATTGTCCAGAAGTTTGGGGCGCTATTTCAATATATTGGTTTACTTTATATAAATCAGATCCAATTTGAGGTTTAATGTTGCAATAAGGCCTGCTACCATCTTAAATTGTTTCTTTCCTGTTGTAACTCCTCATTCAGAGTTCAGTGCTCCTTGTTTCCATTATGTCAAAGGTTTACTGATATCTTTAGAGCTGCTTGTGCAAGTCAGGACTAATTAAAGCAGAGAACCGAAAGGACTCCAAAAATGGTGTTAGAAATGACACTGAAACACAAAGTGCGCTGTAGATATTTTTGCTGTACTTCCAAAAAGTTCACAAAGATTTGCATAAGTACTTTGCCAGTAGCTATTTTTTGATCCCCCCATAAAACAAAGTTTAGAGAAAACAACTTAAAGCTTGATTGGTATACCTATACATACATTATCTGTCACTTTACTTCACAGCTAAGCCTATTAATATCGGTGGAATTGAAAAAACAGGATAGCAGAAAGTGATCCTTTTAATGTAAAGCTCCTAGGCTTATACTTGCTTTAAGAATTGTTCTTTAGTGAGTGGGATTTAGTTTACTGAAAAATAAAAATGTGGTTGAATTATGATAATAATTTTACTCTATGAAAAGAAAGAAGTTCCTTGGACACAATGTAATATTGCATGAGTCTCTGTTGTACAATTTGAAAATTTTCAGTGCAGTATATATAGCTTACCTAAGTGTATGAAGAGAATAAAGACATTACCCAGGTGAAACGTATTTCAATAATTTCATTAAGTGTCTCTCACTTGTGCCACACTTCCTGCACTGGAAAATTTTTTTTAGAGAATGTTTTTTAGAGCATGTACCATGTTTGTTTTAGCTGTAGCTTTCTGCAGTCCAGAGTTCCCTCAGTATGCTGGATTATCATCGGCAGGAGCCAGGATCTGATGAGCAACACCATCCCGTGAATGGGGTTAGGGATGCAAGTGGAAACTGGAAAAGACAACAGCTACAGCAGTTTGATAATACATAAATTGCTATCAGGTTTTACAGCTAGCAATGGAACAGAGAAGATAACGAAGAAACAAGGGGAAAGAAAAAGACTTCAGAAAGTGGAGGTGAAACAGGGAGAGAGGTAGAGAAATATAGGAGGAAGCAAAGGAAACCATACTGAAGAAAAGAAGTGGGACAAAGAAAAAAGTAATCTATGGCCTCCTTTCTTGCTTGCATTTGGCAAGTAATGTGTATGTGATTTGTTCACAAGTGTGTTAACATTTCTAATGATAGAAACATGTAAGAAAGACAGACGTTTAAAAGTTTTTATCAAGGGATTTATTTTATGTAATACAAAATGAAGAGATTTGTAAGTGATCCATCTATGCAATATTAACTTGAAGACTTGTGGTTCTGCTGTTCCTTCTCTGTTTGTACTTTAAAATTAATTGAAAGCCTCATTGTTTTGTTTAAACTGTGAAAGCTTCCAAGGTCAATGAGTGAGGTAATTGACCTGCCTGTTGTAGGACAAAAATATGTATGTTAAATTGCATAATTAGTTTTAATTACATAATTATGGTGTTTAATGTGTGGAGGTCAAAGGTTACTATTACATTTAGAAGTCATGGCAAGAAGCACAAAAATAAGCAACGTAGCTTAATTCTGTATTTCTTTGGGTTATAAAAAAGGGGTCCACTGTGATCTATCTGTGACCTTGGATATTTGATGATTATAGCAAATAATATGTTGCTGTTATACTTTTTTGAATCATAGAGACACCTTTGTAAATGACTAAGTGACTTTACCAAAGACTTCATTTAGGTTTAGAGTACACGAAAGTTAATCAACAGTGGGAACTCAACTGACAGCAATTTAATCTGATTGGGTAAGGTAATTACATGATTACCAGGAGTGTTTATATATGGACAAGGATATTTTTATTGGGAAAAAAACTAATTGCTTTCTTACTGAGAAGAGAAAAAAACAAACAAATTTGTTGTCACAGGTTAAGAGGACATCCTTCGTTCCTTGAAATAGCTTCTTTTCATATTTTAGTGACAAAATGAACTCATAATTCTTCGCAAATTTGCACTGGGATTATGCTATGGGTTCCTCTGCTTCTAAACTAGAAATAATGCCATCATTAATTTGTTTTGGTTAAGAAGCTCATTGCTTACACATTAATTGTGTGATAGCCTAAAGATGTCATGTGCTTGTAATTCTTGATCCCTTTTACTGTGTGTAAACACTGTTGCTTAAATACAGGTTGATTTCACCAAACTTAAACCTAAAGGTCCATTATACTAATGGATATTTCTGGAAAGGAGGACATTATTTGTTTTTCTGTGATGGTAAAAAAAAAGCAGTATATACAAGATAGGTAGATAAAAAAATGATCCTAAATGCTAGAAGAAACAGTCTCACTTTAGGTGCTCTGAATGGTCCTTTAGAAAATGCTCTTTCACTCTATTGACAATGGAGGGAGTGTTGGGAGATGAATCTTCATTAACAAACATTAACCTCTGTGAATACCTCCCTGAAGTGCACTACAGAGTAGAATCCCATTTGGCTAATAAATAGTGGCTTGCTCCAAAGCCTGTTTAAATAATGGGCCAGGCCTGGCCTTGGCACTTTGTATGGTGGTATTAGACACCAAAAAAAAGAAATTGAAACTTGTAAGAATAACTTCATATCTCATCAGTAACTATTGAACACATTCTGCCAATGGAAATGGGATACAATCCTCTAAAGGCTAATTTCTAAGGAATTAAAAAGTTAATGAACTAAATGTTAAATAAGAAATAAATGAATTTTTAAAATGAACTATATAATTGTGGGAAGAAGTTCTGTGATACATTGTTATAAAAATAAGTTGTTCTCCCTTTTGCTAATTTTTCCCTACATAAGTTCTTTAGAAAATATTACAATTTTGAATTGTTTTTCTAAACCAGATGATCCAGTCACTGTTGGAGGCACATAGCCACGGCAAAATCTCATGCTGTACATTGATCACCTGTCCAACCTTTGCCTAGAGTGTGATCCCCAGTTCCTTCAAGAGATCCATCTTTACCTGTCTATAAAGAAGAGGAGGAGGAGGGAGACATCTGGGATATTCAAGTATCAAAGTTTAACACCAGAGCAGGTTGAATCTCCATTTATATTATTCTCTATATATGTTGCTAGTATTGACATGGATATTTGGCTGAAGACTTTTTTCAGTAATTATATAGTATGCTCTGAAGCTTTACCAGTGTTAAACCTTTTTTATTAAGACTCCTCACTTACCGAAACTACATGTGCATTTTTCATAGTTCCATGGTGTGAAATTGAATCCAAAGTCATTCTACTATTATGAAAATTAGCTAATACTGAGCATGCCTGGCAGTCTGTACCTGCCTCTTGAATGTGAAGACCAAAATGGCTTGTTTAAAGCTGTTCAGTGTACTGTAGTTGTACCATTCCGTATTTAGCACACACAACTAAAGCCAGGTCCCTGGCAAGTATGCTCATTTTCATTCACTTGCTTCAGGCAAGTTAAACTTGCTTCTTACTCTTCCTCTTCCATTTCCAAGAGGACTTTGATATCCACAAAACAGACAAGGTTTCGCTTACTGTCCTAAGGACTGCCCCTTTAGGAGCCTAGCACAGCCCACACACAATCCTGGAATATGTCCAACTTGTTCTTTGAGCAGAATGTGAACCTCTGACCTTCTGGGCCTCCGGCAAGAGTGCTGCCTACTGAGCCACCAATACCCAGGCCATCAATAAGTTTTAAATGCCAGTTGCAGACTTCACAGAGATAATGACTTCAGTGTGTAAAGGTTTTGTTGTGGAGGCTGCAGTCTCACATATGGCGTGACAGAGTAAATATGCTAAAACCATAGAGAGCTGTTGCATAACTTGCCTTGATATAACAGTTTTTGTAATATGTTTCAAGGCATGGAATATTATTTAAAGGGACCCTGTTATGTAGGCTTAGGCCCAAAATGAAGCTATTATAAAAAGAATGTTTAGCAAAAACAGAAATATGTCCATGAAATTGTTGGAGTGGGAATTTCAGGGTAAACTTGCTTGGATTTAAACAGTCGCCTGCATGACATTGCACTGTTGTGCTAGGGAATGAGAAACAGCAAGTGAAAATACTATTAAGTGAGAATCAGAAACTGAAACTGAGCAGAATTAAGATACGAGAAGTCTATTACTGTTGTTATAACTTCTTAAAAATCTTACCACATCCTGAGAAAGATGAGATGAAAAAATAAATTCCTACTTAGTAATTCAAAGCAGCATTACTGACACAGGTACTTAAATATATTTGCATTTTAATATTATTTTAACCTGCTCTCCAGTAAGTTCTTGTATTTTATATACATATAAAGCAAAATAAATATGAAATAAGCTTTAGGGTTTTGACACATTTCAGTTTTATTGATGTTCTCTATTTAAAATTTAGCATTAAAAGCAGACAAAAGACGTTATTGTTTGCAAAATTCAAATAGATAAATGTGATTACACAAAATATTATTTATAAACTTGGATCAAGAAGGAAAACGTAGCCAGATTCAAGCTAGGACTTACGTTATGGAAAGGCTGTTAGATAAATTGCATGAACCTTCTATGGAGCAAAGGCCAGGAACCCAGGACTCCTTTTCCCAGCTGAGTGCCCAAATCACTAGGCTACAGACTCTTGCTCCCTCTTGTGTTCTTTCTCTGGCCCAATGAATCTTGAATTATTTTCTGTACAATGATACAGCTTCAACAGGAGAGCTTTAATATACCCCTATCCTTGTCCCAGCATTTAATGCAGCCTGTAGCCTATTGATTAGAACATTCTGCTAAAAGACATTGCTTTGAGTCCTAGACTGAAGAAGGAATTGAACCTGGGGATTTTGCGTCTGGGATGAGTAGTCCTGCTGCTAGGCTAGGAATGACTGCTGTTCATGTACCATTTTAGAAAGAAATACCACCTGAAGGATTTTGTAGGGAACCCACCTAGTTGGTGTTTATTAGGCTGGCTTAGGCTGGCTTTGAGAACACCTGTTGGATCAAACTCCTCAGATCATCTGTGCAGGGGTGGGCTTCATTTCTAGATCCCAGTCAGCCTTAGACATAAGCTGTGCAGTGAGATGTTCAGTCCTGGCCGGGTAGGTAAACTCTGGCCGTGCACAGAGATGCAGATCCTGTGTCTGGCCTTCTTACCGTAGAAAACTGTATTGTCTTCAGAGAGTAGACATCTCCAGGATGAGATAGGCACCTTGAGGATCACCATTTTGGCTGGAGGTGCCTAAATTCTGCTCATGTCCCATTTTGATTTCCCATATTTTTAGGCCTGTAATTAGTTTAGTTCAATTTAACAGCTCCTTTAAAAGTAGAACTGAGGGATTTTTATGAACCTGTTTTTCAAACATAAGTTAACTTTAAAAGAATGTGTTATAATTAAACAAGATGATAGGAAGAATTTGTGCATTGACAGTTATGAACCATAGAAAAACACAGTGCGTTTTAAAGCTCTAAAAAGTGAAATCGCTTTAAATGTGCTAATGCTTTTCAGGCAGTTCTGTAGAGTTTTGTGTATTAGATCTGAACTCGGGAATAGTCAACTAAATTAACTGCATCGCAGTTATAAAACAAATATTTGTCAAAATTTCTGACTTAATTCCTAGGCTATCATTTCATTTTTTTCCATATTTATGTTTTTATTAAGTCCTGCAATGCAGGTCCTTATTCATGCAAATGCATTTATCTGCCTCAGTGGAATTATTCTGGTAAGTCAATGTCTAAGATCAACTAGGATGAGTCTGGTTTTCTTTTTAATAGAAATGCTAATTTTGAAAATGACATCTGTGAATTATTTTTAGTCTGAAGAGCTATAGACAGTATAAAATTAGAACTGTGGACTTCCTTGGCAGTTCTTTTATTTTGTTTCTACCTGTTTAAAACACTGAAGGAATAATGTGATTCATTACACATTACTTTTCTGGCAGTAGATGTATCCCCTAGTTTGGTATCCGAATGTATTACATTGTGAACTATTGCTGCTTTGTAATATGGTAAATTGGGGGTCGGGGTGCTGGGAATAGAAACTTACATTCATGACAGGCTGTTGGTTGTAAAGACAAGTCTTTTTCTGCCTCGCTAGTGTCTATTTTCATTGCAGTGGAGCTTTTCATAAAGTAGGATAGCACTCAGCACAAGTAGGAGGGACGCAATCCATATCCTGGTTATTGACTGAGTAGATTTATGTGCAGTTCATTTGGCAGCATTTATGTTTCCCTACATAGGACTTTCACTGTCTCATAATCTGTCTTTAGAAGGGCTACCATTTGCACAATTTAATGCTATCTCTCCTTTTACAGTGAACAGAAGTTAAATTGATAAAGGTTGTAAGTCAACATCATACTAATGATTTTGTGTGCATGGGGACCTACCAGTGTAGGGAACTGCTTAGCACGGTGTTGACTTGATTGCTCTAGAGAAGTGGGTGTTTGTTAGGATGTGAAAGCGGGAAATCAATGGGTGCTTAGATACCAGTGTTATGAATTTGGGATAAATCGCTAAAAAAACACTGTAATGACCCACATAATGACAGAGAAGGATAGAGAGGACTGAAAGAAAACTGGGATCGGAAAATTGAGTAGGAAAGCAGAGAAAACAGAAGCATTTCTACAGAAAGGAAAATTTTTTAAAGCTGTGACTTGAGAGAATGGTAAACTTTGGAGGTGAGTAGAGGTCTTCAAGAATGAATAATTTTTCTATAACTATGGATAAACTATTACATGATTCTAGTTGATTTGAATTGGTGTACTTTGGGAAGCGCTGCATAAGGCGGTTACAATAATTAAAAGTTGTGATCAATAAGCATCTTGATAGAGTCAGGTAATAGTCAAATGCAAGACAAGCTATAGAAATGAAAAACAGACTTACGGTTAAAATCACATGAAAATTAGGAACAGCATATTTTCAAGATTACAGATAGGAAGGATAAAAAGAAATCACAGTAAGGATGACTCATATGTTAGTTAAAGCTCAGATTAAAGGCCTTATCCTCCCGGGTATAAAAATTGTCAACTGCATTGTCACTGCAAAAAACAAAAGTAATATGAATGCTGCTGTGTTTTCCCTTGATCAATTTTAAATGAAAACGGTTTTCATTTTATTGTGTATTTTGTTATTTTTGTTTTATATGAGAGGTTCATTGATGGATGATTAGTAGCAATGATTCCCCAGACTTAAATCACTCAATATCTTGAACAGGAAAAGATTGCATGGCCTGGTCTCACTGTCCTCTCTTTAGTGTTGCCACAGAGAAAAAAAAAGACTGTTCACAAATGTCTGAAACTTATTTGCATTTGCTCTTGGAAATACCGAAGCTGCTAGGGAATTTTTCAAGGTAACGAGTTTTTGATGGAAATTGTTGCTTTATCGAACCCGAAACCTCTCTCATATCAACGGTAGTTTAAAGAAACTTCCTTTCGGAAGCTTTAATTTCAAATAGCAAATAACTAATTTATTGAAAATAGAACTGCTCAACAAGAAACCTTGAGAGAAATCTGCATTACAATACCCAGAGCCTAATCGTTAGGGCATTATCCTTTAAGACATGCGACTTTGGTTCAATTTCCTTTTCTGAATCCAGCTGAATAGAGTCTTAAACCCGGTTGAATATCTAATGCATCCAAGGCAACTGTCATTACCACTGGACTATTGTCTGTAATAGGTTGGGTATCTGTGCTTTTGTGGAAATTGTGAAAGGATTTGTCCTAATACTAATAAGACCTTTCTGAAATCTCCAGAATTCTTATAGGCTAGGAAAGAACCTTTGTGCCTAGCTTTACTCATAACTCCCAGGCTCTGAAGAAATGCCTGTAATAAACATTATTTTATATATTCATACCAGGCAACATTTATTAATCTGAACTCTAAACTAAATCTCAATCTTAGACTCTATATAGAGCTGTCTTTCCGTGCCTCTGGTTATTCCTGTCAGCTATCTCAGGTTTTTCTCTGTTTTTCCTATATCCACACTTTTAACAGTTCAACCAAATGTGCCTAGCAGTAGTACTTGGGATATAACAGCAATGAATTTAATAGCATTTTTCAATATAGTTTTCTATCTCTGTTTTTGTACCTTATACTTTATTGTGACAAGATGAACTTAGTGGTGATCACTGTTGAAGATGCTTCTAGTTGAAAAAAACCTCCAAAACCTGTCATAAGTAATTTGATTGTGATTGGGACATTGTTTTGGAATATGCAGTTGATGATGGATTCCATGAAGCTACAGGAATCAGGATTGTTTTGTGCCCTGTCAGTGTGTAGGTATTCTTCTGAGATTACCAAAAGAGATCAGTTACCTTGGTAATGTGTCCACCAATATTTATTGTGTCTATTTCTTTACACAGGCTCACAAACATTCATCATGTGGGAATGTTGGTCATGATCAACTTGAGCTGAATTTAAATTGATGACCTAAAGGTTAAAGTCTGTGTATCCCGTTACCTCCCCCTTGGGCTGTCCAGTCCCCCTACAACTGGGTTTAACACCATTTTTAGTTTACCAGTGTCTTTGGAGGAAGAGTAGTCTTTAGAAGTGTTGATCTGACAAATACCATCAATGTCATGTTTAAAAAAAAAAAATTTCAATATGACTTTTGCAGCTTGTCAATACTTGATGAAGAAGGTTCTGAACGAGTATTCAGATGCTGGACTAATAACTTAACCAGCCTGTTAGATAGCTTTAATCCAGTCATATGGGAACATAATGCAGTGTAGCAGCCCAGTGAAACATGAAACTATGAGAACAGCTGAATAAATTTAAACACATTTTTGAACATTCTAACCTTTGTCATAAAAATCTGATAATATAGAAGAAAAACTAATAACACTTTCTTTTGGTTTTGTTATTCTGTACAGTAGTTGAGAAGACTTAACATTTCTTGTGGTTGCTGACTTTAAAGAAGTAGTGACAATTTCTAACGCTACTTTTTGCCCCATATGAAGTCTATTCTTTCTCACTCATTAAGGAATGAATCTGGTTTCTGTTTTATTCAATATTGTATATACATCTCACCCATAAATATTTAAACTGAGTAAATATAGAATCTTAAACATGGAATATGCTTTCATTCTAAACTGGTGGCTGTGGGGGGAGGTAAAAATATTTTATTCAAAGAGTGGTCGCTTTGGAAGAGGAAAAAAAAAAGTGTTTTGCCTAAAAATTGGATAGACTTGTGCTTGCTGTAGGGCAGCAAACTTTTTACCAGATTATACCTATATTGTTATATTTATATGTATAAAGTTCAGACTATAAAGGATCTATAGGAAAGGGTTTGTAGATACTTACTTCAAAAACATATGGCTAGTATTCAGCCCCTATATCTGGGGCTAATTTAATTCTTCTTCTCCATTCAAAGTGCCTCACTCCTGCCTACAAATGCAGAACAGATTCCCTGGTAATTTTCTTTCTTGGAAGTACTGTCATTTTATTCCTAACTGGGAATAGAATGAAATGGAAGTACATTTATGACTCTGCTTAAAAACAAACACCAAGCAAAATAAAAGCAGGGATAATCTGAAAGATAGTTCCATAACAAATTGATGCAGAAAAATGCAGAAATGTGAAGCATATTGAAAAGTATACAACTGACATTTTCTCCAGGAAGATTTCCTTTAGCAAACTGATTTTTGGAAGTCGCGTAATGTGGCATCCCTAGAGTACTTAATTAATTTTGGCTTTATTGCCAGTCGAAACTGGTAATGCAAATTCATGGTTTTAATTTGATCCAAGCAAGTAAAGTTCAATACGTGTCTAGGTATGTGACAGGTCTAGATCCTATTCTTAAGATACAATTAAGAGAGTTGTAAAATGAAGTTTTATTAAACAGAATACAATGAATAGTGGGCATTTGTGCTTTACAATGTCATGACTGTGTGACTCTCCTATGTATATTCCTCACTTTCCTTCCATATATATTGTACAGTCTGAAATGCTGAGGGATACTGAAGGTTACATCCTGAAGCACAGTTCTGCTGAGGCTTTCTTGAAAAAAGACAAGCTCTTTGTTATGTTTTGGAGTCTGTGGTTCAAACTGTAGTTTGTGTAGGTAGCTAATGGGTGAGACCAGACCCTTCAGTAAAGTCTGGATCCTTTTGTGGGTAATATATCGTTGAAACATAAAATAAGCTTTGATTATAAAAGGTGTCTTCTATAAACAAAGACAGTTACAAATGTAGCACTTTGTGTTTACAAAGCAAGATCAGACCAAACCTCAAAACAGAAATGGAAAGTAGATAATATTTTATTAAGTAGATAATATTTATTATTTATTATTTTATTTATTATTATGTAATTAACTGATCAATATGAATCTCCTTTTTTGAATTTGATGAGGTCGCAGAATTAATTTTGAAGGGGAGACAAAAATCCACCCTTTATTTAATTGATTTTTATGTGTAGACCAAGTTCCTGAACTGGACCAGTTGTAAAGACTACTTTAGCTAAGTTTAGTATTGCTTCTCATTTTTCTTTTGTCTTTCTATCAAATAGAAAAAGAAGATGTGAGAGAACATAAAATGGTTTAATCTCCATTCTTGTGGGGAACAGGAGGATAGAACAGTGTTATCAACATGATTCAGTGGTTATTGTTGACTTTTTTGTGTTAAACCTGTGTTCATGGAAACCAATGGCAAAAGCTTTATTGATTTATAAAAGAAAGATTGGGATATGTTAGTTTTGCCCTCTGTAATTAGACATAATAAAGAGTTTTTTGGTGTAGAGTTTTTTAAACAGCTTGGTCTGGAGCTACCCTTTCAAGCTCTGCTGGTTGAAGTGTTACAGTAATGAATCCTAAATTCAAAGACGATTTCGTAGGAGTGTGGCTTTGTTCTCCTGTGCACACTGACAGAACAAAACCTTTCTTTGGTATTAAATCAATACTGTAATGAAAATGCAAATACTTGTGTATGTTACCACAGCTCTCACAGAAGCACCATTCACACATCGGTTTGTTTTTCACCACTTTGATTATCTGTACCGGCCCACAGATTCAGTCTGTGTTGGCACAGAGCCCTCAACATGGAAAATCAAGACAGAAGGAAAGTGTCCTGTCATGTCTTCCTGTGCTTTTATTTCCCGTCTCTTCGAACTGTCCTTCTTCTGCAATTGTCCACTTCAGCTATGGGGTTACTCTAAGTACTTCCTTTTACTAAATTTGTTAAGTGAATCTAGACCTCTGAGCTCCAAGTACCATTTTCACATGAATATAAGCTCTTTTTGTCTTTGTGGGCATCTTAACTCTGCTGTGCAGAATAAAGTACAGTCCCTTTGTCTGTAGTTGTAATATACTTCATTAGTTTCCAGAAGACAATAACTTGCTTTATTCCCATTTTAGAAGGATTAATTATACTCAGAAAAAGCGCTCAAATAGCAAACAGAAAAGGAAACCAGATGTTGCAGAGTTATTTAACCAGTGTTATTTGCGGACAAATATTTAAACTATGTGATTTAATTTTTTTGTGGAACCTTTGGAAGCTGACTACTGAGTAAAACATCCAAATTATATATGAAAATATATTTTACCTGATAGTATCATTCTTTTACCTAACTATTACAGGTAAATACTTTATCAGTTCCTGGCCAACAAATTTGCAAAAGTATTTGATTAGAACAGGAACAATCCCCAAGGCATATTGTGTATAGAGTCATAATTCATAAATAGGCTTTTGTTGCATAAGGCACAGTTGCACATTTCCAACAGTTTCAGTTTTCTGTGTGCTAATGAAATGGTGATAAACCTCTGTGCAAATTTGTTTTTCTTATAGATGCAGAATCTAAAATAACGAATGTTTAGAATGAGTAAATGAATTCATCATCTGAACACAAATACTTAAATGTGTTTCAATGAAGGCAAGCTTCACTGCTGGAAATGGTGTTTTGCAAAACAGACGTGCAATTTCTCTTAAAGCAATGGTTTTTATAGGCAGTTAAAGGCATATTTAAAAGTTAGCATGTGTTCCTAAAACTGTTTCTATCTGTTTTAACTAATTTTCATGTTGTTTAGTACCTGTAAGATTTATAAGACATAGTTCTAAAGTATAGAAGCTTCCTGTTCTAGGCATTGTAGGACAAACAAGAATATCAGTTTGTATTGTCCCTTTCATCATTTCTACATTCTTGACATTTCAGAAATCCTGAACTGTGGTATCTCCCCAAATTTGTCTTCCACCTGTCTTCTTGAGCACCTAGAGCTTGTCTTCTGCCAACCACTCCTGTCAAAGACAATGTGTTTCATGTCATTATTAGAAATTATCTAAATGACAAATGTTGCAATATTCCAGTTACTAGTATCTCAGCACTTGTATGGATATGCCTTGTATTCAGCTTTGGCTACCTAATTCAAGGAAGCACCTTATCCTTATTTTGCCAGATTTGCTCTTTTAACATTTTTCATCCAGCATTTCAATGTCTTCTTTCTTACAGCCTCTAGTGGCTCTTCATTCTCTTATGTGGTCTTTCTGCTGTGCTCTCCTTTCCCTCTATAACCTTTTCCAGCTGCAATGTTCCTTCCAGGCTTTCAGCTTCATTTGATTTATTTTCAAGCCTATCTCCAGTCTCTTTTCCTTTCTTTCCTCTTTCCTCATTAGTAACCTGCAGGCTCTTCAAACTCTCCTCTTCCAAACTTAAAATAATCCCACTTTCCCAGATTATGTCATCTATCTCCTGCCTCTTCAGCTTTTCCCTACTGTTCTCCAGTGGCACAGAAGTTTTGTAACAGTTGTGTTACAGTAATTTTCAGTGCTCTGTTCTGACCTTACAGTTTCCTGTTATTTGGTCCGTGCAAGTGCTCAACCTGATGGACTTTGCGCTGAGCATAGTCAGAGAAAAAGAAAGTCTGTAGTTTCTGTCATCAGAGATGATGACAATCTGTCCCTCTTTTTATAATACCATTTCCTGTTTATGGGAACCCATTACTGCTGACAGTTTATTGCAAAAAGGCATCATTCTTAAATGTACATTCATTTTAAGAAGTTTGTGCATTTTTTTTACTATGTGCAAGAATTGTTTGCTTTATGTAACTGTTTCCCTTGTCTAAATGTAACTCGCAGGAAGTAATGATAAATGTTAAATGGTTCTTGTAAAACTGTTAAATTGTCAGTTTCAAAACTTAGTAAAACATTGATGTTTTCATTAGATCCCAGCACTGAGGAATGTCCAGCTTTCATCATAACAGAGTTGTCTAGTTCCATGTAAGTCTAAATACTCTGCCCTTGGGAGATATCTTACCGTCACCTGCTCCTAAATTGAAAATTATTTGTTCAGCCAAAGGTTTTTTTTTTATAAAGGAATCTTTTTTTTTTCTTTAACAGGCATCTTTGATGTGGGATAGAATCCCTTCAATGTAAAATAAATCAAAGCCTGAGATGCTATTAAACAACCCTTTAGTTTAAATATATCCAGTTCTAGATAACCAAAAACTGTTCCTTCCTGCCCTTGTTCTCTCTTTCTCTATTAAACAGATGTGTAGATTTTCAGACAAACAGTTCTGTTGGCTACATCATGAGCTTCTAATCACTAACACTTTGTTGATGAATAAAAATATAGTGCTTAGGTAAACTTATTTAGAACACATTCTCGGTATAAATATCTAGAAATGTTTATCTTCAATAACAAAGGTACAGCAATCAAAGGCAGTAAGTTAATGTCATTCAGAATAAAAGAGAATCAAAAAGGTCGATGTTTCTCATCTCACCTAAACAATTAACAGCATCAATTTAACTCGTAATGTCAGAAAACCCTTAAACTCTATAGCGCAGATACAGCCTTGATTTAATGGTGTGTAAATAAGAACTGTTGTCACATTCACCAGGCTGCATTTGGCTTATGCCTAAACAGCAACTTTTTTTTTTTTTTTTTTTTAATAATGCCCTGTTTATCTTTAAGAGGGATACAGATGTAGGGCCAAATCAGATTTTGCTTGAAAGGAACGAAGGAATGCATAAATAAATGCATTAGTACCTAGCTGAAGCATATTGTTTTGAATTCTGTAGGGCTTTTTTTAAATAATGAATGAGAATATTAGCAAGTAAGTTCTTCCAGTAGATATAGTACTTTAGGATGAAAAAGGAGCATGAGGCAAATATCACAGGACTAGAAAAAAACTTTGAAAAGAACCAGATACAGAAAGGAGGAAACAGATCTTAAGGTGTTTTACATTTATTTTCCTTGTACAACCAAGAAACCCCAAAACAAAAACCTTGCAGAAAGCTCATGGAAGTCTGAGGTGTGTTGCATCTCTGAAAACCTTACAATATACATCTCAAAACAGAAAAAGAGTGTGTGCAGGTATTTTTTAGTATCTGGGAATATACTGTCCAGGAACCTATGGAAGAAGAAGAGTTGGTGTCTTACCCAAATCGTTCTCGTCAGCTGACAGCAAGGTACTACATAGCACTATACATTCAAGTCCTCCTCAACTCCATTGAAATAAAAAGCTTCCAGGCCCTGTCTACTAAAGCTGGCCTCTTGAATACATTTCTGGTATGTCATACATGACATTACATCTAGCTTTGAATCTCCTTGGTATCTCCTGTATTTATGCATTCTGTCTCCAGATCTGCTCCCTTGTGGCAGTCTAGTTAAGAATGCCACATGTATGATGTGACTATTATAATCCTAGCCTCATAGCGTGCACAGAGGAATTTCTTAAATATGTGCCCTTTACTTATAAGATACATGTGAAAATTACAGATAGATGGAGAAAAAATGCTTCTGTGCTGTTCCTTTCTTTACTTTCATCGGCATGTTTCAAAGTCATTTGGTCTCTGAGTTTTTCCAATGGTACAGTTCTCTTTTATTCTTCTGTCTTCCTATTCTGATGGCGGTACGTCCACTTAGCTAGGGAACATTTATCTTTTTAGAAACGGCCTGTAACGCTTTTTCTGCTTCTCTTCTTCCCCTGAAGTTTTTTCACTTCTGACACTGTAAGTTCTTCATTGCTTAGTCTTTGTTTTTAAAATGAGAAATAATTCTATTGACAACACACGCTGTCCTACTGGCATAGGGCTGTGGCCTATCTGATGCAGCATCAGACACCTAAACATTAGGTGTCTCTTCCTGATATTAGAAAAATGCCAATTAAAGAGATGGTGATTGAGGAAGACCTAATTAATAGAGGTCTCAACATGGAACTAAGATGTATTATAGATTTATCTTTCTGCCTTCCCTCCCGTTCAGATTGCAGACACAGATATAAAACTTAAATTGCCACAAGGTGCAAAGTGATCTTCAGAGCAAGTAGTGTGTCTAGGCTAAGAATATCTGTGGATTCAACAGCCACAGCATAATGTAATACTCTGTAATTCTGGGCAGAGATGAAGAGCATTCTTACCTGCCTAGTTAACAGAGCTGCTGTGAAACCATGTCTTCATGTCTTCTAACATGAAATATAAGGAAAAATCCTACTTAAAGAATTTTTACCATAGTCTTGATCAATTATTTGCTACAGTGCCACAGGGATGAGAAAGTAGCAAAAAAAGATGTCTACTTTATCCCAAGTTCAAAATACTGATCAGATAATTAACAAATAAGTATAACTTGTTTTTTACTTTGTATATAATGAATTTATAAAATGGAGGAGAAGGGGAAGAAAAATAATTAACAATACTAAAATGTGCATGACATCTATTTCTGTTAGTACTATGGACTTTGCTTACAAAAGTAGCAAATGTCAGATGATTATGTGCTAGGTTGCTTTTTAGAAAAAAACCACTTATGGACTGGGAAGTCATTGCATTATATATTATATGTATGTGTGTATATATATTTATGATCCTGATAGTGTAAAAGAATGGTTCTGAGTATGTAAATAAGGTCTATATGTTTGTATGTGTACTAAACAAGGATGATTTGTATTTGTCTGTGTGTATATATACAGACATGTTCATTTTATGTATACATACCTATTAAGCAAGCTGAGACAACACTATGCAAAGAGCTGTCTAAACTTGTTTCTAGGTTTCAATCCTGTTTACAGCCTCTGGGCATTATTTTAATGTAAATAATAAATAGGGGGAAAAAAGATCTCCACTAGAATTACTTATTTAGTAGCATTTTTCACATTGATTTAGTAATCTAGTAAAATTATTTCCGTAATGGACAGCACTGGACAGGAAATAGCTGTCATGTCTGCAACCAGGGTGACAACTGTTGGTTTATTGAATCGTGGTTTCCAGAAGCCTAATCTAGAGCTTTCCCTGTATTGATTTGTGTGAGATATTCACCTTTCCTAGTATTTAATTTCTTTTTTTCCTAGCTGGTGTTGATTGTATTTATTTACTTTTTTATTTATTTCTCTCTTTTTCTGTTTGTGCTTTCTCTTGTATATGCAAGTCAGAACTTCAGCACCTCCCCTTATCCTTGTATGGAGAGATTTGCTATTGCTATAGAGAACTTAGAGTCCATTTTCTACATATACACCCATATAGGAATTTCTCTGATCACTGAAGCTTTGCATCTTCTACACAAGATTTTACTCATCGTGACCTGACTATAAAATCAAGGTTTAAATGGTAACTACAATTAGAATTTGATAATAGTGTCTAAGGAGTATGAAAAGATGTATCACTGAATGATACTATATACATGTATGTGAAGAGCAAAGCAACCTGCTGTTCTTCCAGACAGTTATTACTCTGGGACACTCAGGTTCTTTAAGAGCAACGTCATGGAGGCATTTTCTATATACCACTGTTATACTGCTAGTAATTTCAGTTTTTGAAGATACTAGAAAAGGTTGACATATTGGTAAGTAGGCTGGTCATATTGGTAGTAGAACTTACATACACTAAATATTTACATGTGCTGTAGGCCTACCAGTTTATAAGAATATAAAAATCCTTTCTTTTTCAGTAACTGTTTTACATTATTGTGTCATTTTTAACAAAATTTTCAGAAATCAGTATTTATTCAATACAGAACTGTTTTGTCAATCAGAGCTAAGCCTGCTAACTTGCACATCTTAAATATAAGTAGTTAATAAAAACCCTGATTCTGATGATACTCAAAAGAGGTCTATTTTGTATGATGTTGTCCTCCATTGTATATAAGATTTTACACGAGCATGTAGCAAGGATCCAGGGATTGCATATCTTTTAATGAAAAATATGAATAGAATTCTGAAGGGCTCTCTAGAGTAACTGTTTCATCAGTCAATTAGACCTTATCTGCAAAGAAAAACTTGATGTATAATTGCTACTGAATATTTATAGGTGTATTTGGTACAGAATATCCATGCTTTAAATGCATTTATTTGTGTCTAATGTTAAGTTTATATTTAGCCTATGTGTATTTTAAGATTTGGGAGTAATACAGAGTATAGTAATTGTTTTTCCTTTCAACCAGAAAAAAATATAAATTAAAGTCGGCTGAGGCTGCCAAATTACTTAGTTACACTTAGTTAATTATTAAATCCATTCACAACATGACTTAGAAATATACTAGTTAAAAACATCACATATAATCAATCTTTAAAAAATAGTATTTGGCAGCTTTAAATTTGTACTAAACAAGGAATGAATTATTGAAGCACTGAAACAATGCCAATCACAAAGCCTTCTAAATCCTTCCCTGCTTTTGTGTCATTCACAAGAAAAGCACTTGTTATCTGTTTTCAATTTATATTCTGTATTTCTGCTCTACACCCTCAGTTTGGAAACAGAAAATCTGGAAATACCTAATGGCAAATCTTAAGTTTCTTGAAGCTACCAAAATAATTTTTTAGTTCATCATAAATCAATTAGTAATGATTAATATTATCTACATACTATGAAACTAACCATTAAGAGAATATCTAAATTAGAGAATACAGGAAATTAACTGGTACATGGGTTGCATTCTTTCTTTCTGGGTAAAAGTGCATAGCATAAATATCAAAGCTCAGTCATGTATGACTTCCAATAAGCATGCTGTCAAATACAGTAATAGCTCTGCTGTGCTATGTAAATCCAAGCTGCTGAACAGTTAGCAAACAGTTAGCTAAATGACATTCTTTTGAAAACCTTTAACTTAGCACTACTGCAGGATACGTAGTTAATAACAAAAACAGCTGCATAGACATTCTTGGATGCCATAATTAAACTGATAAATCTGCAGTGACGTATATCTGTGATGAAGAGATCTGCCATGAGTGGATTTTTTTTCTTTAGTGATCATGTGTATATCTGTAGCATCTTGTTGAAGAATGAAGTTCCATGCTTAAAAGCTACTTAACATTTTTTATGAAAGTAAAAAAGAACTATATTTTTGTTCAGAATTTTGTTAGAAAAATATTTTCAAACAGAAAAATTGCTAATTTTCCCTACCTTTTTGGTAAACTGAATAGTGTTACAGCAAAACCTGTGAGCAGTGTTACTTTTATCATCACCAATCCATGCACTTGCAGCACATACACAAACATAGAAACTTCTTTCGGAAAAAAATTTACTGCTGTGTACATGACCTACTAAATCATTGTTGGAAAAAACACTGAATTCGTGTATTATGGCTTGCATAGGAGTGTGATATCTTTTCTTTTAGCTCTACAATTCAACTTTCATTTGAATGGATATAAAAATCTCTGAAAGAAGAATCAGGTCCAATATTAAATATTCTTTGCGTTCCAGATCATTTTCAGATGTCAGCTATATTTCCCAGTCCCTATACAACTCAGAATGAATGGATGCAAGCTATCTAAGGCATTGCCTTCATACTCTTTTCCCCTCCTCTTTCTAATGTGTGTTAGTTTGTCGGTTTTAGGTTTGGAAGTTTTTGGGGGTGGTTGTGGGGGCAGAGAGGGTTGTGTGCAGTATATGCAAGTTTTAGTTCCTACTGAACACTCCAAAAGCACTTTCGTTTAGAAGTGCTGAACTGCTGCCTGCAGATCAGAGGGTCAAGTTCATATCTCGTGTCCTGGAAGCTGTCCAGCTTCCTAACAGAGACTCATAAATTCAAGAAGTCTCTTCTGATTTTGAGGCCATTTGGGAATTGCAGTAGCACATGAGAGCTTGGATCAGTTCATGGGGAAATAAGGCATGCAAAGAACAAATACAGGTTAATTTGAAATTAACTTAGTTACTGCTTACCAAAAGCCATTGGAAATGTTCCTTGCTTATTTAGGATTGTCCACAGTGATGATGAATTTTCCACAATAAGGATAACTGCTTTTGCTAATGGGTTCAACTGATGTTAATATCTGGCTATTTTTTTGTTAGGAGTTTCTCCTGTGGCGAAGATAATTAGAAATTAATTGTGATGTAGTAGCAACTGTAATAAATCACTATAGAGATGTTAACAAAACTTTATTTTAGCAGGTGTTTATATCTAGATCATGGACCGTACTGACTTGTTCCTGTGTGTGTAAATCTGATGGATGGATAGAGATGGACTTTCACTTCAATGTTTCCCTGTCCTCTAATGATAAATCAATGTTGCTTTTGGAGAGGTTTTTTGAGCACTGTGCTTTGAGAGGGAATTGCTTTCAGTCCATGTATTGTTCATGTTCCCTATTGTCATGGATCAATGTGGTCCATATTTGACAAATCTTCTTCATTGGTGGTCATTACAAACTATTTTCACTTTCTTCTTGTTATGATATGTAACAAATTAAGAAAGTAAATGCCTTGGGCTAGATGGAAATCTGTAATAAGTCATCATACATGCATAAATGTTATGATCATGCTTCAGAAAGCCTGTGGAAATTTTGGCCTGAAGTATTTTGGAAAATGTTTCCAAAATCTGCTGAGCTCTTTTCTTCTTCCAGATTAGTGGTTTCCCTCAGAGTGCAGGTTAACTTTCTAATTTTTTTTCCAGTTCTATGCAAAAACTACTGATGTGTTTCAAAATTCGCTTTGCATGAAAGCAAAGCTTTTATTATTTCTTTAAAAAGATAACCTACAACTAAGATATGTGATTGCAAATACAATAGTTTCATACAAAAGATGGCATCACGCCAGTTTCAGGCCCTCTAATGTGACTTGCAAATGACACCCTCCAGGGGAGCAGGAATGCAGCGCTCCTAATCTTGGCCCAGAGCGGCTGGGAGCCAAGGCAGGGCCCTGCTCAAAGGTGTCACGCGTTGGCCGCTGCTCTGCTGGCAACACTGCAGCAGGACCGGTCACTTCCCTGTGCACTGGTTCAGCGACGCGAGTGACAGTTCTGTCTCTCTTTCTAAGTATTGTCAGCACTGCTGCAAGCGTAGGATTTTTTCAGGCTATTGCATTCAGGGAAACCAGGACAGTTGCTGCAACTCCATGGCTTTTGCCCATGGAGCAGAAGCAGAAAAATGCAAGTTCCGTTTCCCCTGCTAGGAACCCCCTGCGCGAGGCAGGCCTGCACGGCATGCTGTTCTTATTGGGATCGCAGCAGCCCCTAGGTCAAGTATCCCACGTGAATGTCAGGAAAATAACACCAGTGAAATGATGGAAAGCAAATCATCTGGTTTGCCTATACTTCTGAGAGATTGCTTTGTAAGCAGCGTGACATCTTGCTATGGGTGTTAAAATACTTGTGACGTTCTGTAAGTGAGGAGTTATATATGGGTAACACCATGACTAAGATCTTGTGTCTAAGCACTGCCCCCGATTACTTATGTAAGTGCCTGTGCGTGCGTGTGGCTTTCAAACTCTTGTAGAAAAGTGGCTGGGCACACAGATAAGAGAGGTCTGCTTCCTTTTTTTAGGCTTCAGTATATGTTACTAGTTTGGGCTTTAGTGTCTTACAGTGTATAAAAATTATCTTTATATGGGGATAATTAGGAACATTTTTGTTGAAAAATCTAAATTAGTTTCCAAAAAAATGTTTTGAAGTGTGCAATACTGTGTGCAAATTCAGGTCAGATTTGGTGAACAGATGTGTACTTTCTTTTAAGAAATGTTTTTGAAAAGTTTTAAACGTTTGTTTGTTCTATATAGAAATCAAATTAGGATGAATTCATTGACAAGCAGGTTTTCTACCACAATGTTGAACCTTGTGTGCACAAAACAGCATATACTTTTGCATTTTTTCTTTTATAATATGTCTAATTTTACTGCATGTTTGTATTAATTTACATACATTTCATATACATATGGTCTGTCATTTAATTCTCCGCTGCGTCATTACACAAGAATGCCAAAGCTGATTCTAATTGTTCAGCAAACTAAAGGAATTTAGGGAGGTTGCCCAGAAATGCACTGTTACTTAAATAAAATACACATGTATTTTAAACCTTTTAACAGACACGTTCTGTGCCATATCCCCTTTACTAATATTAAAATAAGACTTATCAGCACAAGCTGCATAAGGTTGTGCTGCTGGAGCCAAATCCTGGGATCAGCATCCAGGCCACGAGCCTGCAATCAGTTACACTTATGTTGAACTTCATGCACATTTGTCATTCTTTTGAAATCAGCAGGATTATTCACCTCCATAAGACAAGTATGTGTGGAACTGATTCCATGAGCAGACCCTCCATTTTTATTGGCTTTGTTATGAATCTGAGAACAGGAAGAGGAAAATCTGCATTAGGACCACAAAATTTAGCTCTTAGGGATCATATTGGAGACAAAATTTTGGTACTCAGGCTGCTGGTAGTCACTGAAGGAGAAAAGGATCACGCAGGCGACACGCATGGTCAGCGGCGGAAGGCGTGTTCTGGGGGATAAAAGAGATTATGGAGAACAAGAGAGCGGAAAGTTATTCCATTGGTTCCCTAGTTGAGCTGAAGCGTTTGAGGTCCTGTGAAAAATCACAAGCACATCATGAAATGGTAGGAATGGTAGAAAAACAGTAGAATAAGTGTAGAAGGAAAGATTAGAATTTTTTTTTTGTTTTTTAAGTTCATAACATCTGGATCTAGTAAATATTTTGATGCTGGATTTTCCCAAGCTGTTTAGTTGAACCTGCAGGAGGATATTTTTTGGCTCATCCTAAATGGTAATGTTAATATCATCTAGGAAACATTTTGTCTTCCCTAGACGCTGCTTTTTTACATCACTCCTGGAAGTGCTGTAAGCAGTTTGCAGTGTCATGTGCAGTAGTTGTAGAATTTTTTGCTCTTGGTGCCAGTATTTAGCAACAGAATTTTAAATGTATGTGCAAGTATGATATTAATGATCTTATTTCCTTTGGTTCTTGAGGAATTTTTGTTTGCAAATTTGGGATTGAATCTTTTAATAACAACATTCATGCCCTCCTTTCACTGCCCAAATAAAAGACCAATAACAGCTATGAGGAGATCAAGACAGGCTAAACGATATCTTGTTACGTTAGTTGAACGTAACTGCTGCAGGTAATTAACGCCTTTCATTTTGAAGAATGATTTCAAGCACTTGAGGGAATTTGGAACGGTATTTTACATTTTATTCCAACTAGTAATGTAGAAAGGAAATGAAATAAGACTAATTTTGTTTTCCATTTTTGCTGTCTCTCTTCTCTCTCTGTTCTTTCTCTTGTTGAAAAACTATTGTCATTTATGTCATTAAAACACAGAATTATTGCCCCCAGACTTTCAGTGAACCACAGCTGTTGACCTTTTTTGTCAAAAGCTTTGAATACAAAGCTACATTGGGAACATTTGTAGCCTGTGGACCATGACAGTACTGTAGACTTCTCTCCTGTCCTGACAGAAGAGAGTGCCAGAGGGTGTGCTCACATAGTGACTGCATTATTTTCTGGCAGTTGTGGTAAAGATTTCCCTGCTTTTGGTTTTTCTGCCTCCTCTCAAGTGTACAGTCATCCTTCAAACCTATTATACCACCTTCTGAATTCTGTGGCTTTGTCCCTTAGGCTACATAATCTATTGTTTAAAATGTTTACCAGTGCTGTACAGATATTAAATTAAGCATTGCAGCTTAACATGGAATGTGTGGATACTTGAAGCTGGATTTAAAAGACATCTTGATTTCCTTGCTGTGTAATAGTATATTACATTGAATGGGAAAGAAAGTTAAAAATTAACCTTTTCTAGTATAGGAAGTGCTGATTTTCAGGGAAGACTTATGAATATTAAAATAAATACTGAATACTAAGCATGTGAAAAACTCAAGATGTCTTCGCTTGAAATATGCCATAAACTCTTTTATTTTTCCTGGTGATTAAATTAAGCACTTTTCAGTAGTGCACACCAGCTGCTTCATCTGTAAGTAAACTAAGTACTTTCCCACAGTACATGCTGTATATTTCATTCTTACAGCATTTTGTTTTGACAGGTAATCTTTATTCTTCTGCAAACAAAGTCAAAATTCAGAGGATAAGTAAAAATTAAAGGCAAAATACAGTTTCACAATTTCTGTGAATTTAAATGAACCATATTTTTATTGACAAATACCAGGACGTGTAAAGCTCTATTTCTAAATACATAGTCTACATATAGCATGAAGTGTCAAATTTGGACCTAATTCCTTTCTTCTCTGTACAACTGACATTTCCCCAAACTTTCTCTTATGAATGTATGGGGAAAGCAGGAAGGGTGGTAGTGGAAGGGAATTCTGCTTTTTTTCTTAGGCTAATTTTCGCTGTGAAACTTGATCTGTCTTGGTTACATTTATGAGATTTTGTGAACAGAGGAGGAACAATGTGATGTGAATGCAAAAATCATACATTTTCAATACAATTCATTAGATTACACTGCAACTTATATACAAAAAAAAACCCCAAACCGTTTCATAACTGAGCTTTCTAAGCATTACCATAATTGTAAGCATACACTTATTCTAAATAGTCTTTTCCCTTAGAGAATAAACAGGTACAATTTTTTTGTATCCACAGTCAAGTCCACTTAGAGGTGCGAGGAACAGAAATTGTACTTGCAATTCAACTGGTATTTTGAAATTATACTGGCAGAAGAGAGGCTGCCTTTCAGAAAACTGATTTCTACACGCTTCCCCCTCCTGTCCCACCCTTTCTATAATAGGACAATATGCTTCTTTCAGCTGAACCGCAAAGTTCTTGAATATCCTGAGAATCAAAATCAGGATTAATGCTTGACATGTATGTACCGATTGCAGAAAACTCAACCTGTGAGCTAAATGTGGCCCACAGAGCTCCGGCTTCTGGGCACTCCATATCCCAGAAATCAACATTAGGCACACAGGGGCCACAGTGATTAAACAGGAATGCTGTTTGGCTCCTCTGCCTTAGGTAAAACCAAAGAACTATAGTAATGTCCAAAAGGCTGTATAGCAAAAAGGACAAAGAGTAGCAATAGGCATTGATGACATGGTTTAAGACCATTTCACCCAATAACGTCGTCTTCTAAATTAGCAGCAATATTACTGGAAGACCTTACTGTTGAAGTGTCTACAGCTATTTATAATTAGAATATCTGTTTTCAAATTATACTGTTATATGTTATACCCGAGTTGTTAGTAGTATATGCAACGTGTACTTTTTTCCTTTTTTGCATGCCCATGTGCTTTGTAGTCTGCAATGAATTAGCCACGTTATAAAAGGCATTCTGTGTTGTCATTTTTTACTGCTGTCATTACTGGTAGGCCTGTATCTCACCATAAAAGGCTGCCTGCTAGTTGCTGAATGCTCCACATGCAGACTGGAATGCTCCATAACTGCAGGCAGCAAGTTTAGACACCTTGCTGCGCAAATACTGCCTCCATTCATATTTTTGGGACTCTGAAAATTTTCTGTACTAGAAACTAGTGATCTAACTGATCACTAACTGATCTAACTGATCACTAACACATGTGATCATTCAGCTGCCTGGAAAAAGCATCCCAACAAATCGTGTTGTAGTTAAGAAGGTAAATGGCATCACATTCCTTCAGGGTGTGTGATAGGAAGCGGATCTCTGGCTGAGGATGCACTTCAAAGCACAGGAATGCGCGATGCTTCTTCAGTGCTGAAGTGTGATGGAAAAAGAGAGTAGGAGAATTACGGTAATGGCTCCTTACACTAATTCTGAACAAAGCAATTGAGTCAGATTTATGGCGGTGTTTGAGTAGAACAGTTACATTGTTTCCACTCAAATCCATCTTGTTTTCCTAATTTAATACACTGTTATACAAAAGAGAGGTACAAAATTTTTCCTTTCTTTTGGTAGTTGACATAGTACATCTATTTTATTTTCATTGTAATTGCGAGGAGAACAGCACAAAAGCCATTATATGGGAGGAATAAAATGCTGATTGTATACACGTATTTATCTCTAAATTCTTCTTAATAGGCTAGAAAACAAAAGGAAGGTTTATTCTGTCGTCATTATAGTGATCTTGTCCTTTGTTTTAGCAAACCTCCTAAAACTATAAAGCAATTATAATATATAAAAAGCTAAAATGAGGATTTGTTATTGGAGGGCACAGCAGTGGAAATAAGTAAGAGACTTAGAAAAAGGTTAAAATAGTACATTAAGTAATGCAAGAGGAAATACACGAAGAGCTGAGAACTGTAATTCGAAGCAACTAGGATCTAGTGAGGGGAGGCCAAATCCAGCAAGGTGCTGGTGCAGCCGTTCTGATCTTTCATCTTGGTATTTTCTAAATATATTGGTTAGGTAGTTAATGTTAATTTCTAGAAAAACAAAAACTTAGATTAATAAGAAGGTCCTGTCTTCTCACTTAGGTGTTTTGAAAACAAAAGATTAAACACAATGGTGACCTATTCTTACTATAAACTTTCTGGTTTCTTTTAACCAAAAAACCCCTGAACAACCTACTCATTTAAGGCTGTTATTTCATGCGAAGTCTTGATAATCTGGAAGGGACAAGTGCCTTCCTGATCTAAACTGTAAGGGAGCCAATTTGCAGGGATCCTCACATCAGCACCTATTGCCAGAGGCTGCTTTCTCCCAGCCCAGGTTGTCCCTTGCTTGGCATCCTTATACAAAAGATGTTTTCCTCCAACTCTTCTGACAGGGATTTTTAAAAAGTTATTCTGTCTGAAAACACAGAATGGCAAACCTTCCTCCTGTCTGAGGCTCTCTCCTATGTCACAATTTTCTTCTATTTTTCAAAAAAATAGAATATTTTTGGAATAAATATCCATCATCTCCTAACTGCCCACAACTGCCACTTACTTCCTCAGATTGCTTTCTGTGACCCAAAAGTGCTTGCAAGACCCCTCGGTGGAGGCTAGCTCTGCTGAGTACAGCAGTGTTTTGGGGACAAACACAGAAGTCCAAGAATACTGGTCAGAAAAAAGGCTGAATTACTGAGTCCTGCAAAGATGGGGTTTCCTATGCAGAACAGCATATGGCAAACATGGGAGAACTCGCAGAAATGGTACGGGGAGAATAGGAAAAGGTGTGAGAAAAAGAGGAGTCTAGAGTTTAAGGTTTCTATGAATGCATGAGATAGGAGATTTCAGCCCCTGCTCTTGTTACTTAAGTGCATTCAGACAGATCATTACTTTCATGTGCATTTCAACTCCCAAATCTTTTGAAGGTGATCTTTATCACCTGATTAAGTAGATTTTCCAAGAAAAGGGATCTCTCTATCCAGAAAAAATAAAATGACTTATTGCTATTATTAAAATTTGTGGGGGAAAAAAGATTACAGCATTGTTTTTGAAACACAGGGTTAAAGTTTTGAGAGCATATGTGGAAAGTTAAACATATGAATCCCACTGACAAATATCCCAACTCAGATGTGCCTCTCCATCTTGCACTCACTGCTCAAAAAATGCTCTCCTTTTTGTCCCAACATTTAGCTTCATCAGGGAATTACCATGTTGTATTATTTTGTTACTGTGCTAATATCAGAAGCACAGCAAGGCAAAAGAATTTTTTAGAATGAAATTAGAAGAGACTGTATAGTTCAAGACAGTGGTTAATCCTTAAGGGGAAAATGGTAATAACAAAAATAAGAAAATAAGTCTTTTTGGAAGAAATAACAAAGAAGTAGGAACTTATCGGCAATTTTTCTCCCCATGCAATATTCTTGGAAAACAAAAAACAATAATGAAGGCCAATTAATTATTTGTCATGTCATAAACTAGATTAGTAGGCTGAGATGTTTTTAAATTCTTGACATAATTGAAATGAGTATCTATATGAATTGCCAAAATAAAATACAAGGATGACAGATTCATAATATGAGCGAAAGAACATTTTTGAGCACATTAGATGCAAAAACATTGGAAACTATTCATCTGATTTAATTGTAATCTTTTGCCAAAAACATTAATGCAATACCTTTGAAGAGTAATTGGTATAAAGAATATCCTCAAAGAGGAGCATTTCCACATGCCTAGGCTTTATTTTGCTCTCATTAAACTTTATTCTGAGTTGAATATTTCCTGTCTATAGCATAAGGATTATTCTTGTTCTGCAAACATCTTAACCTTTTAGTTTTATCACATTATGCCCTCTGATGCCTTTTCCAGATGCAGATCAGTTAATGACAATCAAAGAGGATTTTTAAGCCCTTTAATGTTTTCAGGTCTGCCTTTCTCCTTTTTTTAATCAGATAGGTTTGGAAGCACATTCTGGTCAGCCTGTTCATCAGGAGAAATGGGCAAATTTATTAAGCATTAATTGCTTTCAGGCTGCATAAAAACCAATATGTACAGTACAACTGAAGTTCAACACAACCATGAATTAAGGATTGAAGAATAAGAATGGAAGGAGCCTTAGGCAGGACTGTCACCTATGTTACTTTTAGTCCCTGCAGGACTGTCATCTACCTTACTTTTAGTCCCAAGTGGAAAACTTTGACTGAAGGAAGCATATAAGAAAACTCTTTATCATCATATTCATTTCTGTATGACCTTGTCTTACACTCTTTGTCTGTTTGCAACTTTGAATCGATACCTTTTTTGAGTTAGGAATTAGCTATATGTGCATCATGAAGAATCCCTGGTCATTAGCTAGTCTAATTGGATAATATCAAGGATTGTTGTTTTTATTAGTTTGTATCATAATAAAATGAACTGATATAATTGTCTATGAACTGGATTTATTTCCTCATGAGCTCAAGATCAACCAGATGCTTAGAAGTAAAGATGTTGTCACAAAATGGAATATATATTTAAAATAAAGTCTAGACTTATTATCTCTCTCTCTCTCTCCCCCTCTCTCTCCCAACATCCTCTTTTCCCCCAGCCCCATTATCTCATGAACTTTGCTTCTCACCATAAATTTGTCCGATACTGACATTTTCAAGATAGTAAGTCTAGACTTTTGGAAACTCTGGAGACTAATGAAAAAGTCATTGAGGTGGTTCTTAAGTGTCTTGGGCAGCATTCCCAGAGCACCTTTGACAATCAGTGTTACTTTACTATTTCCGCTCCACATTTAGAGGTCTTCTCCATTAACTTCTGCCTGAAGCTAACCCTATGGACAAGCAAATGTTTATGATAGGGATTTTGTGGGTGTATGATCCAGTAGGATGTTTCATTAACTTCTTGTGGCCTCTCCAGTCACAAGAAGTCTTAAGGATCTTTGCTTTTGCCATTTTTTGTGAGCTGAAGATTCCTGCTCCTGGGAAGATAATACAGCTACACAAAGCTCAGTGAAGGACATTGGCTATTTGATTTTGCCTAGCATTAAGCGGTCAATATCATCCGCTCTCTGCATGTGCGACATGACTTCTGCTGTGAAAGCAACTTTACCGGTTGCCATCTGGGGCACCTTAATTGATTTGGTTGGAGACTCTTGTGCAGCCATAATGAAGACTTCAGCTGGTATTTAGCAGAATACTCTTTGGGTTTTAGTTTACTTGCTTATTTACAGCTTGTAAAGTGATGACAAAAGCCAAAGGAAGAGAATTACACTTCAGAAGAGGTCTATTTTGGAAAGACAGGAGCCCAAGGAGTACAAGAAGGGGTCAGGCTGCTGGCGGACACACACAGACCTCTGTGCAAGCTCATTAAAAATATCTTCCTGTTAATGTCTTTTATCACTTACTGCTAATGAGTCTGGAAGAGGTAGAGCTTTGAGGGATGTCATATGTTTTCTAAAAAGAGAGTTTTGTCTGAGAGTTAGTGGGTTTGTAAGTTATGGCAGAGGTTCTGAAAGCCTTGACTAGGTTCCCCTTTTTCACGAATATTATAATGATTAGTGATGAAGCAGTGTACAGAGATGAAGATCCCAAGAGGGCAATTCTTCCAGGTGCCTGGCGTTTTTTGCAAACTAAAAAATGAATGTGCTTTTTGGGACTTGAAGGAATATTGTGCACCTCAGGATTATTCTCGGTGTGGGAGATGTCATATTTCCATTAGTGAATTTGAATGGATTGTATAAATGAGAATTAATATAATAATGAATATTTACATCCATCCTGAAAACTTCTAATTTCCAATGACTACATGTTTAGGAGTATGAAATCAGGTAATGTAAAGGTGTCTTATTTTCAAAACCTATCAGCTCAAATGATTTAACAAAATTTTCAACACTGTAATGTGCTTGCTTCCCTGCTGCTATGACATGAGTGTCCACCATATATTGCCTATATTATACATAGTAGACTTAAGTGTATTTATAAAGATATTTTTGAGGCATATATTGATTGATTGATATATTTGAGGCATATTTGAGTGTCATTCTGTAATCCAGTCACTGGTGCACAGAGATTTTGTTTACAGAGGTTCAGAAGTGCCTGACTGCACACCAACCTGCTGGCACAAAACCCTGTATCAGCACAGCACCTCTCGACGCTTGCTGAGCTGAGAGCTGTGAGCACTGTAGACACTGAGAAACCCCACTGACGTCGATGGCTCTCACCCAGGCATCATGTAAAAGTAGTCTTCTGTTTGGTGGATTCTAGCTGCACTGTCCTGCCCCAAAGTTTGCTTGTTTGCTGCTTAAGTTTGTGCCAGTGTGAAATGCTGCTATATACCCTGCTAGCAAGAGGGTATATAATTTCACCCTGTTCATCTCTTCACAACTTCTCTGTCCCTTCATTGTTAAAAAAACAGCTCTCCCACTACAAGGACAGATTTCCAGTTTCCACCCATAATTAAACACACACAACTAACTGCACTACTCAATCCTTTTAATACACAAATTAAACCACTAGGTTATTCCATGAAAAAAAAAATGGATACCATCTCAGGTATGATTATAAACATAGCCCTGCGTATGTAGCTACGTATTGTAGCATCAAACATCTTACATTTAATGTTGATGAGAAAGATTTTAATTCTTTTACAAATTAATGGCCTGATCATCACTTGGATTAAATTGCTATAGTTCCACTAAAATCAGCATAGCCATGCTCACTTACATTTTCCCTGTCAGACTTGTATCTACTTTTAGCCCAGTCAGCACTAAGAAACCTATGCAATAGCTTTGATGCATCTATCTGTGTCTCAGTTTTCAACCAGTCTTTTCTGATACACCAGTTCCTCTTGTATATGGTATACCCATGTGTTTCTTTGACCTTTTTTGGGAGGTTGATGAATGTGTTTTTAAGCATCCGTAAGTGAATTGTCATATATGCTAAAATTGTATTTTTGCAATATTTCTGCCAAACTGAACTACAGTGGATGGCTTGTGTCCACATTACGTTGGAATGTGCATGCTCATAAAATTTTACACCGGACATTTGACATTTTGCCAACATTCATTTGCTATCACATCACCATCATTTCCTACTTTAAACTTATTAGTACCAAGTGCGTATACAAGCATAGCTGTATGCTGGTTAGCATATTTAGAGCGGAAGGAAAGATGAAGTCAGAAAGACTGTATGAAGGTCTATTTAAACAGCATAATAATGCTTGAACTTTATTCCGACTGCCTTAGACAACTGTAGGAGATGGGTAAAAAATCTATAAGCAAGCTTTCTGGTATTTCTGGTATCTATATTCTAAGAGCTTATCTCTTATTAAGTTGAGGAAAATTTTTGCCAATAACAAGTCAGAGCTATTATGTCTTCAGTAATATGTACATAAGCTGTAGTCCAGGAAATTACAGGTCAGAGGGCCCTGTGTTGTCTGAAGAATACAATGAAAGGAGCTGTTTTCTTGAAAATTTTTATTTAAAACAGTATTTCTTCCTTTAAATAAAATTATAGTTAGAGAATGTACAGGAATATTATCAAGGTAAACTATATAGCTCCTACTTTGTCATGAATATCTTGGGCTTCTGCAGCAGAAGAGAGTACCAAAATTTCTTTTGACTTTAAAATTTGGTTCAGTTGCACATTTTTATTTCATGCATTTGTAAGGATGAATTATGAGACTGTTTACTCTCACTTTTGGAAATAATGCATTACCTACCCTGCTTTTTTTGTTCATAATGCTATTGTGTTTGGGATCACAGCACAGGTTAGGGGCTCACCATGCAAAATAATTTCAATTATTATTTATGTTATTTTTAAAATGTCAAGGCATTGCTACTCCAGTTGACTTTCCAAAATATCTTTCACTTTTTTTTTCTTTTAATATATAAACCTATATTCTGAGCCCTATTAAGTGATGCTGTATTTAAAAGAAAATATGACTATAGGACCTGATCTAGATATGCTGTGTGGGAAATCTGCCATACACCTACACATTCATACCAGCAAAGCTCTATACACACACAGGGGCCTGTCCCTTCAGCTGGCAGGAGGATCAGATGGTCTTTTCTAGAAATGTACATCCTTGTTGGCAAGATGACCTTTGAAGAAGATGGACTGATAGGCCTGTCATGTGAAGGTATTCTCAATTGCTAGTGATATTTTGGAAAGGGAAAAATGGATTCTGAGAGGAAAGCATATGAAATTAAGAGGAGAGAAAGAAGTTTTTATTAGTTGGAAATAAAAAGAAAATACAGAAGAAGAGAAATATAAGATGGAATATCAGAAATATAAGAGGGAATAAAAGAGAAATGGATGACCCCAAAAGCTTCTGATTATTCTCAAGTTGTCCAAATTTTTGGACTTTACCTGAACTATCTAGATTTTTATACTGATATTCTATATTACATCTATATGAGCTCACACTATAAGAAACAGAAGTACTTGAAAGAAAATGAACAAACAAGTCTGGTCTTTATTAGCAAAAGAAAACAAAGGACTAAAGCAAAATTAATCCCCTTTGTAACCATATAAAGTTAAGAGGCTCAGCGCTATGAGACAAACAGCAGAACAATTACATCTGAAGTCTGTAATAAGATTTACAGCATTATATTTTAAGGAGCTTAAAACCATATTTATGAATGTTTTGCATTTTATATGGATGTTGTGAAAAGATATAATTTTCCAGGATTTCTCCACTTTAGGACTAAAACCTATAGAAAATTATAACTTGCTGCATTGCAGACTGTTCAAGATTTCATTCTGACCCCACTGTTGCTGGGCTTGGCTACTTAATTACATTTGTTTTGTGCCATCTAGTCACTGTCTGCTTAAAATATAAATGTCAGATGTTTCATAAGAGAATACACGTTTCATATGGAATGTTCTGCTGTTGACCTACCTCTGAAAATGGAAATGGTTCTTACAATGATCTTAGGTAGTTGGAATCTTTGAGTAACAGGTATGTGAGATGGAACTGGTTGAATGCATGAAAAAAGGGATTGTAAGGAAAAAAAAAAAACCTATAGTGCTGTTCTTTCTTCTGAAACTCGTGAGACTGAGAAGAAAATGATACATTCCTTGAAGCATCTTATTTAGGCAGAAGCTTCTCCCCGCATCTGGCTGCTGGAAGGCGCAGACCTTACCCCTCTCTACGGCTTCTTCCCATGGCAAATAGGTCATGGACAAACTATCAAATGCCATTACCACAGAGTTCCAGGTATTCCTGTTTTCCCTCTTTCTGATTTTCTTTTAAAAAAAAAGATAGAAGTCTGTGCAGGATTGAGAATAACATGACTAAAATTCAGGAGTTGGTAGGATATGGCATTCTCCAACATGAGGGAGCGTGTAAAACTCATACAGCCTAAAGCAAACCCTAGGTCTTGACCAGGAATCATGCAAGTGCAGTGGATATCTTCTTTCTTCAATGTCTTTTTGTAAATAAATAAAATCACCATGGGCTGTTCTGAGAATGAGACAAATTCAAGTTAGGAATACCATCTGCATTATGTGTTTTTAGTATATGGGTGGGTAACAGTAAATATTATGTAACTATTAAGATTTGGACAAAAAACAATGCCTTGCTACCCCCTTGATAGGCCCTTATCCCCTCAGGTACTGAACACTCATTTTCCGTAGTAATCACTCGGCCCATTATTTTCATCAAATGATTGCATCAGATAATACATTTTAGCTTGCGTAGCCTAAAACTAGTAATCTCAAGAGATTAATAAGATTATAAATGTAACTAGAATTAATCAAGTTTAATGAAGAGAAAGGATTAACATGGTACTATTTTTATTCTTGTTGTCAATCACTCAAAAGAACTTACACCAGAATGATGTAGCAACACTTCAGCATTTCAAAACTTCCCAATTTCCAAAAGTTCTACATTGAAATTGTGACTGTATAAAATAGAATGAAGAATCTATGTCCAGTGCATTAATTCTATGCCCACTGCATTTTAAAACAAGCTACAGTTAAAAATATAAACTAATATCAGACACAATGCATGAAAATCCAAACATGTGGCATGAATAAATTGATTTGAACTGGTCATTTACATGTAATTCATCTACAAAGAATTCCTGATGATGGAATTCCTGGACTTCCATTTTGAAAAAAGCAATGTTGATTAGTAGAGATCCAAGACCATTTTCTCTGACTTTTCACTTGATATTGTTTTGTTTTGTCAGAATAAATTTTCATACCTATCTTTGAAGTAAAGCATTGACTCTCTGTCTTTCAGAGATCTTCTTTAATTTTGTTCTAAACAGAAAGGTCATTGTACTCTGTTTAATCTTGCTAGGAATGCAGCTTTCAAGGACAATTGTTGTCCACTTGGAGCCATGGACAATAGAAATTAGAAAAAAAAAAAAAAATTAGTTCACCCATGCCATCTTCCTACCAGTGAGAACTACTCCCTAAGCAACATTTTCTGCTGTCACGCTCCTGAAGCTATTAATTTTGGATAATAATGAGCCTTCAAAAACAGATTTTCAGTGTATGCAAGACTGGAATTGAAAACAGAAAATAAGGAAGTTTGTCTTCCAGTTAGGCCTTAATTTTTAGCTGGAGTGACTAATTTATGTTAATTTAAGGACTTACATTTCTTTGGGGTGGAACATCACTGCAGGGAGTGAGGGCTTTAGTCTAATAGTTCTAGCAATGAGTGGGCCATTATTCTACTGTAGGAGTTGTAACACACTGCTTCACCTCTGTCTTTGCTGCTGCTTTCAGTCTTTATTTGTCTTATCTGCTTGGAATGTTTTTCAGTATGCTTGCACAGCCATTTCAAAGGCTACTTATTATACAAATTTACGATAACTATAGAGTTAGTTACAGATCTATCCTCCCTTTGGAATAAATATTTCTCTCCATCTCATATCCCGCTGAAGAGTGAAGATCTGGAAAGGCCCACATTAGCAGTGTAATGTATTGTGCTTTTGACTTTAAGATAAATAAAAAGCAAACAAACATGTCTTTGTCTGACAAGTTTTGTCTTGGGCACACCCACTTATCCCTCATCAGCCAAGATAAATTGCTTCAGAGGGAGGACTTCCATGTTCACAGAAGGAATGCAGAAATTCTTTCTATTTTGTACATTCTTGGCATCTTTCCTTTGTTATCAATTTCACGTCCTCTTTGTGTTTTGAAGCTCTGCTTGGGAAAGGAGGTTATAAATATTAAAGCTCTGCACAAGTTCGTAAGAATGATTTGGGATTTTTTTTTGTTTTGTCTTAAATATTCTTTGCTTCTGCTATTTTTACCACAAAGCTATCCTTCCTCATCCAAGCAGTGTATTTTTAGCTAGTCCAGATAGTTGAAAAGATTGTTATTAATCGGACAGAGATTACTTTTGGCTTTCTTCTTTTCCAATTCTGTTGTAATATTGCCAGCACTGAGAAACACATATTTAGAACAGATTTTGCAAATATTATATGGAAGATATAGAACTTATATTTTGAAAGTACTTTAATGAATCCCCTGCTATAAACAGCAAGAGTTTTTAAGTACTGGAATGTGTGTCTTAAGTTGGACTTCATGAAGAAACATCCAAAGACTTTGTTCATAATTGCATAGGACTTCGTAATTAAAATTTTAATGTGATCAGGCTGTGGTTGATACAGTTTCTATATCACTGTAGACAATGCAAATATGTTTCTGGCATGGCTTGAATTAGATGAGAATTTCCATTTTCCCTCTCATAAACATTTACAGTAGTTATTGACACATACTTGAAAGGCCAGGATTTTGACTTTTATCTAGGGGCAAATACATATATCCTATTGAACCTCTAGCTGTAGACCCCATTTGTAAGCTCAGGTTCCCTTTCACACTGTTCTAGAAAAATAAAAATGATGTGGAACTTTTCCACATAAGATTTTCTACAATTCCCTGTATTTTGTTTGCCTGGCTTGTAAATAGTCTAAATAGACCCTTTTCCTTCATGTGTGAGGGTAACGTACAGATCCCTCTGTCACTTCCCACAATTACCTGAAGCTCCATAGGAGAACAGTGGGAAAGGATATGGAGTAAGCAATAAAAGCAACAGTCCAAGTGCAATGCAAAAGAAAAAAGAATACTTTCCATCATTGGAAGGTTCATAAATTACTGTAGCCCTGGGGTCAAATATTTATGTGTGGAATTGCTGGACCATTTAAGCAGCTACTCATTAAAACCATGTAACTGCTTGAACAATCAAGCTATCATTTTACACTGATACTTGTACCTACTCCTAAGGAGGGAAGGCAAATGTGCATTGATAAGGATACATATACTTTCAAAGAGGGGTAGATTGCCATGTACACAGCCCCTCTCCACACGAACATTTCCTTAAAGGCATACTGTCAGGTGAACTTTGCAGACTCTCAAGTCAGGCATCTGTATCTCAATGTTAGGACCTGCTAACTCTTATGGAAAAAAGCCTACAAGAAATATGAAAAAAATCCCTTGTCGGTTGCCCCATTTTTTTGATGTTTTTGCCTGTAGTGCAGTAGGAGCAGTGTGGTTTTCCCTTGTGAAGTGAGCAGTGAGGTCTGCAGAGATCACAGGGAATCCTCCAGAGCCACAAAGCCATCCTCAGGGGTGATCGGTGCTTCTGCGCTACCTCTGCTCTTCAGTCTTCCCTCTTTCAGTTTCCCAAACACAGGGAGGAGGGAAGGATTTGCTCAGCAATGGTAGTTTGCTTGTAGTTTAATTAATCCTCAACTGCATTCACTTTTTGGCAGCCTTCCAGTGGAGTTTAGCAAAGATGGTGGATATCACTCATGCCTGTACCTGCCGTCTTCCTCTTCCAGAACCGGGGAAGTTTCTTTGCAGGCTCAGAAACACCGGTGACGTCCGTCAGTCCCCTCAATGTACTTCAGCACAGAGGGGCCCTCAGGGACAAAGTCTGCAGCCTGCCTTTGTTTAACACACTGGGTTAAACCCTGTTTTTCTTCTAATGCAGTCTTCTCTCTTTAATTGCCCAGGGTGTTTTATCTCTTCTATCTTGGCCTTTCTCCATGTCTGTATTTAAATTCAGTTTTTCAATTTTCCCTGTGCTTTTCCCTTCCAATTTTCGATTGCAACTGTTATGATCAGCTGCTGCTTTGTTCTTCTCTCTGATCCTTTCACCACCCCACTGAGATGAGGTCCCTCATTCTTCAGCCCCACGTGATGTGAGTGGGTGAGTACTGAGCAGATGACAGAATTAATTTGCAGGTGTCTCCCTCCTTTTGCTTTTGACATCCTGTCATTTACCATGTCCTTATATCTAGGGGGTTATTTCTCAGAGTTGTGCAATCCTTTTCTGGGTTAGCATTGAGCAATCTTAATTATTTCAGAGACAGTCTTTATATAAGGAGATATTTTTTGAGGGAAAAGACTTTCAAATGGCTTTCCTTTAAAAACAGTTGAATACAGTAAAATGGAAAAGGCATGGAAGTAGTGGCATTTTAAAGCATAGCTGCCGCTACTGTAAGCCATGAGAATGGAGTAGTTTGCAACAGAACAAAAATGCCAAACTTAAAAAACTAAAAATAATAATACTAAAATTCATTGCTGCATGTTCCTTTTTCATCTTAGGAGATGATATATATCGAAGGTTTGGTCTGCTCTGCACACAATTGCCTCCTGGTGAAGTGAGGCATGTCTGTTTGCAGAAGTGCTGTGTGGTTGACTTGAATGTGAACTTCTCATTTACACACTCATTTGTTTACACTGGGATGATTTACTATGAAGAGTGTTCGGAGTATTCCTCCTGTACATCCTTTGCATGTCTCATTGTGCCTGCTGAGCATCTCTCATCCACACCATTAATTAAATTTCCAGAGGAGGAAGGGTAAAGGAAAGGTAATCTGTGCAATAATGGAGTCAGGTATGAGTGAAGAATTCTAAACACGTATTAAGTGCATGCTTAAATCTAATCATATTTATGTATTTATTTACTGTTTAATTTCCCCCCAACATTCTGGTGTGCTCTTTATTATTCTTTTTTTTTATTTCTTCTGTTGGGTGACCCCCCAAAATATTAATTGTTCTTAACCATTGATATTCTGCCTCATTTTGGGAGAAGAATGTAAGTAAAAATGTCCAAAACTGTAGGTCTCGTGAACGGTCTTTGTCTTTGAGCAGTACAGATATTATTTCCTTGGAATACGTCACTTATGCCTAGCCTTAAGGGAAATCATCTTTCTCTTTAAGGAATTTCTTTTCATTATTTTAAACATTTCTGAGAATGACAAGTGAAATTAGCTGAACACAGTACACATTTGGGGAAAGGAAGGATGAATAAGAAATTTAAATGACATGAACACCAATATTCCTTTTTATGGGATTCATGCTGTATGTTGTTGTATGATTACAGAGGGCAAGTATTGCTAAGAAGTCATTAAAGGAGACCCCATTTTCTCTATCTCTAACTGTGGCCTTAAATGCGCAAAACTCATAGTAAAATAAATGTGTGCACATCTGTGATGTAATAGCAAAAAGAAGTAAGAGCTGGAAGCAAATTTGTAATTCTTCAGTGCTCACTCTGAATGATAGTGGATTTTATGCTCAATATTACAGTTCATAACTTGCATGCTCTTTGCTGAAACTGTTGCTGTAAATTGTGAATAGCATCTAGAATTTAATATGTTTGCGTGCTACATTTCAAGACTAAATGGACTGATTATCATTTATTCCTCATAAATGACATAGACGTTCCAGATTCTTTCGCTAGTTCTATGTTCCCACTGACTTCAGTGGGAATTATTGGTATTAAGATCTTTGAAAATTAGGCCAAAAGACAATGTTGTGCAATGCTGTTTGTGGAGTGATTTGCAGACAGATGTGCAAAATTCAGTTCTGACACAACCAGAAATCACCAGGAAGCTCCATCCTCTCCCAGCATCTTTGCGGGAAGAAAGGTTTCTTTTCTACAAACAAATTTATTTCCAAACATCCCAGATCATTTAAATTGTATTTCAATTCATGTGACGCTTTTAAAACAAAGCTGGCATCCTTTCTGTGAAATTGAAAAAGTTTTAATACATTTATGTCATTGTTTGGTTTGCTTTTTAAACTAGGTCTCTGATAAATCACACTTTTTATATTAAACTAGAGATGGGCCAAATCAAGCTGAACAAGCTCAGTTATTTTTAAGATAGGACAGAGCATTTGACCAACTGGGGAAGGTGACAGAGTGAATGCTTAAGCCAACCTGTCTAATAAGAGAGTCTGTAACAGTTCTCCCTGTCACAGAAGGCTCTTTTACATGCTCTATTTATAATGTCCTGTTGCCATTTTATTGTGCCTTTAGCAGCTATGCAAGGGTGATTAAAAACAGTCCCCAAGTTTCCTGTGTCACTTTTCACTCATCATCACTGCTCTGAATGGTGACAGTTTAAACCTTCCCATGCCCGTTAGCTAATGTTTGTTGAGAACATAATATTGGCCTCTCTCTTTTTATTACAAAGTAGATGAATCTGTATTATTAATTTTTCATTGTCAGGCTTATGGGAAGGATCCAAATCTAGAAATTTAAATAACAATTCATCTTCCTTGTTTTCTGGTCTTTGAATTCCTCTGCGCAAAACTCTACTTGAGACAGCATTACTTTAGAATTCATTTCACTGCCTTTGCCTAGCAACACAAATACGTTTTACACTTTCCAGGCTTCTCCCATTAACTTCTAAAGCGGATCGTTGTCACCGGTATATCTTTGTTTGCTATTTATTTGTTACTAGGTGTCACGGCTCTGGATAGGCTCCCCTGGCTGGATGCTCCCCAAGCTCTGTCTTTAGTCCCACCACGCTGGAGCTGTGCTCTCTCAATCTTCCTGACTTTGAGCAGAACCGGGGACTGCCTTTGGCTCGGGGCTCCTATGTGCCTTCTCGAGACATGCTCTCCTAATTGCTCAGACCTGCTGTCTGTTGCTTAGGCCTGTATTCATGCCGGATCTCCAGGAAGATCCTCATGCTTTCCCAAAGCTCAAAGCTTTGCACTGTTCTTCTTCAGACGGAGATGGAAATTTTCACTTTGAACTTTTGACACTACAAGAAATATACTGAATCCAAAAGGCAGAAACATCTTCATGTCCTTGCGTCATTTTCTTCCTGCATTAGAAGCACAGCTTTCAGAGAGGGGCACAGTCCCTCTTCAGAAACTTGCAGCCTGTTTCTTGCTGCCAGTCAACTCCTTTTCACCTTTGCCATTACACAGTAAGGAAAGTTTATTCTTTGGCCCAAAGCCTGCACCTTTGTTCATCTCTCTCGTACTTTTTGCCTCATCTGTCTTCTTGACCCACCCTACCTTCACGGCTTTTAAAAACAGCGTTTAATACTGTGCTCCCTTCAGATTGCCCCAGGAGGGTGGTTCTGCCTTCTCAGGCAATCCTTAGCAAACTTGCTGCCCAGCTCAGCACATTCTTGAAGTGTTAGCAACATCTTTGCTTGTTCTGTAGTTTCTCTGAAACAGAAGGTGTCAGAGGACACCTCATCAGATTTTACTTGGTGTGTGAAATGGAGGAGAAAGAGTGAGGACATGGTTCGCAGCCTGCTGGTAACAGGAGTTGATGCCTAATGCAGAGGCAAAGCACAGCTGCTCAGCAGGATCAGGCTTTTGGGCGCAGCACAGGTTTGCCACTGCCTGTCCTAGGCTCTGCTTTGTCCCTCCTAGCAGCATCTGTCCTGCGCGCCCCTTCCTGAGTCGCCAGCCCACCACGGCTGCTGCTTCCTGCAGCGCTGTGGGAGGCCTTGCTCTGCACCCTGCGGGTACGTCGTGCTTAGGTGAGGGAGCAGCTCTCGAGCGATCTGGCTGCATAGGGCCCGCGACACCTCAGAAGGCGCTGGAGACCTCGGGGATGGGCTGAGCTCCAGCATCTTACTGGATGTGCGGGACACCTGCTTCTTAAAATGACTGGGAGAAGAAAAAAAGTGGCAGCAGGTAAGACTCTGCTGGAGTCAGTGCTGGTTGTTCAGTAGAGACTTGTGCACTTACAGCCACACCTCAGATTTGTCATTTAAGAGCTACTGCCAACGCATTCTGCACCCGACTGATGCCGGCGGCGCCGGGAGCCCCTGAGCTCCCATCTGATTTGCCCGGCTGCGTCTCCTCCTCTTGCTGGCTGCCCAGTTGCAACCCCAGAGGTTGTCACCCCTCTCACCCACTCGCATGCAGACGATTTTAAAACAGGAACTAAGTGGGGAACTATTTGTTCTTTTTGTGGACAAAAAGAAGGCATTTGACTGAGGATAGCTTTTTAGTGCATATGCCTCAGCTATGCACACATTCATGAATCAGTTACAGTTCATATTAGAAAATATATTGTTAATGTCATTGGCTTGGTGAAATGAAACATTTAAAATGAATAATAGAAAGATATTAAAGAATTTATATTTAAAAAAAAAATCAAAAGCAGGAAAGGACATGACCTTCTCATGTCAGTGATGTTTTTTGTTATTATAGGAATGAGAGGCTTAATTCCTGGAAGTGTTAGTGTGTTTTTGGTTGGCTGTATGTGTCCTTCATGGTAGTCTGTTTGTCATCTCAACCTTCTTCTGAAAATGGAATTCAGATTTCTAGCCAAAATCATAATAATTTTTACTTTGCATCGAGGTTATGTAACAGATGGTGAGCTAAAATGTGTTTGGTGTTTCAAAATGATTTGATGACTCATAAAACTGAATAACACATTTTCCTCAGATCATGTTTTGATTCTATCTAGGGATGAGTAAAACTGTTGAATTAGAGAAAACTCCATCTAAAATATTAAGCAATTATTTGAATTGTGAAAATCTGTTGAGATTTTTTTTTTTTAATTCATTTACCTGTGGCTTGTCTTGTAGTTAGAAGTACTCGAAATCTCACAGGAGAACAATGTGCAATTTCTGAAATGTTTAAAGAATAGCTATAGTTTGGTGAACACTGAAACTGCAAACAAAACCTTCAAGTTCCCTAAGAGTTCAACCATTTAAGTGGAAGCAACTTAAAGTATTGCTCTCAAAAACTGCTGTTTTCTCATATATTTGGAATCAGTGGGAGTCAGGTTCCTTTGGAAATACTTTAGAGGACCTATTGGGAAATTAGGTGTCTAGTTCATTGAATGTTTGTCCCTAATACTTGTGTGATGGACAAACTTAAAAGGCATGGATCCATTTTTGGAAGTTTCACACCATGGACCTATTTGGTTTCTGCTGGTACGATCCATCATTTTCTTGGACATTCTAGTAGGTGCCCTTAGCTGCTTCTGCACCTATGCTGGAAGTCGGATAAAGTCATTGACTCTGTTAATTAGGTCTTGGTAATGCACATTTGGTCCAAACACCCCCTGGTCATAGTTCAGTCTGACCCTTTTTAAGAAGCAAGGCTAGTCATGATACTCTGCTTGGAGCAGATGAAATTTTCTTGAATTAAGAGGCAAAAAGAACAGCGTTTGGAGTCTTAGCACACATTAAGGTATTCGTGAGATCTGGAAAGACACACGAGGTTATGGAGCTGATTAGGTCTCAGTGCCCAAAGGACTATTGGGATCAAGGGGGCAGACAATTCTCTGACCGGGTGCTCAGAGGATCTGACAAAGGAGGTGGACCTTTTGAGTTCAGGTTAAGGATTTTCATTCAGGACAAACTCTATTTATTCAGGTCTAACAGAAAAACTCTGCTATTGTACCTTACTACTCAGCTGTGGATATATTTTTAAGTTAACATACACATTATTATAGAAGAAAGCAGGAAACTCAGAACACTTGTATCTTACAAGTACACAAAAGTATATTATGTATACAAAGAATATACAATTTCGAAAGGGCTCTTAGGCCTGCTTGTGATGTTTACATAGAGAGTTAGTAGTGTTATATTTTCGCTCTGTATATCTAGTAGCACAAAGCTTGTTTTTCTACAAGTTGCTCTATTTTCAAAGATAATAGGTAGATGTTAGAGCTCCAGCTTTTCTTCCTGATATTACATGTGTGGCTCTATTTGCATTCTCTCAGCTCATGTTTTCTCAGATGCAGAAAATTATGTAATTAGTTGTGGGGTCTCATACCATCATTTCAGAAATGTTTCCCATTTAAATTAAAGGTCTGTTCTTCTACCCAATCAGTAATTGTCTAGATCTTTTAAGATCTCCTTCAGCTTGATTTAATTGTTAAACATTAATTTAGTGGGAAAAAGGCTTCAAAGGAGAAAAAAAGAACTGCTGGAGGGGCAAAATATTAATAGGTGCTTAAAAGCAAAACAGTAATTCTTCCCTTTCTAAGCTTGCAGCCCTTCAGGCCTAGTAGAAAAGAAACAATTGACTGTATTACAGGATTATATAGGTTTCATTGACTTAAAATGAACTGAAAGCAGCTGTAGGGAGATTTACCTCAAGTCTTTATTATTAGCCATATGAGGCAGAAAGAAAAACAATGTTTTGTTTGAATCAGAAAATACAATTTTCAATGGTGGTTTAGAAAAGGTTAGATAAAGAGAGCATTACTTTTCAATAGGGAAAAAGGTGAATAGAAAAATTCTGTTTTGCCAGCATTATGCACCATATGAAAGTTTTCAGCCAACAGAAAAAGATACATATACACTTGTAGGGTCTTTGTTTTCTTTCATTTCTGATGGATAATCTTTGAGTTTAGTGTACTCGATATCTCTTTTACTTACTAATGACAGTAATACTTCACTCCTTTGAATACTTCTACCATGCAAATGGACATAAAGATCAAAAAAGTGTTGCCTTTTTACAAAGAAAATCCTTCTAAAGTCTGTATCTCATTGAAAAACACATTGGTACAGGTTTCCCTCTAAAATTTCTGCCTTTGTTGTTAAAAATTCTAATTACGAAAGAACCGAGGGGTTTTTATAAAAAAAAAAGTTCAGGGTGCAAGGTCAGAATCTATTTTAGAGATCCGGGATATTTCCTTACCATGGAATTTTTAAAATATATAGGATTATTTTACCTACCATAGATTTTTCTGGAAACCATACATGTCATTAAAATGAAGTTAATAGTAGTTGTTTTAGAAACTGTCTATGCTCAATTACTTTTGTAAATCAGATGTTGCTTTAATTCCAGTGATGTACTGAGAATGGGAACTGCTCACTCTCAGATAAAAGTGCACTGTTGTTCACTGGGTAATAAGGCATCTGTAAATATACACATCAACATGAATAAAAACTGATGCCTGATATCAGTAATAAGATATGACTATTTCAGAAAAAAACCCAAACTTTCTGTGGTATATTAGGATTTCTGGTACAAACTTCTTATTTCCTGTAACTTACCTTTGTCCAAGGTGATCATCTGTACCCACACGTATTTTGTTAGGCTGTGTTACTGATAGATTCTGCAATACATAATAGACTTCTTTTTGCTCTGGGTTGTTCAAGTGAAGTGCTTTTATATAAATGTATCCACAACAGTATTCATTATGATGCAGGATGGAATTACACGATTCTGAACATTATATTAGGTGTATATTAGTTTGGCATTGCAGCAGCAACATATCAGCAGAGCCGAACTGTGATTTAGAGTTATGAAAAAATAAATACAAAAAATTTCTATGGACATAGAAGAAAAGCCAGAATGAAATTCTCACTGATATCAAAAATGTTTTCTTAACCTATAGACCAGCCACTCCATAGTGCATTTTTGACTGGAGCAAAAATGAAGCATTCTGGGATAAGGAAGGACAACTTTGTTTGTGTAGCTATGAGAGGCAGCTATACCTCTCACCCATTTACCCATAAAGTTCCTTCTTCAAAGGAGAGTCTACAAAGAGAGATGTGGCTGATTCTGTCTGCAGCAATGTAGCTTTGAAGTACATATTGTTGCATTCTGATACTCTGTGTATGCAGAGACAGCGTTTTCCTGTGTTTAATAGTTGCCTCACACTCTCATATTCAATTCATATTTTTATGCAACATACAATTTCTCAAACTTTTTCCAGTGGGACAATGACTGTCTGAGATATTATAAATGGTATCTTTTACAACCTGCAGCACTGTCAAGTTAATTATAAATTTTGAGTTTGATATATTTGTGGAAGAGATGTTCTCAACCTTCTGAGTTGAGAGGGGTCAACATACCATTGAACTACCAATTTTTTCTCTTCAATTCTTTTCTTAAATCATTCACCAAAGGGTTATCTTTCTACAGCAGCATAGCAGCTATTGGAAAACACAACTTCAAATTGGTGGAACTCATTTTTGGATCCTAAATTATAGAAAGGCTGAATAGTTTGTGAAAGTAAAACATTTTTAATTTTTTCAAATTTGTCATCCAGAACCACTATTCACTCTTTTAAAAGGTAAGCCATGGTTCCTAATCAACCTGAATTCAGATAACACTGCATATGTTTTTCAACCTAAGGAAATTGAAAATGGTGTAGTAGTACAGAAGAAAGCTTAGCATTTACATCTCACTTTGATCTGTAGGTTGTGAGGGACTTCTCCAGGTTTAGTAGCTGCTTTTTTGATTTTTACAGTTGAGAAAATCTTGATACAGAGAGATTAAGCAACTTGCTCAAGGTCTTAAAAGGAGCCACTAACACAATCGGAGCTGATCACTGAATTTCTGTCCCATTGTTCACAACACCTAGATCCCAAGCTGGGAAGGTGACAGTTGTTCTGGCATTCAGAGGAGTTTCTTCCTGGAATCTCACCCCCAGTTTGCTTCTCCAGCAAGAAATCCCGATCTTCCTTATCTGTCCATAATTTCCACTAGGTTCCTCCTCCCTTATGCTATCAGCAGACACTTCTTATTACCAATGTTGCCTTCTAATAAGAAGTCCAGGTACCAGCCACTGTGTGTAGGAAGTGGATGCTTTCATTCAGGTTGATGTGTTTCATGCTCAGAAGTATTCACCTCTAATTGTAACTTCCAAAAGATAAGAGTTCAACAAGGGAATTTGATATATTTGCTGTAGACATGTTGTCAGACTTGCTAAACACCATCCCAAACACTAGTAGGGGTGGGAAGTGGAGAGTGAATACAAGTGACCTGAAACACACCTGAACTATTTGCACAACTACACATATAATTACTTAACATGTGCATGCATTTACAGTGCTGTAATTGCATGTCTGATGTACTTTTAGTTATGTATTCATCTGTTAATCTGCTGAAAAGAACAGAAATATTAAACAAAATGAAACATTTCTAATAAGAAAATTTATTTCATCCACATGTTCACAAAAAGAAAACTAACCTGTATTTACTGTGAATTTAGGTTAGTGTTCTTGAAAAGTGGCTGCTGCTTGTAGTGCAGGAGTAATCTCCCTTCTTGGAAGTGACTTCCAATTATTTGTGTATAGGATGTACAGAATGTTCTGCTTTCTTGGGTAATGTTCTCTGTTCAGAATTGTGAGGGACATGTTCATTGTGTTGTTAGTGATCAACAGGAGTTATGAATTATCGAAAGTTATCACCCCTTCCAGGCATTTCAGGGCAGTAACATATAACAAGAAGAGGCACATTTCCCTAAATGAATACATTTTCATTCAGTGGGTTATTCACTTAACCAGCATTAAATGTAATCCTCTTTGAATCTCAGTGGCCACCTCCTACTCTTTTCCTGTCAGTCTTCATCTCCTGCAAAAGCATGAATTCAGCCTTCAAAAGAATAGTAGTTTGGCTAAATCACTGTGTAGCTTTCTGTAAGAAATACAAGAGGGATTCTATAGAATTAGTGCAAAATAGCTCAAGGTCAGTAGCTCCTAATACTTTACATCATAATTAAAGTATTCACATTTTGTTTGGTCTCTACTAGCTCCTTCCCTTCCCTTCCCTTCCCTTCCCTTCCCTTCCCTTCCCTTCCCTTCCCGTCCCGTCCCGTCCCTTCCCGTCCCGTCCCTTCCCTTCCCTTCCCGTCCCTTCTCGTCCCTCTTTTTTCTTTTCTTTTTTGTTCTCTTCTCTTTTCTCTTTTATTTTCATTTTCTTTTTCCCTCTTCTCTCTTCACTCTTCGTCTTTTTTTTCCTTTTTCCTTCTTTTTTCTTTTTTCTTTTTTCTTCTTTTTACTTTTTTCTTTTTTATTTTTCTGTTCTTTTTAAGGTGGAAAGGTATTTGTCTCAGTAATATAGCATCATCACCTCTTTTTATGCTAATTTTATTTTCAGACAAGCCAGATCACACTGCTGGCCATTGTGATTTACTGCACACCAGCTTTGCAGAATATAATGGAGCGGGACAATATTCTTTTTGATGTGGTTAATCTCTGTTATACTTGTGCCTCTCCTGAAAACTGCACTCTGTCAGAGTGTCTTTTGTAGCCAATGGTGACAGGAAGATCAACAGAGAGAGGTTGCTCCATTAACCTCTGAAGTAATGAAGTTGCATTTCAGGCAGTCAACACTCACGCTGCCAATTTATTATCATTTAAGAGGAAGTGAAACTACTTCAGGCCACTCTAGTGTCCACATTTTGATAAATACACAGATTGTTAATGTTCTAATGCTAACAGTCAGCCTTGAGGGGACCTCTAATGGCGTAGGATGCTGTGGCTGTGTGTCGTCTCGTTCTTGCAAAATGATCAGTCTTCAGCACCAAGAAAACAGACTAAGCCTTTTTATTTCCATACTAAATATGCAGATATAGTTTTGCTGATAATGCCAGCTTTATCTGCCCATGTGGAAATCCTGAAAGTAGATAAATAATTTGATAACCAATTTGTGTAAACTTTCAAGGGAATTGAATTCAGATCTCCAGATTTGCTTCTATTTAATTCTGGTTTCCCAGGAGATACACATTTATAAGGGCATTATGTTCCATCTTAGAAATGGACATAACGAAAATCCTGAGAACACGTTTAAACCCTCAATTTGTTAAAATCTTGCAGGATTGTCTGACCTTGTAAGATTTTCATGACCAATAGTTAAATCCTGTGAGAACAGCTTTCTGAGGAAGCAATAACACTGGTCTCCCCCACCTCAGCAGTAAAACAGGCTTGTAAAAGAAAACACTGCAAAACTGGCATGACCATACTCCCATTCTTCCCGAGTTCTGCTCCTAGGCATGGTCTTTGGCACATATTTTTTCCTGCTAAAGGTAGCGTAATTTACATGTCTGGCTTTCCATAAGTAGTGAAAACACTTTTTATATATAAAAGTCCAGGTGGTTTCATAGCCATATCATACATTCCTTTTCTCCCAGGGTGACATAAATAGTTATTTATCCACAGTATTTCAGAGACACAGAATCAAGGTGGTCAGTTAAGTGCAGTATGTTCCTGCTGGTGCCTTGCCGGATTTCTGATGTATTCGTATTTAAGCTGTGGGCCAAGTTTTGCCTGCAGATGGGTCTGAGTGTTTGCTTCCTGGGACTATTTTGACATAGCTCCACTGAAATAATTTGAAAGACTGTCTTCCGTGGGCTTTGGATGGATCCTTTTAGTGTCTTTCATCTGTGAAGAGAAAGCACTCGGTAAAGCAGGGGTAACGTTACCTGCATGTTATAAAAGGATATTGTTTATGAACAGAACACTCAGCCACGGCCTCGTGCCCGTTGTGCGAGATGACTGTTTTCTAGCCTCTCCTGTCAATAGTCTGAACTATCTTTCTCTCCCTCTGAGCTGTAACTCTTCTTGCTGTAGAGCAGGTTCTCTAGCTTGCTCCCTTTGACTTGCCTCTGCAGGAGGAAGGTGGCTACAGCTCCTTGCTTGGGCTTTTCTTTTGTGAGCAATGGGCTATGTGGCCAAGGGCTGATGGTGCAGAGCTTTGCCAAGGGTGGGAGTAATGGCTGTGGCCAGTACAGTTTCTCACCGCTAGCTCTGTACCTGGCAGACAGCATCCCGAGGTCTGCATCAACGCCGCAGGGTTTAGAGTGGTGCGTTGCTCTGCTGTTTGCCAGGGCTTGTTATAGACCTAGTGCCAGAATGAGGACCACAAGCATCTCCCACGTGTGCCCCAAAGCTGCATCGAGAAATGCAGCCTGTAAAGCTGAGTGTATTTTCTCCCACTCCCTCTCTCCCTACCCCCATGACACATTTTTCTCTCTACTGAGAAAACAGGTATCTCAAAACTCTCCCTTTTGTTTTTAGGCAGACGGTTTGGAAAGGGCCCCCTCCCAGGTTAGAGCAGAAGGCTGCTGTTGGGGCGCCTGGCCTGACACACAGGGGTTGGCTTTTTCAGCTGTTCTCAGCTGGGAGTGGATTAGAGCTCTGCTCCCAGCTGAGCGCAGCTGACGGGCCGGGGAGGACGCGTAGCGCTGCTGTCTGCGCTGCCGGGGAAGCGCTGCTGGGCAGGAGCACAGCGAGGGTTATGGCACTCGACAACGTTCCCAGGAAAATGTTTTGAATATTGGGGGAACGGGATAGGGAATCTCTGCCACCTGCACAGCCGGTGGCGGCTGCAGAGCACTCAAACCGCCTGTGTCCCGGCTGCGGCCTTCAGAGTTTCTGCAAGGGCATGTCGCAGAGGAACTGGAAAAGCTGTCAAGCAATCCGTAGCAATGCTAAAACCAGAGAAACACGGGCAACCCTCTGTGGGCCAGTACTGTTTCAACACTCTTTGCCCTCTCAACCCCTTGCCGACTCGATATTACTAGCATTCATAAAGCAAACAAAATGCACAGTGTGTGTGTACAGAGGAAGAGAGCTGGGATACGTGTGTGTGGTATTGCAGAAAGATTTTGTTGGCATCATTATCAGATTTTCAGGTAGTGAAGACGTTTTCATTTAGCACAAAATTAGTTCATATTTTGTATGTGTTTTCAAAAAGGTGAGATAAGATTAGGCAATACTGAATTATGATTTGTAAATCTAGAATTTGTTATTGGATCGTGTCTGTAGTCTTTTTATGTGATTTAAATATACAGTTCACTAATCTTAGCTTCTTCCCTTCTATGTTTAGCCAAAGTGAACTGTTAAAGAATGTGAAATATATTATTTTATTGGCACTGACTCACAACTGAGTCAGTGAACTTTTTTGCACTTACAACTAAAATTGGATTCTAACTTTCAAAAATTTATGACAATTGCTCCTTCTTGTGGCTTGAATGTTGACATATAATTAATTTAGGATTTCTTCTTGAGATTTCCTGTCTAGGTTTGTACCTGTCACAAAAATATCCTTGGAAGTTTATCTAACAGCTGGAACACCACGAGAGTCGATTGAAATTTAGCAAAGAGATTTACTGGGGCCAACAGGAAGTGCTCAGAGCAGGATGGCATAAATATGCAAAAAGAGGCCTTTTATTTCAGCTGTTTTAAAGGGTCCCAGGCTGATAATGGCATAATCCTGAAAAATGCTGACACTGTGTCAGCCAGCAGCACCAGCAAGAAAAGGATTCCACAAGCATGGATTGGCACTTTGTTGAATTATGCACAGAATGGAAATATGTCTGTTGCCTTCCCTCAATCCCAGCTGCCCTGCAGGTTTCAGCTCATTCTTTTGAGAAACCAGATATATTTAATGGGAATTTCCCACAAAATGTTTTTGAAATCTATTTTGTTCCTCTGCAGGATTGAAGGAATTCTGAAAATTCAAAATCTAGGTTGCAGTGACGTGAGGGACTGGGCAGTAAAATGGCAGATGAAATTTCCTTTAGATAAATGTAAAATTAAGCATATGGGAGAAAAGCAACCCCAAGACTACATACCAAATGTCAGGATGTAAATTAGCTGTTACCCTTCACAATGGAGATGTCGGAATTATTGTGCACAGTCCTCCAAAAACTTAGCTTTATTTGCAGCAGTAATCAAAAAGGCAAACAATATTATAAATACTTAGGAAAGAAATAGATACCTAAATACAAAGCCATTTTTAATCCCTGTACATGTTCAAGGTTTGCCCACATCTTTGCTATTCCACGGATTTGTGATAAGCCACTGAGAAAGAATAGAGAGCACAGGAAAGGCTAGAAAAAAGGATGATGGGGGTGATAGAGATTTCAAATTGTTTCTAAGTAAAGAGAAACTATTGCAATATAATTCTTCAGCTTGGAAAATAAGTAGAAATATGAGAAGTCTCTAAAATCATGAATAGTCTGAAGGGTGTGAATATGAAATGATTGGTAAATTTTCCCACCATATGGACACTTAGTGAAATGAGCAGGCAGTGGATTCTAGGTATAATACAAGGAATACTTACTCAAATATCATGTAACTGTTGCCCAGGCTTGCCATGCTAACTGCAGAGACCATACAAGTATAAGTGAAATTGGAACAGTGCTAATGGTTTGTGGATGATATTGGTCTCTTGATGGTGATTACATGCAATGTTCCGGATTTAGCAGGGAGCCCTGAGCTCTCAGGGGCACGTGGATTGCCCGGAGCCTGGGGGATGCATTCCCTGGAGGGGAAGGACAGGCCCCGTTTCCTTCTGCATAGGAATAGCTGGAAGGTATAAGTTGTTCTTGATCCACAGTTCGAATTTTGGAAGAGAGCTAAATCAGAAATTATTACTGGAACAAGCTGCATCTTCTATGAGCCTATAAAACAATTTGTGATTATTATTGTGGCAGTGCCTAGTGGTGGAAGGTACGTACCTTGGGGAATTAAAAATAAGATTTCATTTAATGAAATGAAAGTAAAGATTCCAAAATATTCTATAGGAAAAAAATTCTGCAAAGCACAGGTGATCCTCCTCCTGCTTTTTCATGTCCTATGTTTGTGATCTCGTGACTTGCTTGAGAAAATTAGTGGTTTTTTGGTTGGTTTTCACATGATTTTTAATTGTTGAGCTCTGTTAAAAAGCTATTCCTGGCTTAATCAATTGCTTTTGATGATAAAACAATTGATAAAGTACAGTTAGATATATGCTACAAAAATTGGCTTGTTCAAAAGCACAAGTAGCGTAGATAAATTAATAAAAAGTTAGTTTGATTTGATCTGTGCAAATGTTTGTAAAAACAAGGTTTTCTCTTCAAAAAAATGCAGTGAAACCACGTTCTTGGACTTAATCCTCACATTTTATATTCTAGCCCTCACAATACAGTACGCTAAATTCAAATATGAAATCATGGTCCAGCTGTGCTTTTTTGCTGAATTTCCCACATCTTTGTGTCCAGCTCTAATGTTCTTTATATAGCACAGGCCACTGTGTCTCATATCCAAAGTGTATAAATATGAATGTGGAGGTATATGTAGCAGTGGTGACCTATATTATATCTTTAAGTTCAGATAGAAAATGAGGCAAGACATGCAAGAGTGAGAAAAAAAATAAATCCAGAAGATCAGAATTAAATGGGCTGGATAATTTTATTTGTGTTTAGAATACTTAATGAGAAATTAGGATGTGTTGTCAAATTTGGTTTTTTCTTCTTGAATTAGAGAGTCCAGTAAGAACAAAGTTTCTGGAAAGTAGTCCTGAAACTATCTTGTCTTTCTTGTAATGTAGTGGTTTCAGTGGAAAAGATTTTTAAGTACCAGTTTTGTTACTACTCCGTCTAAAATTAATGGAGGAATGAACAAAGTTTGTATTGCCATCATTATTTTTATTTTCCAAGTTTCTATGAGTTGAGTTCCACTCTGGGCTTTACTTTTTCGTCAGTGCAGTTGACACATTTGTGCCTGCACCAGAAGAGTATCTTCTGGGTTTGTTTTGCTGTTTTTAATTAGCAAATTGTTGTCCTCAAAAATGCTTTTGTGAATTACTCATGTTTTATCTTGTTCCAACCAACAGAACTGCAATATGCAGGTAAAGTAGACAGTGATGATATCACACGATTTCCAGCTATAGTCCAGTACCATCACTCAGCAATAAGTTGGTCAGACATTGGCAACAGAGACTGACAGAGTGGTAAGAGCACTACTGCAGAGAATGGAATAAAAAAGAGTGGGGAGAAATAAAGCTTAAGCAAGCAGAAAAATAGAGAAAAAATAGAGAAAATATTCTGTGTCTGTGCACAGTTGGAATGAGAGATTGAGAGGGGAAAGAAAATGGGCATAGGGAAACAGGTGTTCTCTAGAAAAAAATACTATTCAGTGTCAGTTGTGATTAATGATGGACTGTAGTGATTATTTTTGCTCATAAATTTACTAGTTTTGTATTGCTAAACACAGTTTAATTGCAATGCATCAATTTTGTATAAATGCATCAAATAGAAAATGTCATCCTTGTAATTTTATATGATTTCATAATGAAGTTCATATTTTCATATTACAAACGTGTATGTTTACCTGTCATTTGACACTTGCATGGAAGGTCTGAGAAAAATGGAAATCTTCGGAAATCTTGCAATCTAAGCCTCTGATCTCGCTAACTCTTACACACTTGCATGCTTTTGAGTTCATAAATGGTTAAAAAGATGGTGTTTGGAGATTGGAGGGGGAGCAAGATTTTGCTTAAACAAGTTGCTTATTGCTATTTTATTATTTCCCTTTATGCAATAGTCATTATTATTGGTATGCTGATAACTGTGGGTCTTCGGTCTGCACGGCATATTATATGCATGCCCTTAGTAAAAGGATAGCCTGTAAGGTCCCTTTCAGGATAGACTCTTAAGCATTCTCTTAATGTTAGGTGCACATTTAAGTCTCACTTAGAGTAAAAATTAAAACATATGCTTACATGCTTACCAGAACTGGTCCCTAAGTCTTCCCTATCATGCACTGAGAAATGCGTGGGCAGACCCATAATTGTGGAGAAGCTCATAATATTGGGGCCTAAAGTATAAAAATTATTGCATAATTAGACCACACAAGTTAGATTTCAAAATGCTGCATGTTGTTTGGATGGGTATTTAAAAAATAAGTAGCTGTTGAGCATGTATGGTCATGTTCACACTGCCACACACAGTCATTGTAATGCTTTAGCAGTTCGAGGAGTTTTAAGTGGATCCAGCATTGGTCTTACTTCAAATAGACCAAACCTACTAACACTTTCCTTAGCTGTATCTCTTTCTTCTTGACATTAAAAGATGCAACTGTAAATATCACACTTCACTTTTATAAGTAGGTTCATATAATGAACCATGTAAAATAAAAAAATATTTAGGATCATTTGGAGGGGAAGATGATGAAAGTGTATCTCCTATACTGTAAACCAGGCTTTTTGGTATGTAACAAAACTCTGACCTATCCTTTGGCATATTGATTTCTTTTATATTATTATTAATACAATAAGCATACCTCACAATGCCCTCCACAGCACAATTAGTATTTAAATATAACTGATAGGATAACTTTAAAGAGTACAGGGCTATTAACTAGCAGAATAAACTAATGAAATGGCATGTTAATGGTTTACCTAAATTATGAATTACAGATAGGGACATACAGCTGTTGGTACAAATATTCAGATCCACAGAGCAATACTCTGAAGCTCATTAGTTTATTCTCAACTTTAGAAGATAAGCAATCTAAGGTGATTGGAAAAGCAAGCCATTAGATGCATCCTTATTAATTTTCTTATTATTATTTGGTTAAGAAAAAGATAATCCCAGCAAACTTCTGCCAATTTACTGGAGTCATCTGCCCTAAGGACACCGTGCTATGCCCAGCACTTCCAAGAAGACTTGCCCTTTCTAGCCAAGAATCCAGCCTTTTCCTAAGGGAAGAAATAGGCCCACACATGAAGTACCTCAAACCTGCACTCAGCCCTCACCACCTCTCTTCCTCCCGACTCCATCCAGCCTTTGGGTACTTCAAAAGAAGGAGCACAGCTCTTGTATGCCTGCTCGTTGGCTGGAATGCTTTTGGATTAAACTTCCTCACCACAACCACCAAATTTATTAGTATTTACTCTGGTACAACATCTAGTAACCAACATGCTTCTAACAACAGAGTGTGGTGACAGCCACAGTAACTAGAGTTATCCAAGCACAACAGCCAGCCAATTTTAGCTATTAAATATTGACTGACTCTGGTAGGATGCATGAGGTGAAAACCAAGTCATACTCCCTACAACCAGACAAATATGTACGAGATTTTAAGAATTTCCTTCTAGTCCCAAACTATCAGCAAATTTAAAAAGATGACAGAAAAAAAAAAGTCCTATAAATTCTAGAAATTCCCCTCATCCGGAGAAAAGCCACAGCTATGACCTTGCTTGGCTCAGGCAAACTCCTAAGAACAGAAAAGAAACACTCCTTCATCCCTGATGGCCAAAGAATGAATGTGCTTTGCCTTTGACATCATTTTTGTCCCTCCAAAAGGAGGGGCCGGTCATTTCTGTGGATCAGCAAGTCGGAACTTACTGAGCCCTCAGCAGCGCTGCCAGCAGCAGTGAGCTGGGTGCACCCAAAGGATGACTATGCCTGCGCAAAAACCCTGTTACCTCACCCATGAAGAAACAGGGGAGGACACCAGGGAAATGCCTGTGGACAGAAAGTACAAAAGATTGCCAACCCCTTCCCTCCTTCAGCTGTGACCTGTCTTTATCATTCTCTGCACATTTAACCTCTTACATAAGCTTTAGCTCGTTTGGGAATGAGGGCAGCGGCAACACGAAACAGGCTTGAGAGAGAGACAAATGTTTCAGATACACAAGTGTTCAGCCAGCTCATCCTTTGCTCCATATCTACAGGCCGGTAACTCCTGGCAGTGAGGAATCTGCAGGGATTTACAACACGTGGGACCTCAATGCAGTTTTGAAAGGCAAACAGAACCTTCAGAGATCAGGGACCATGAGCATCCTCATCAACGTGCAATAGAAACCTTGCACTGTTCCCTGAAAAAAGTGTGGTCCTTAGGGAGATAGGAAGATCTCCTTTCATTAATTTAATTAATCTTTCTTGTCCATTTCACAATCCAGTTTTTAAAATCTGAATTAAGTATATGTTTTATCTTAAAGAAATGAAAAAAATAAGAACAGTGGGGAACGTTGATTTAAATAAGTGGATGCTCATAAGTGAAACTTATCCCAGCTGAGATTTTAGTGGGTTTGTTTGTTCTGTTTTCATTTTGCAATGAATTTCTAGCAACAAAGATTTCTCTATCCAGTGAAAATTTTCTCTTTTAAGAGAAAACAGCATCTTGAGGTTTCCTTTTTTTTTAAAAATTAAACAAAACATGCAGCAAGTTGCAATTAAATTTCAGTTAACAAAATGCAAAAATACACCCAACCTCCATCTGCCAAAAATAAATAGTTTGAAAAGTAATTTCACATCCCTGACAATGACGACTGTGTTTATGACATATTTCTGGTGCCATATTCCGCTCTCCTATCACTGCCAGCTTGCGTCCAGCATTTAGAAATAAAACAGAAACACATTGAACTTGCTGAACTAGATGTTGCCACACTGCAACTCTAATGGGCTTAGTGACCACAACCTACAGGGGCCAGAATGTGTCAACAGCAAAAGGGCCAACCTCAATCACTGTCTGTGCTTTTACAAAGTTGTTACATGTTTAATTCTTTGCAGCTTAGTTCTCCTGCTGTTTTGGCTGCTCAAAACCAAGGCTCATATATTGCAGCAGCCTTCTCTACCTCATATAATGCCACAAAGGTCCCAGCAGGAGACCTTTCAGTGGAGCAGACAAGCCACAGGCTAGGGCAAACAGGGCATCACAACTTCCTAATAAGATGACTTATTAGATTGGGGGCTTGACACAGCTTTTATTTAACCACTTCTTTTCCCAGCCACCAGAAACCCGAACTGTCTGCTTGGAGCACAGCAAGTGGTATGTGGATTTGCAGCAAGCACTGCCACACGCATTCAGTCCAGTCTATAAGTAGAGCGTGGTTTCTGATGCCATTTTTATCACTACACCAGTACCACAATTTTGCCCTTAATGTCAGATTTCCAGCCACACGATTTTTTATTGAATTAATGCTTTCCCACTGGATGGGTCACTGCCTATTCAGGACTTGGAGTGGGCTTGCGGAGGGCCAGCAGTGAACGGGTTAAACGACTGAAAAGGCAGGATCAGTTTCCTGCCTGCACTTGCAATGGCCTAAGGCAGTGCCTGCTGTTCAGGAGTTAGAGAGAGTGCCTTGCCTTGTCCCAGGTGGCAGACAGGCAAACCATGTTATTAAGAAGCAGAGATCGCAAAACCTTGATCTTCAAAAAAGGCCCCTAATTAGTCCCTAGCATGAGAATAAATGGCATTCCACATCAGCAAGGATGAAAAAGGCTCCTTCAAATTTCATTAAGTAATCTCTGCTATTGACAGTTTTTGGGATCACATTGGGAACTCTTGTTGTTTGAACCACTTTACCCAAGAACTCTTCTTTATTTGTCACTTCTGTTTGATTCTTTAAATAAGAAAAAAAAAAGTCTTAATGGTCTCACATGCTGCATCTTAAGGAAGTCATAAACGTCTTGACAAAGAGCTCCATGCCCTACGCTGCTGAGTCACTGCTGCCTCCATGAGCGATGCTCGGGTCTGCTGGAGTCGATGGAAATTCTTCCATCATCTTCAGTACGCTCCAGCTCAGCCCATCAAAGAGTGCTAGTCTGAAGCCATCCTCAACATTTCCCATAACCCTCTTTTTAATTCAGTGTGAAAGTGACAGATTGAAGAATATGTGCTGAGTTTTCTCATATTTCTGAAGAGCTTTGATTTGGACTAGACTTGTTTTATGAAAAGAAAAAGTTTATTAAAAAAAAATAGCTGTCTTTCAACTTATATACCACTTGTCTAATTTTGATTTATAAACATTCCCAGAAGAGAAGGCATCCTTGTCCAAATAGTCTCAAGGTTCATAAACTTCATCTAATTTTATCATATAATTGTACAGTAGTTTTCAAGGACTCTCACTCTCTAGAGGACTTGAATCCATTTGATTTTATTCATCCCAATGGTATCTGCTTTTATCCCTAACTCAGATTAACAATTCTGGCATTACAGCAATATGGAAAGTTCATCACATTCATGCAGTGATTCTACCACCAGCTGCAGATCCTTCTGAAGTTTACTGTATAATGAATTTAAAACATAAACAGCAACAAATGGGATAAATAATTTCTTTGCCAGAATTGGAACAAAGTTAATTTTGTCTTCATAAATAACTTTTTATACTGATGTTTTTTGTGAACCTTTTAATATTTAATTAAATCACACAGTTTCTGGATCTTTCTTTCAAAATATATTTTACTCATGTATTTACCATTTTTAAGCTTTATTGTTAGTAACTATAAATCATTGAAAAAGTAAAAAGAAAAATGGTTCTACTTTTACAATGTAGCTAAGAAGGTATTTTCTAGCCTCTAAGAAATACACCTCAGAATTGCTTATTCAAAATCAGGAGTTATCATTATCAGGGATATTTTACGTTATTATAAAAGAGAGATTTGTTATTAGGATTTTGTAAACTAGGTTTGAGCTATTTATTTTCTGAAAAGATTAGTGCATTAAGAGTAGAGCAGGACACTTTTGCCTAGGTATACCTGAGTGTTGTCAGACAGTTGCAGATCTCCCAGGTAACATTTCCTTAAGTGGAGTTTTTAAGAATGACTAAAATTTGTTCTCCTCCAAGCAGGGTGTTTACTTTCTGCGTTCAGTGTTCTCCAGATAATGTGCCGTGCTGCACTTACCGCTCGAATCAAGAAACTTCCTTTAGCATTACTTTAACCTGTGGGCTTTATTGATTTGAGATGTAAGAAATTGTATGCCAAAACTTTGGTTATTTTAACTAGTTCTAAACAAGAAAGACTAACATCAGTTTTGACAACAAACAAAACCAGTTTTTGTTCTATCGGTTATGTTTAAAAGATTCCAATTTCAAACCAAACACAACTTGTGGTTATTCTGTCAGATATTTATATAGCCACTGGGGCGCCATAGTTATGCACCGCATACATCATTGTATTTTTAAAATGTACTTAATGAACATTTTTTCTTTTCTGGTAACTACTTCATTGCCTTAAATGAATGCATTCCAATAGAATTTGTAACAAATGAGCACTTTGTGTTTGCATTAATGCCAAACACGTTTAACAAATTTTTAACAAGGAACACTGGCAAAAAGCCAAACTCCTAGAGGGACACTGAAGGAATGCTATAAATTTAAACAAGATTTTACCTTTTCACTCAGCTCAACAAGTGTCTTAGGTGTCTTTGGCATCTCGACATTGAAAATTTTCTACATAGGTTGGATACAACTTTATGTCTTAATTATTTCTCTTCTTGGCCTCCTCGCTAGAGATTTTCTCATCGATATAACAGGCTTTAACAGGTTACTGTATTCTCTAGAAAGTGAGAGGTGGGTTTTCATTCTTTCCATGAGAGTTAGGCCAGGAGGAAGTAGCAAAAACAGTATTTATTGTTAGGACTGTAATGACAGGGAAGTTCAAATAGTACATATCATGCCATTTTCATATCCTATATTAAGGGAACTATATAGTGGCGAGCACTCCAGCAGATCTGTGCTACCTAAATTGTTTCTTGTGCTGAGTTGCAAATATCTGGACTGTGATCATGTTTGCAACTGCACTTCAGGGGCAGGGGAAAAGCAGCCCACAGTGCTCCCACTGGTCCGAGCCCTGGGCTTGCACAGAAGCCACGAACAGATTTTTGGCTGAATCAAACATCTGGGGGGATTCTGCAGTTGTTAAGTTATGCCCACATGGTACATGTCATTACAGACCTTGGGAATCACCTAGTCTGTAATACATGTTCGTATTAAAAGTGTTACAAGTAGCTCCACAAACCACATGCTTGCTCTTTACTTGTAACTTAATACATTAATTTAATTTTTACTATGTTATTTCAGTTTTAATCAAATGCAGGAACTGAAAAATAATAATACTTAGCACTCATCCAAGACTATTAAGGCACATTACAAACATTAAGCCTGGCAAATTCCTGTGAGGAGCCTGATGTTATCCCTGCTATAGCAAAGAGCAAGTTAGGCACAGAAAAATGATATGACTTTTTCCTTAGTCACACAATAAGCTACTGGCAGGGCCAGAATTCAGAACAGTACCATGCCAGGGCTTTGTCTTAGTTAATTGTGTCATTCTTTTCATGGTTTTGCACTGACAAAAGTAAAAATTGAGAATGCATTTTTTTTTTCTTCATGTCATTTAGATTTTGTTGCTGCAAGAGGCACAGTTGAGTTCCAGGACGTGACTTGAGAAAGACTTTATGAGTTATAGCCTTATTTTTTAAATATTACTTTTCAGTCTAGTTAGTTACTTGTTTCCAGAAAAAAGAAATAATTTCCCATCGTTTGTTGGTACTCTGATTGCAGTAATGATGAATGAGTCTAGAGAAGGAAACTGAGGAATTCATCCTGACAGCTTTTTAAAAGATGTCACATTATAATGCAGATGCCTTGTCATAGATTAAGGAGCAGAAATAACCCTAACAGGCTTTCATTAATGATATCCTTCTCTACTAACATTTGGTCAGATACCAAGCCCCTGCAATAAAGTGGCTATTCCCTCTCTTTCTGACTCACTAATTACCGTATCAGTTGTTGGCCTTTTATGTAGGTACCATGTGCAACAGGTTAGGAGAGGGCAATTTAAGCCTATGTGAATGGGTATCTGTTTTTGTATCTGGGTGCTTGTTGCAAACATTTGGAAAGCATATGGAGCATAATGGACATTAACCCAGATGTCAAAAATAGCCTGCATTTTACTACTGTTATTAAACAGTTTCCCCTTTAACCCCTTTGTGTTTACCCACCCTCTCCAGCTTGTTTCTGCAAATCACTGCTGAGAGGAAAGGATTGGAGGTAAAAAGTAGTAATCAGGCAGGTGTCTTTATCCAAAGGAAAAATAATCTGAACAAATATTTGTGGGCTACTACATTTTTATATCTTCACATCCTTCTGCTGTTTTCATTGACTGGTATCTAATAGACTGTCAGAGGTGCCAAACTCATAAGACATTAATTTCAGCTGGAGCACTGCTGAATCTCAGGCCCAATATATGTTACCAAATTTTATTTCTGTTTTAGAGGTTCAGTGACCTATACCAAGTACAGCATTGAAGAAACAAATACAAATTTAATTTACTCAACCTCAGTTGGTATTTGACAGCAATATCCTTTTATATATTTATTTGACTTACTTGAGAAATACTTTGCATTTCCTACCTATGGTGAACAAGTTTTTGTTACACTTCCAATACATATATGGTTTCCTGATGAATGGGTGGGTTGATTAAGCGGGTGGGGTTTATTCAGGGGTTTCATTCTATACTAAAACCCCAATGAAAATTTGGGGAGCAAGCCGGAGAGAGATTGTATTTTGTGATTTGTTGCTGTTCCTCAGATTGGACACTTTATTCTGTGTTCTTATATTTAAAAGCATAAATGAGTGTTAATTGCAAAGGAACTTCAGCTTGTAAAATATCAAGTATATTGAAGATTTGCTGTGATTATGTTTTAGCGAACCTGTTAAAAAATATAGACATTTTTGTGCTACGGTTTCTGGAATGTACTTTCCTCATTAATTTATATGGGGTGCTTCCTATGCCTATATATCTCTTTGAATGATGATTAAGAAATACTCAGCACACAAAAGAATGGTAGCTATGCACAGTTCACAAAAGGTAATGCATGCTCTGACTTACAGTTTTCATAAAAAGTTTGCAAAGATTTTATGTGCCAGAACTAGTAACATGATCTACTTTAGGAACTCCCTGGCTTTCCAGCTCTGCAGAAGTCATTTTTTCTCCATTCAAGGGCCAGATCCAAAACCTGTTAAAATCAGTGGGAACCCTTCCACATTTCAGTGGGCTTTGGATTAGTCCCTAAGTGTTTTAACCAGAAGAATTGTACCAACCTCCCATTGGAAAAGTAAAACTATTCATCTAAGTTTGTATTATATAAACCGTTACATGTACTTACCACACAGACATTGATCTTGAAAATAGGGATTTAAAATCTTTTGCAAGTTTATTCTATAAACAGTGTTTCACTTTACTCATAGCATAATTACTCTGATAAAAATTAGTTTCTAGAATTTAAAGGGGCATTTTAGTCAAGTAGTTCTATTTAGAAATCCTAACAATTTTTCAGCTGTATACAAAAGTGTAAGCATTCTATGGCAATTTCTTTTTCATAAAATCGGATGTTTTAGAAACTTCTAAGGTTACATAAATGCAAGGTCAATAAGGGAGAATCCCATACACAGTGCATTTCTACTTTTCTAGAAACAAAGTCAGTAGATAAATGAACAACTGCCCTGTAAAGGAATCATTTAATTCCTCCCACTCATCTGATATACAGATGATGTGAATAAGACTAATTCACTGCTCTCTGTTCAAGAATACTGTGTCATTTGCTTGCAACAGAACTAGTGTAACAATAAAAATCATTCAGGCCTCACTCTATAGTCGCTTACAGTCAGACACGGAGCCTCATCCAAAGCCCATTGGAAAGCAGGGAGACTCTTTCCACTGACTGACTGGGGCTTACACCACTTACCTCTCGTAGTCGCTGGATTTCAGCAATGCCAGCCAAGCCGTGAAGAGCAACAGTCATTGATTAGTGACTGCATGGCTGAAAAACTCATAACAGATTGTTGTATATTTTAACTTTTATAAATCTGAGGTTCTTGTATCCATAAAACCTTTCTCCACTGTTTTGTAAATTAAAGTTGACTTAAAGTGCTTAAAATATAACCAAAAAACGTTGCTTTCATTACCTTCAGTTCTGGAGAGTTGCTAGAGGTATTACATATTCCCACCTGCCATGGAACTGAGTGGAAATAAATGGATGATTCCTTTGGTTTCCAAATAAAAATATTTAGTTTTACTAATAGCATTTCCACTTCAAAGCTACTGTGCTTATAGATACAAGCAGAAAACTCACTGTTTACAGAATCACAAGCACAATAGAATTTCACATCTTTGGAATTTCAAATCTTTCCCATTTAGGGGGAATCTTGTCATACAAATCAGCTGTGAAAGTAATTGCCACCCTATGAACATAATAAGTGGGTTCGAATCAAATTTAATTCCTCACTTAATCTGTAGTCCCTAGAAAAGCAATATGCACACTGATGTCTATGAGAAACTTGATTAGATGAGAGCTAGGATGTTTTGTATGCTCCAATCACATTACTAATTGGAATATTTTGTTCCCTTGTCACAGTTGTCAGAGGAGCTAGCGAAAGAGGAAGAAAAAAATGTAGCACTGGAAGGTAACGATGATAATCTATTGCATTGGATCTCCAAACATGACCATGATATCCTGGAGAAGATCACAGATGCAGAAAATGAATGCTAAGGTTGATATCTAATGAAATGCTGCATTAATTGGCATTTTCTCCATTACTTTTTGTAGTCTACTATGAAATTAGATACTTTGGAAAATAATGAAGGAGACTCAAGCAGAAATTATAAGAGCTTCATTTCTGTCTTTAATGGGTCTTTCAAGTTATTCTGTTTTCACAAAGAAACCATCTGTTCAGAATATTATTGTTTAACGAAGTTCAGTTAAACAGGTTATTTAACTAATTTTTGGTAAATTGATATTGATTTCAGTAAGTAATTCAGATTCTTTTAGGTGTGGTATCTGCATTTGCTGATTTTACCTAGTCTATTCAAAGTATCACTTCTATTGCACTAGATTATCAAAGAGGCATTAGTAAAATGCTATATAAGGGTGTTGGCATTAATCTTACCCCCAGTTAGATGTGAGCTTTTCCAAAAAATAAAAACCAAGCCTTTACCCTCCTCTGTTTTCATATATCTACTGATAAAATAATAATTAAAAACCAAACTAAAACAAAAACCAAAAAACATTGATAGTATAACCGGTATTAAGCTCTGGGCCAGGTTGGAAACGAAATCAATTTTTGGTACTAATAACTGATGACAAAGATTAGCTTTATGAAAATATGGTGTGTGTCTCTGACAATGCATAGGACATCTAATCTGAGCATAAATATAAGATTATATACAAGATGTATCTATTCCTGGATGGTAAAAGCTTGAGGCGTATATAAATACATATATATGTATATATATGGACATATACACAAGGATATATCAACCTTTTACCATCCAAATGCGTACAGGTTTTCAACAATAAAAGCTGGGACTCTTTAAAAAAAAACAAAAATAAACATAAGATTGCTGTTAATACAGTATATGCACTAGGTCTCCTGTAAATGAGGAACTGTTTGTAATTGTTTTCTATATTGAAAAACAGTCTCCAACATGGATCCCAACGAATCTTAGATGTTAAAGAAGAAAATACCAATGAACAAATAGCACTTAAAGGCTGTTTGTATCAACAAAATGTATCTAGTAAAATGAATTTAAAGCACATGCAAGGAAAAATAAAAATGTGAACTCACTACATTCAGTGAGCGAATATAACTGATAGTCAAATCTCTACCACGTCTCAAGGAGAGGATCCTTATGACTCCATGAACATTTTCAGTCAGTCTGGCAAACATGTGCAAATGTTTGGCTGTTTTATTGAGGCATCTTTTTGTGCATGGAAGAAATGCTTCCATGCTGATGGGAGTGGGAATAGAATATCTGCATTTTTAAAGGACAAACAATAAATTTAAGCATGGGTGGCCTTAATCCTTAGTAGTTTTTCTTTGCTGCTGTAAAAAAGAGAAATCTAAATGGATACTCCTAAAGTCTTGCACTGAATTTAGAAAAATTATTTTTTGAACCTGTGGTGCAATTAACCCTAAGCATCCTACATGAGCCATACATAGTAACCCCTTTAAAATTATTGTCTAGAGATGATATTTTATTTATTTGTACCATAATTCTTGGTGCAATCAAAGAGCAATTCATTCGAGCAGGAGTCCTGCTGGATGCTACTGTCTTCAGTAAATAGAGTAAAATGTATAGAATTAGTATAGCATAGATAATCCAAATTTCATTCATGTTTAAAAAGTTTGTCCTTTAACTATCAATGGCATTTTAGATCTTTGTTTTTGAAACAGCAAAGCTTTTGGGAGTATATTTAGCACATATGACAAATGTTGCACTTGGAAACTCAGACAACAAAACTAGTTTCTCATGACAAATTTGTTGTCGCAGTAGGGGACAATCGTCTGTGTCTCTTACAATCAGGTCTTTACCTTAACTCTGCAACTGAATACTTGAAGTAGGAAATAAACTAGGGGGGAAATAGGGTCACAGATACAAAGCTGTATAGTTAGATATTTATATGTATGTGCCAATTTTGTCACAGATATTATTTTAGGGGCATTTTTGCTCCACTCATGTTGGTAAGAGTATTGATCTAAACTTTTATCAGGGCCTACAAGTTAGCCCCTAAAGAGGAAAATTTTGTCTAACATTGCTTTTTTCTTTCTTTCTTTTTTTTTCTTTTCATTTCATGTGATACTCTATGATGTTTGGAGAAAATCTTTTCATATACTAAAATAGAATCTCGGGGTTTACAATAAACACTGTGATGTTGGGAAATATTTTATTTGAGCAATGTTTGGTAGGTTTTTCCCCCCTCTAAGTGTAAAGAAGCAAACCGACTTTTGGTTAACATTTAAGATAATGATTATTATTTTAATGTGAGATCAGTCTTGTACTGCACATTCTTTCTTTCATTTAAATGTACAGTATGAATTTTGTATTTAATGAATTTTGTGTATCCAGTATGCACGTACCTGCACATTGACTTTCATTTGAAAGTGGGTTTCAATTTACTTTTTAAACAGTGTTTATGAAAAGACCTCAGATGTGTTGACACAAACTATATCTGCAATGTTTTTTTTGTGTGTGTAGGGTGACGTTTGAATGTGATGTTCTGCAGCAATGGGTCAGTATTCTCTATTTACCTTAGATCCTCATTTGATAGTGCTTCTTGTAATAATTTTTTCAAGTGAGTGGCATGTTCTGGATTGTGATATTGATATGTGGTTAAGGACATTGATATGAAACTAAGGAATTCCTAGAAATTACCAGTGGGCATGTATTAGACAGTCATTGTAATTTAATGTCTAGTAGAAGTGTAAAGTACCAAGGTATTTAGAGTTCATAACATTGTTATCATGTGTATGGGAAGTATTTAGTGTTGATCAGCTTGTTTATATTCATCAAATAAACTTTGTTTCTTTCTGAAATCAGTGTTGTGTCATTAAAAGTAGGTTTAATGACTGTAAGAAAATGTGTGAGAGATGTTTTCCACATGGTAAATCTATCACACTCCTTATTTCTCTAATTGCTACCATTCAAAGTAATTTATCTTCCTGTTGTTACTATCACATAAACTGTTTAAGGAAGCATAAAAAGGAAAATGTCTCCTAGGCCCCACTCCCAGAAATGCTTACGAGCAACTTTAGTAAAGTGAGGAACCATTTTCCGGATTGGGCTCTTAGAGAGCAATATGCTTTTGAGTGGATTTCTAAAACATAATATTCTTGTGTGACCCTGTGTAATTGCATAGAAAATTACATTTTGTTTATGTACTTTACTGACCAAAAGCCATAAGGTGTGAAATTCTCTGCACAGTCAGCTCCTTTTTCAGCTGCCTGGTAAGTGGTTCCCCGTTTCCATTATGTTCACTTTTTTTAGAAAAGGAACTTTTGTTGAACAGGAATTTCTTACCTCATAGAACTCCCTGGACCAGCTCAGGGCACACACAGCAGGAGAATAAAAGGTAAGTAAGTATGCATTTTACTTAGGTTATTTAAAAACACACAGTCTCCTAGTTTTAAGCTCTGTTTCTTTACCTATAAATTAGTTTTCTTGGTAAGAGAGTACTATGTACTAACATAGATATTAAGTTTCACTTTTAACTACAGCTAAATTTACATTTATTGTGTATTCTACTTATGCCAACTTAGCTTTGAGTTGTAATACTATAAATTGAGTAGCAATTGCTTCTATCTTCTTTCTAGACCTGCACAATTTTTCAGAGTGGTCTTGTTCTGTATTCAGGCAGTGCCCGTGTTAGGGGACTCTCCATCCGCCCCCATTGGAAACACGCATTTTTTACTCTATTTTCAGCGTTAATCGCTTCCTGCTTTAAAGGCAGCTCCTGCCTCCCTGCGCGGTGAAGGGGACAGTCCGTGCCAACGCGTCGTACGGAGGACATACAGGACGGCAGTGGATTTGGGGAAACTGCAAAAGGCTCTTGAGCCCCATTTTCTGTAAGGTTGTTTTCAGCAAGGACTCCACTCTTTCCTCTGTAGAAGGGGGCTGTGAGGGCCCCAGGGGAAGGGGCAGGACCAGTGTGTTTGTGTCTGCCTGGTGCCTCAGGGGAGGGGAGCTCCCCAGAGGGCAGCTCTGGCTGCAGAAACATCTCACCTCAAGTTATGTTGGAGTTCATACAGTCAAGAGCTCCTCCAGCCCTACAGGAGAGAGCCTGAGTAAGAGTCAGCCTCTCCTGAGCTTGAAGTTTCTTCCTAAGAGAGCCTATTTGTTCACTCCGGACTTAAGCCAAAGTAGCTCGAGGTTTGAGCAAGCAAACGCATACGCAGTGGGGGACATTCAGGGGATGAAGCCATGTGTCGGCATTTCAAGCCAACGTGTCAATTCAGACACACTCTGAGAGCCCCAAACAGCTCTGTGCCAGCATGAGTTGGATCAAGGTAATTGCGGAACACCTACTGCATCTCCTGGTTGTTCACACGGTGCTCCAGGTCCAGGATTCGATCCTGAAAGAGCCGCACTAATTACGCACACTGCGTCCTGCCCTGTGCAGAAACCTGTCAGAAAGTACAAAACAGAGGGTCAAAGAACTGCGTGACTCTATTTCACCTGTTGATATTGCTTCTCCAAAACACAAAACTTTTAATAACTAATGTGTTAAATCATCCTAAATAAAGCCAAGTCAGCTCTAAATAAGTAATACATTTCCCGTTATGAAGTCAGTGGGAGCCCTGCATGTCGCCAGGACATGATTTGACCCATGTATGAAAAGGACAGCTGATGTGGGGCTGCTGTACAGATTTTCCTCCTGTGAGATTAGAGTGACATTATTTCATGCTCCTGCCTTTTCAAACAAGACACCTCTTTTTCAAATGCACCTTTTCAAAGAAGACGCAACCTCTGCCTTCACCAGGAGTAGCCTACGACCCATCACCACAGATTCTGTACGGCCTGGTGGCACTGATGCAGCAGTAATCTTGTCGAGAAGCCCACCCTTGGTGGATGCAATTGCCAAATCAAGGACTGGTTTTGTTTGGTTTTACATTCCTTCCACTTCTTGCTCTTCAAAATGACTCTGCCTTCAGACTGAGACTATTCTAAAACCAGATCACCACAGACACAGGAGAAGAGCAGGCAAAATGCCAGTGCATCCTAAAGACAACGCATGTATCCCTTTGAAATGTGCACTTGGATTTGCGTTACAGATCATTATACCATATATTCCCATGTAGCTACAAGTCCCAGGACAAATCCAAGAACTTTGAACTCATCTAGTTTCTAATGGAGGCGACTGTCCAACTTTAAAAAGGCCGTGCTTTTGGTACTCACCCCAGCGAGGCCAGGAGACAGCAGATGTTCTGGCAGCTGCAGGCTGCCTTGCGCTCGGGGAGCCGGGGCTGGAGGAGAGCAGCCAGCTCCCTCCAGATGGAGCAGACAGCGGAGAGGCGAGTGGGAGGCTGCACGAGGAAGTTAGATAGCTCCAGATAGCGAAGGACTGATGATGTGTGGCTCCGCATCACCTAACCAACTTTCGAGAGGCTGCACAAGAGAAATAAGCACCAATCCACAGTTAACCTGAGCTCAGTAAGAAGTCTTCTTGTCGTGGGAAGATCGGTAGGAAGGAAATATCTGTGCAGAATGCATGATAATGTAGCATGGTAACTATTTTTTATTTGAATGTAATTTGGACAAATGCATTACTCATAAGTGAGTTATCCAGGACTTGCCAAATATGCGGCTAAACAGTTATTATAGCAAATTACACCATCATCTAAACACCTCTGTTTTGGCTCACAGTTGTCTTCTTTTGCAATAAGTTTTTTCTCTTGATTATTGTTGTCTAATATTGCTGTATTTACTGCTTTGGTTACCATAGAAATAAATAATATCATGAACAACAACATGCGTACAAGCGAATAAGAGCACTTTCTGAATTTCATGAGGAGAACACCCTTGTTAATGAAGACCTATATGGTTGGGTAGTTCTTAACATAGTTCTCAAGTCTATTGATTTGTGTCCTCATATGCATTTTATTATGGGCTTTATATTTAATTTTAAACTTCTAAAAATAAAGAAAAACAGCTGAAGTACATTTTTTTTAAATGGCCAGATTTTGGTTAGAGGTTAACACAGGCCAAACAAGAACACAGATCTGCCCTGGAGCTCTTACAGTTTTATTTTGTTTTGTTTTGTTTTAATAAAAAGATCCTTATTACAATCCACTAAGGGTCACAGAAATGCAGTCATTATGGACCAGCCATATTCCTCATGCATAACTTTCCTGCTCTCTGTACCTTCTCCAGTCTTAGATCAGTCAAACGTGTGAGGGCAGGATTGTTGTCAGTCATGATAAGGGTGTGCATTAAGGGACTAATCCAAATTTTACTGAAGTGAACGGAAAGACTATTGATTAAAAGTAAGTTTCTGATCGTGCCCCTCTTGCTTCTTTCTAGAGCATATGTGTACATTTACAGGAGCATGGGGCCAAACCATTCCCTCTATATATCAAAATTTGAGCTAAATGTCATTCAGATGAACAAACTGCCTGAATTTTTGAGTGCTTTGTGATAAGAAAATATATCTTAGGTTTCATTACTGAAGTTCATTTACAATGTATTTTGTTTATAGTTGTCCTGACTGTGTTTCTAGGTCAGCACTCTATTCCTACCAATGCTTAAGATTGTCGTTATCATGACTCTACATTATGGTCACTTATCTCATGGTATCTGTTGCCATTGGGTAAGTATCATTCACTCTATAGGTTAGTTTGCTATTGCTATAGATGATAGATTTGCTATTGCCTCAGGGAGTAAAATGCATTATATCTAAGAAGTCTGTTTTCTAAAACAAAATAAATTCTGACTATCTTTCAGTTGGGGTTACAACAGAAAAAAGAAGAAGAGGAAAAAAAAACCCAACAAACTAACTCCCAGGACTGTCCAGGTAGCCAGTTTCTGGAGGATTTGTTCCAATTCTGATGCCATTCACCATCTCAGAGTTATTCTCACTGAAGTTAAACAACCAGTCTCCGTATCTGAAAGCTGAAGGTTATAAATCTCCCTTGTGAATGTTGCCTATGACAGGGAAGGAAAGACTTGCATAATTACCACTTGTACTTCCTCGGAGAACATGAGCTCAAGTCTAAAGCAAGGAGTTTGGTCAATAAAACATCAAGGTCTGAAAACTACAGGAAAAGACCTGTCCAGCTCATATGATAAGGAATTTTTTCTTGGTCACAAGAACATGAATATTTCAGTGGAAGCCTCTTCTTCAGACCTGAGTATTGTGCAGGTATTCTTAATTTTTCTTCAAGATTGCCATCAGTTATTACAATTCATAGGTAAATTAATTGAAATATCTCACAATCTTCCTTCTATGTGAAGCATACTGCACTGGATATAGTTATTCTGCTAAAACACAGAGAACTGTTTACTAATCTGGCTATAAATCTTGTTACATTCATTAGTGTCTTTGAAACAGGTTAAGAATTTAAAATCAGAGAGCAGGAGTAGCACCCTGTTTCCATGAGCAACGCTACTGAAGTCAGAAGGAATTACTCACAGTCCTTCTCAAGTGAGTAAGGGCTATCAGCGCTTAACATTTTTGGCTATAATTGGCCAGATAGCTTGTAGAAGAATACAACTACTCATGCGAGCAAATTTTTAGAGGACTTAGGTCCTAAAATCAATTATAAATGCTTTTTGGGGTAGTGTGAATGCTCATGGTCACACTGATACCTTTTCATAGCAATCCTCGTCCACATCTGTTCTCTACGTACATCGCAGGGAATGATTTTGGTTAAAATGTTTATGCTTTGCTGCTACTCTGTTTGCTCTTCTCCATTGCAGCCATAGGGGTGTACAGGACTGATTTTCCTACTTTCTGCAGTGCTTTGCACATTTTTTAGCTCTAAATTCCCTCACGCAGAAGTGCCATATGCAGTCTTTGAAAACTTCTTTTTTGAAGGAATCCTATGATTCTTCAGCTGCTTTGCCATCTTCTCTGGGGGTGCACAGAGGACTGTGCATGAGGCAGGAGGCACCTAAGGTAAGACTGAAATTAAACACATGCTTCATATTTGGATTGCCTATGGGTCCTATTCTGTGCAATATGAAAATGCTCTCCTTCCTTTGCTTGCTGTGGGATTTGAATATAATCAGCATCTTGCACGATAGAGACTGAAATATAGAAAACCTTATAAAATTTTCCTAATATATGTTAGGTTGCCATCATTAGTGTCCCAAAGAATCAGACAAATCAGGAAATATTAAAATAGGTTGTTTAGAAATGCTGTTTTTTCAGCAAGAGTTCACTTGCCTAATCAGTTTGGCTCAATGATTATTTTTCCCTCTCACTTTTGAAATTCCAAATACAAATTGTGATGCATGCACGTTTGTTAAACTCTGATGATTAGTGAGAAATTGCACTGAAGGGGCATTTTCTGCAACTGATTTGTCGGACCTTGACACCATAGTGAGTTCTGAGAAGAATTTAGATTACTTAGCAACGCAGACATTAAACTGCCACCTGAAAATAAAATAAATGAGATATTTGAATTGAGTAATTCATATGAAAGGAATGGTGCCTTGATGTGTGATAGCCTAATACTTTCAGGAAAGTCAAACACCAGGGAATGGGACAAATTAAAAAAATCAGATGTTTTTATTTTGCTAAATTTCGTCCTATTTGCATATTCAAAACATTTCAAAGTCGCTGCCTTAAACCATGTTACAAACAAAATGGCAATTGAAGAGATAGTTTTGATGTTATGCACATCCTACTTGCACCGCAGGAATGAAGATGAAAAGGACGCTTCTTTTGAGTGCCACATCTTAGTACGGTTTTGTAATTATGCTACACAGACAATATTAACAATTCTTATTAAATACAGGATATCATCTAAAAATGAATACCAGATTTTTAGGAAGGGCTTTTTAACAAATATTTTAAAAATCTGATTTCACTTTGAATTAGCTTTCAAAATCCAGCCCAGATATATGTAAATAATATAAAATGTAAATATATTTTCTAAAGTACTACAGTATGTGAAATTTATGAATTGTTACATGTTTTGCTAATGCAGCTGAGTGAAGCTTAGTCTCAGATCAGATAGAATCTTTTAGATAAATCATTTATGACTAGATGACTTCTTATCCAAAAGTCAAATATGTGATCATTTACAGAGGTCACTGGCTGTATTCTGCTCTGTGTTCCATAATCAGCTGAAATAAACCCCAGGAGTCCCTCCTGATTGTATACTCACAGGGTCACAGTATAATAAAATACTGCTCAAATTGTATTTCAGACAAGGAATGCTTTCCCCAAAACTATTCTAGTCTCAGGGACAGGACTGTCGATATTCATTCCAGTGCAAATGGCAAGTAGAAAGTCCAGCATTTTGAAGGGGAGCACCCTGCCTACTTAGTGGCAAAAGCCCTGCTGTGACACACATTTAACTATTTAAGTGACTTTTACAATGTATATTCTATACTCCTTTTTTTACAGAGTCAAGCTGGGACTTACAACTAAGGCACCTTTTTGATAAAGAGGAGAGGTACACAGAAAATATTGAAAAACTTGGGATTATTTTCCTAAGGAACAAGCTTGTGTTGTGGGATAGTGAAGAAATACTATCAGTTTCTACAGAAATAGAGAAATAGAGAATATCCTCATGATATCCTACTCATGATAATGCAGCCCTCACAATAACTTCATACTATATTGTCAAAAAAAAAAAAGTCACAGGATGATGGAACTGCATGGAAATGCACTTTTGCTTGAAAAGCAGATAGGGTATTAGCCTCTGGCATTTCCATTATTCCACAGAAATACATGTAGCTGATCAGGAAAACACAATAAATGTTCTGCATAAAACCTTGCAGCAATGAATGAGATTTTATTTTCCTCTGGAGTTCACTACAATCAGTGGTAGAGCAGTACATCCACCTCTGTGCTGGGTAAGTTACTCTGTGAGCCTCAGACATTCCGGAAGGAAGTGTTTTATGAAAATATTAGCAAAACAGCTGATTAAATAAAGAAAAGTTGCTAAATTGCAAACCCATAATAAAGACAATTAGATGATAAACTGAAGTGCAATGACTATTATCAAGCCATTAAGTGGCTGCTTCTGTAGCTGTTCCTTTGCTGGGCTGCTTTGTTAAAAGTGGTATCATGGAGTCACCACTATGCTTTGAATTACAGGGTATTACTGTTTGGATGGAAGAAACACTGTGACCAGGACAGATGCCAACGAGGCAGGGCTGGGCAATTACCATAGCTGTTCAAAGCAGCACACTGGGCAGTAATGAGTACCTGTCATGCTCTCCCAGAAGCAAAAATACAGCTCCTTGACAAAAAAGCTTGCAGTGTTCTATACTATTATATAGAACAGAAGACCATCTCCGTGGGATTGTCAGCTCCAATGGCACGATAAGCTGCTCAGATGGCTTTTCTCTGCCTTCAGTGAAGAAGCAGAACAAGAGGAGTCACACATACACAGGCTATGGACTTTGATCCCAGAACTCAGATAGGCTGGGGCACAGCAGAGGCCTCACTGCAGAAGCCCTCATCCACTTTGTTGCCGGGTCCTGCCTGGAAGCACAATACGCTTTCAACCACAATGGTCCTTGTTTCTTCCAAGATTAGACTATAAGCATTTTTTGTCAGGTCACTCCTCAAAAAGTGACAGTCTACAGGCTCTAAACAGCAAAAGAGAATGAGAGGTGGTCCAGGATAAATGAATTTCCAACTTTTCAAGGCTTACTGATTTTAGCAGGGGAAGCACTTGCCATAAATGCCTGTCTACACATGTGGCCAATACACCTATTCTGTAAAGAGTCTTAATACATACTACTCAGCCTAGTCCCATGGCTGTGCTATCAGTGTATCCTTCTGTTATTCTGTGGGCAAACATTCACACTGCCAGTGCCATTTTCTAAAGTTTTCACAATTTTCATTTAAATTGAGGAAAATAATGTAGAGCTAAAATGGTACCTTAATCATTCCATGAAAAAATGAAGTCAATAATATCACCAGGGCAACAAGTCACAAGGTTTGCCTAATCAAATATTTAAAATGAAGAGTTCAAAATTAATCTAAACCTTAAATATCTTTGTAAAATGGGTTGTCAAACAATGCCATATTCTAAATAAACTGGTAAGAACCAAGGTCAATTCACAGACTATTAGGGAGCTTGAAAGATAGGGTTAAATTTATCAGATGTGTTGCTCATGGTGCATAGATTGGTAGCTATGTTCAGAATTATATTGGCTTTAAGCAGTCACGGACAAATATACATTGGCTTAGCTGTTACGACGTATCTTTAGTCCTAAGGAAATGATGAATTAGCTAAGTAGTCTTTAAGATAAGTGTCATATAAGGGGTAACCACGCTCCCTCCTCTCACTCTTAAACACACCTCACTGATGACATGTGTGTGTACATATGTAAAGAAATGCTCAGTGATATTTCAGGTGAGAGCTTCAGACAGCATCTACCTACATTCCTGCTTGAGCTATGCAGACTTTGAGGATCCAATATTGCTACAATTATAAACTCGAGCCTAATCTTCTAATCATCTTGGAGGTAAGTAGTGCTATTCGGGAGCGGACGTGGCCCCAGGCAACCACACATGGTTGTGACCATGTCAGGAGTGGGTGTCAGACTGGTCCATGCTCATGGGAAGTTTGTGGTGTCCTTTCCTCTCTTCCCCTTCCTGCATGTAGATTCATGCCCATTCCTGGTCTGCTGGTTTGCCATCAATAAAATCTCCTGGGAGTCCTAATTACCTGTGGGTCATGAGTATGGCACAGCAATCACAGCCACACCATGAAAATATGCCAGGTAGAAAATGGGATTAAAAAGTTTCCTAAGGCAGGAGTACCATCTTATATGGCCCAAGGAGGATGGTGAAACAAGCGTGGTGACGTACCACCCAGCACCATATGCGCAGCCCCAAACCACATCTCGGGCTGCCTGGGGTGTGTTCTCCGTGTGAACAGAGTGCAATGGCAGGCTGCTTACAGAGCTGTCTGTTTAAAGAGCAGAGATCACTCCAGCCTGATCCCTCGACCTCTCTAGCTGGTGCTGGGCTGCTTCTGCCCTCTCTTTGCTGCTGCAGTTGGGAACCTGAAGCACAGTCACAAGGCAGAGACCTGTGTGTGAGAACGGGGCTGCTAAAGGGCTGTTACACGAGACTGATACAGGTGGGCTTTGTGGAAAAGAGCTTTGTCCTGTCCTTTCCCCGTTGTCTCCTGCGCGGACCTCCTCTGCAGTATGGCCTTCCACGCCTCAGCTCTTCTGCGCCTGAACCAGGAGGCTGTGCTGGTCCGTAGTCAGTGTGACAAAGCTCCCTGCCTGGTCATCTCTGGAAAATGAACTCTGTGTGCCTTTGTGTGTGCGTGTTGGGGAGAGTTATGTTCAGGCCACTCAGAAGAAACATGTAAGAGCCCTCCAGAGTTTATGGGAGGTGCCTTTGGCCTCAGTGAAAGAAGGAACTGGTAGCATTAGGAGAGGGAAAGTACTCTGTTGTTAAGGAGTGGTGGTGGGATTGTTTATTTTTCCTCCCATAAACGTTTTTTTTAAGGTCCTAATGGAAACAAAGCAAAGTATTATTCCTCTAAAAGCACTATTCTTTAAGTAAACCAGACTCACTACTTGAAACATTCCAATGACATATGGTGGCAGCAGGGGGATGGCCGAGGTGTGGACGGGAGAGGTATCACCGAGATAAAGACCCACAGCTTGTAGGCAAAGGCACAAGGTGTGGGGAGAGGGACACCTGCCCCGGAGAGAGGCCGGACAGAGGAGAAAACAGCAAACGCTTCTGGGGGCATAAAGTTATCCCCTTGATAATTACCTTCAACAACCTTGCTATTCCAGAGAGAAAACTAAAAATGTCAGAAGCTCCCCTTTCACCATCTCTATTACTACAGAAAACAGAGGTGTAGGCAGCTTTCCAGTGTCCTGTTGGCTGTGGGGGAGTCGTGTCCTCCTTGAACACCTCCTTCAGACACTTGCAATAGCGTCAGCACCTGCGCCTTCAGCTCACTGAGCTCAGTGTGCCAGGGCCAGGGTTGGGCACAAGCAGCTGCCGGTGGCACCAGTCTCCCACGAACAGTAAAATAATCATCACTGTGGGGCACCAAAATGCAGCCTGCCCTACTCCTGTGAGAGGGCATTTTTTGACCATCTTCCACCTAGCTGAGCCCACGGCAGTCAAGTCCCATGCTCCAACAGACGTGGCACCAGGTTGGCATCCCAGTTCAACAGCTTTTAGAGCTGCTTCTCATTTTCATGAAGAATTTTCTCATATCTTTATTTTCCTCCATGACCCAGCACACACACGTGTTGTACCTGGGCTGTGATTTCTGCAGTGGCAGCAAGGTTTAGTAGACCTCAGTCGGAGGGAATGAAAAGAATCCAGCTGTGTTTTGCACATTAAAAATAAAAAATGAGTCCACAACTTACTTTCTCCAGCTGATAATGCAGACAAACGCTGAGTGTTTTGAGGGGTCTATTTGTTACGCAGTTCATTACCAGTAATAACGAATTGGTACAGTCATCATCAATTCAAATATAAAATGGTATATTTTTTCTACAGACTTCGCAGGTTTGTAGATCGGTGTATTTACCAGAATCTGTGACACTTCATTATCCTGCAAACTTTCCATTGTTGCCTGCTGCCTCTTATTTGCATCTCGTTGCAGGTAAAATATGTCTTCACCTGGTAAAGATGAATGCTAATCTAGACTCTGTATTTCTTCCTCTCTGGTGGTGATTGTGGCTCCCAAATATCCTGGCTTCTTTCAACATCATGGATTTGGGATTTGAGGGAGGGGGTGGGGGGACACGGACACACATGTCCATATTCTTTTCTTTGTTTTCTAGTTTCTTAACTTGTCAAAGTTTATTCAGCAGTTAGGCAAGCTAGAAATTTAAAATGATTATTTAAAAAGAGAGAGAGTTTCCCCATGCTATTTCTTGCCTCTAGTGGCTAAGGATATAGAAAAATAACAATTATTGCAAGAGTTGGCATAAAATCATCATCTTTGGCATTTCTTTTGTAGTTTAGCCATCTTTTGGATGACAGGGTGGTCTGTAGAAGAAAGCAACAGCATGTTTTAGGAAAGAAAACAGCCTTAGGAAAGTGCATACATGATTTCAAGGCAGTTACATCTAAGTCCCTCGGAGCTTAAAATAAAAAGTCATCCCTGGAGTAGATGTGCTGGTGGGCAGACTGCAGGTTACATGTTCAAAATAACATATTTGCTCTGTCACATGGTCATTATGGTCCTACGTATGACTCTCACCTAAAAAAGCATATCTGAAGATACATTATGCATAGCGATACCGAAGCAGCTGCAGATGGGCTATGCCTTCACAAAGGTTCAGTGCGATATGTGTAATAATTCCTATATTATATATTCAAATGCCATGACGAACTAAAAAGACATATAGGAAGAGAACTTCTTCCCCCGAAAGTTCTGCTTCCCAAATGGGTTCTTCATGATGGAAAACCGTGCCTATCGGCCTCTGACTGTGTATTTGCCATTGGCCAAGGTGTAAAGATATAAATCACACAGCACTACCTGTTAAAATGGACACATACATGCAATATTCTGATGTGGCTAATCCTTTGTTAAAATGCATGACTCCGCAGAAAAATGGCAGAAACATATCTAAAAGACCAGAAATAATCTATTTCTGTCTTACAGAGAATTGCAGAGCTATAACAGACCTTCATCTCTAAAATCCTGCAGTTATGCTGTTTGGGGTTCTGCTATTCGGACATTCAACAATATCTTTGCACTTCCTATTAATAGCTTTTTATTTTTTTTCCTCCAGAAAACACTTCGACGCTGGCAGTAAAGCACACCGGGTCCACTGCCCGGTTAACTTAAGAGCTCCATCGCCAGCAAACCTGGAAACAAAAGCTTGGGCAGCACGAATGCCTGTAACATTGTCAATACTTCTCCCTCCTGCCCCCTCTAGCTTCACCCAGCTGTTTTAAATAGCGAGGAGAAATTAAAATTCTTAAAGCCTTGCAGGATGTTTGGATTTCTGCCCTTTATTTCCACTTCTATGCGCCATGGCTTGAAAATTTGCCCGTGATTTATAAATTCCCTGTTCAGTTTTCTTTTTAAAAGCAACGAAAATGATCCGGTGTTGGCTTCGCCTGTTGCCAAGCTGCTGCTAACAGCCCTGCCTGCTTGCCTGCCTGTATTGATCGGCCCAGGCTAGGCGTTTTCCTGTGCCCGATGACATTATGCAATTACATGATGATAAACATCATTCGGGAATACAAATGCGAGAGGTAAACAGCTCGGGGCTCTTTATTAGTTTATTTCAGGCGATCTTTCTTGTTTTACTGCGCGGCTCCTCCCCTTTTTACAGTTTTCTGCTATTCTTTACTAATTCTAGTGATTTGAGAAATGACCTTTAACCCACGCAGTTTGCCGACTCCTAAAGGGGATAATTGAAATGCCACAGTAAACCAAAGGCAATAAAATATTATTTACTAGGCATAAAACTAAGGTTGGTCTTCCTAAAAGGAACGAACAACCCCTTTATTCCTCCCCCCGCTCCCCGGACCTGGTGCTACACCTAATTTATAAATTCCTCACCAGCCGTCCCGAGGAATGAACCGCAGCCCGGGCTGTGAGGATGCCTAATGGAAAGGCTCCTCGGATATTAGGGAGTAAACAAGCCTGCCGGGAGCGATGCTGCGGCCTCGGGCAGGGCAGGTGCCGGCGGGGGCGCGCAGGGTCCCGCCTGGCCGCGCGCCCCGGGGCGCGGGGGGGTCCGCGCTGCCTTTACGCCTCCACCGCTCCGTTAGGCAGCGCCCCGCTTTCCACGCCGCCCCGCTCCCCGCCTGCGCACCCGCGGCCCGAGCTGCCCGCTCCTCGGCTGTCGGAGCCGGGCACCCCCCGCTCGGCGGCCCCGTCCGGGGTGGCTCGGCGGGGAGCGGCGCCCCGGGCAGAGCGACAGAGGAGGCGGCCCGGGGGGCGCTGGGCAGACGGGAGAGCGTAGCGATCAGGGCCTGGAGGGGGGGAGCTTGCCTGGTCAGTGGTCGGGGCGAGAGCGAGCCGCGGTCGCCGATGCCGGAGGAGGGCTGCGCTTACCTGGCGGGCAGCGCCCCGTCGGGACGGGCGAGCTCCTGGCCCCGGGGGCGTGTGTGCGGCGGCGGCGGCGGGCTCAGGCCGGCCGAGGTGTGCCTTTCCCCCCGTTGGGCTCCTGAAGGGATTTTATTTGCACTGGCATGGCTTTGAAGGAGTGAATGCATTTATTGATAGCGGAGCTGCTCTCGCAGCCTGTTTGGATTTCCCAGGGCTGCTTTGATAATGCGCCCCCTCCCCTCCCCCGCATCCCCCCGTGGACCTGCAGTCGCAGGCGAATACAAGGGAAATAATGCGGAGTCACGGCATGGCTGGGGGAAGGCTCCCATTTCCTGCACTTGGGTGCTTGTGAGATGCGAGAGGTGCAATAAAAAACCTTTGGCTGAGGACTGCAGAGCGGGGAAAGCACTCTGAAGTACAAAGGGTCCGCGAAGCCCTCTTCGCCTGTAGCGCTCATTGGGTCTTACATGATTTAACCCAAATAGTTTTTTCAACAACTTGCCAAATTTACAGCGGAAAAAAGACGCTGAAGAAGGAGGAACCCAAACCGTCGAGCCCGCTCCGTCCCCCAGCGCTTGGCAAGCGGCACACGCGGCCGCCTCTCGTGTCTCGGAGCATGCGATAAACAAGACTTGTCAAATGAGCCACTCATCAGGAATGCTGGTGCAGCCCCCTCCGGCTCGGCCATGTGCGCTGCACATTGCACGCACATGTATGCGAGAGGGAGCCTCCGCTGGGCCGGCCCGGAGGGTTATTGTGCGTCCCCCCCGCCCCAGGTTAACCAGACGGGGTGCGCGGCGGTGCTGGTGGCACAGGGCGGGCCGCACACCCCCGCACGCACACCTCCGGGCGGGCTGGGCGCGGGGGCACCGCTTTTGCGGGAAGTGTTTGTGTTCACCGGGCCTCACGCCGGGCTTGGCCACCGAGAAGAGCCCGGCGATGCGGGGCTCAGCGCGGGCGGGGGGGCGGGCGCGCTCCCAGGGACGCGCTGCGGCCGCGGAGCCCGAGCACCCCCCGCCCGCCCCCGGGGCTGCACTGGGGTCCCGCTCGCTACCGTACAGCTTTAAAATCCAGCCCAGGCTGCAATAGGTCGGCTCCGGGCGCATGCGCTGCGGAGAAAGTTTTTCAGCTGCCGTTGGCTCTCCAACTTTTTTTTTCTTTTTCTTTTTTTTTTTTTTAAAACAGTTTTAAGCAGCGGGGTGAAGAGGAGCGAGGGAGAGACACGGGGGGAGCCAGGCCGGCTGCAGCGGGCGGGGGGCAGAGCCCCGAGGAGGAAGGGTCGGCTGCAGCGCGACGCCGCCTGCTCTGGCTCGCTCTCCCGCGCGTAACTTGCTCCCCGGCGCTGGGTGCCTTTGCCAGCGATGGATTGGGGGAGCCGCAACTCCTGAAGCCCCGGACTTCTCCCCTCCCCCTGCCCCTACTCGCCTTGCAGGATCAGTCGCCCCGTAAGACAGACACACGCGTGCACAAGGCCCCCCCTCCCCCTTCCCCGGTTGTGCAGAAACGTCTTTTTCTGTTGGTTTTTTTTTTTTTTGGCTTTTTCTTCTCAGTGTAAAATGGAGGGAGCCAGCCCCAGGATGGCTCTGCAGCCGCGGACGCCCGGCTCCGCACCGGCCAGCCTTTAAGCAAGTGAAGGGGGGTGGGCAGGGGGGAGCCCTGCGCCCGCTCGGCTCCACTCGTCCCCCTTGCCCGGTCCGCGCCGAGCCGCGGAGGGGGTGCGCCGGCGGCCCGAGCGCTGCCGGGGGCCGGGTGGGAGCGCGGGGAGCCCCGCGGCGGCACCACCTGGGCTGGTGGGACGGATCGTCGCCCGCGGCGCTTTTGCTGCCGCTTGTGAAGATTTTTATTTGCTTCCGCACAATCACGCCCACGGGCGCTGTGTGCGTGTGTTGGGTTGGCTTTTTTTTTTTTTTTGGCTTTTTTTTTTTTTGCCTTCTTCTTCTTCTGGTGGTGGAAAGCCCTAATTACTGCGATTGCTGATGGACCTTGGAAAGAAGGCTGCACTGGTGCCCCGCTCCGCAGTCGGACACGCTCAGCCCGCGCCGGACAGAGCGACCGCTCGCCCGCCGCCCCCCGCCAGCTCCGCGGGCCTCCGCGCTCCCCCGGCAGCCGCCGCCGTCGTCCGCTGCCTGGGAGGATACCGCCCGACTCCTGCGATCCAGGATTTTACTTTCGCCTCGCCCTTTCCCCTCCTGCTCTGCTTGGATTACTTGGCTGCTCTCGCTCGGTGATCCCGCGGCAATGGAGGTGAGTCCGCGCGGGGCGCGGGTCCCTCCGCGCCGCAGGGGGCTGCCGCCGCGGGCGCGCAGGGTGGGCAGCACCTTCGCGGGGCGCGGCCCTGCGCGGGCGCGGGTCCCGGCCGCGGGGCGGCCCTCTCCTCCCCGGGCTGCCGCCGTGCGCTCCCACCTCTCCGCTCTCACCCACCGCGGAGAGCGCTGCTCCCCGCTTGGAAAATGTTCCTTTATTTTTTTTTTTTTCCTTCTCTTTTTGAATTTCCCCCCTGAGGAGAGCCTGCCCGCCGCAGGGACACTTGCTGGGCTCCCTCTGCCCGCCGCGTCCCGGTGCATCTTTCTGGCAGCGGCTCCTAACGCGAGTTTAAAGACATCTTTCCAAACTTCCCAAACTTTCCCGAGGAGGATCGCTATGGAGGAGCTCAACGTCGGCTCTAATAGTGGCCTGTACCTTTAAGGAGAGCTGGCTGGGGGCCAGCGGAGGACCCGGAGTCAGCCCCCCCCTCCTCCCCCCCCCTTTTTAATTTTATTCTGAGTTTCTGGAGATTATCACTCTGCATCTGCAGAGGGTCCCGCCTGGGTCAGAGCGGAGGAGCGCGGCTCCTCGGGGTCCCCTTGGCGCTGCGAGGACTCCATGTTGGATAGGCTGTTGGCTTTTTGTTGTTTGTTTGTTTTTAATTGTCAATTGTATGCTAAATCGGTTGCGCTCGGAGGGTCACGGAGAGTTCAGTTGGGCCGAGAAACGAGGCTTTTCCCCGGCCGGAGCTGGCGCGGAGGGAAGGACGGAGGTGCGCCTTAAACCCCCCTGGAAACCCCCCCCCCGCCGCCTCTCCGGTAGGAGAGAGCTGGGCTGGGGACCCAGCGAGTGCCTTTCTCTGCAAACACGAAACCTGGTCTCGCCCGTCCGAAATGGATGTAAAGCCGCAGCGGGGAGCAGGGGGCGGCCGGGGGGTTCCCCGCGGAGCCGCTGCGCCTCCCGCGGAGGCCGCCGCGGTTTACAGCCCCCCGGAGCCGGGGCTCTGGATGCCGCCTTCCCGCAGGTAGTGCTCCCAGAAAACCAGATGCCTTCGCAGGCTTTCCAGACACCCCGTGTAAAACAGGATCACAGGCGATCCCGCGGCTGCAAGATCTGTAAAAGCCTCCCTTTTCATCTCAGCAAAGAGCGCGGGCTCCGCATGGGGTGCATTAAATACCAAAAACCAATCTCCGCGGCCCTACAAAGTTGAAAATGGTGCCTCACACTCCTCATAGCCAATGCTGCCGGCGAGTCTTTCTTTTTTTTTTGTTGGCTTTTGTTTTGTTTTGTTTTGTTTTTGATGGCAGCTTGTCAGCTGCTGCGTGCAGAAGGGACGGGCTGGAGGGGCTGGGCCCCCGCCCGCGCCCCCGGGCGCAGGTGCCTCCTCCCGCCTCGCCACGCACCGCCGTGTCAGGACGACGAGGAGGGCGATAACAGCGGCGATGGGGAGCGGGAGGTGCCGTCGGAGGGGCAGCAGCCGCCCGTCCCCGTCGCCTCCCGGGGCGGCGGCGGCCGAGGCCGCCCCCTGTTGGGAGCGGGGCGGCACAGCTCCCCGGGGGCGCCGGGCCGGGGGTCGGGGGCTCCGGCGCGATGCAGCGCTGGCTACGATGCGGCGACGGCCGGGCCCAGGGGGGGCACCAGGGCGCTCTGAACGGGGCAGAGGGGCCTTGGCCCCGCCGACCGGGTCTTGCAGCGGGGGCGCCGCCCCCCTTCGCGGTGCCCGGGACACCGGCTCCCTCCGCGCCCTGCGGGCCCCGGCCGCCCGTCCCGCCGGGGGAGCTGGGCGTGCTGGGCCGGGCAGCTGCACGTCTGTCGGGGTCCCGCTTGGGCACCGGTGTCTCCAGCCTCCTCAGGGCTCGGGCAGTTCATGACACTTCTTCGTTAGTGTTATTATTCCAAGAACTAACAGCTGACAGAAAAACCCCAACACGTTGGCTTTTGGGTGTCGCAGCGAGCTCCTCGCACACCTTGCTTCGCCTCGTCCCTTGCTTAACGTGCCCTCGGCTTTCGCATCTTTCCCGAGATTGATCCCATCTGAAAGGGACGAGCTCTTTCTGCTGCGGGAGACCGGCCCCCATTCACCCACCCCTAGGAACTGGGGGGCTCCCCCCGGGCGGGAGGTATTTAACCCGCAGAAGGCGGCCAGGGGTGAGGGGAGGCTTCGCCCCCGGCGCTGCAGCCGCGGTGGCGGTGAGTCGCTCCGCACGCACACGCGTGCGGGCCCCCACGCTGACTGCAGCTTCCCCGCGTGTGTCCGGGCAGGTTTGGTGTCAGCCCGACTTCCCGCCGCGGCGCTGCGATCGGTCTTCTCCTCCCGGCCCTTCGCAAACAGAAATAAATTAGAATTAAGAGCACCTTCAATTCAGCATTAAGGGCTTTTTGAGAATGAATAGGGAGCCCCCAAGTGTCGAAATGTCTTCCCCCCCCCCCCCCCCCTTCCGAGGGGAGGGGAAATAAAAAACCGTGAATGGCACTGGTTAGCAAGTTCAGGAGTCCCGTGTGAGGACGCAGACGGTGATCGCGGGACCTGTCGGGGGGAGCGTTTGACTTCCAAGACGGCAGCCTGGTTGTTGCAGGGGCCGGGTCGGGACGCGGAGCCGCTCCTTGTCGCTCCTGGTACCTCCCCGGGCCGGTACCAGCCCCGGCGGGGCCCGGGGGCTGCCGTCGGGGCTGTCACCGCGGAGCTCGGGGCTGCCTCGGCGATCGCGGAGAGCGGGCGGCGGCGCAGCACGGAGGCTGCGGCGAGATGGTTTAGGGGGCAGCGGGGAGCGCCTTCCCCGGCCGGCGCGGAAGGGCGAGCACCGGCCGCACCGGCCCCGGGTGGGGGCCGCCGGGCCCCCACCGCGGCACCGACCCCCTCGTGGCACCGGCCTCCCCCCTTCCCGCTCGGGCTCGCTTTGCAAACCTGAAGCCGCCTTTAGCCAGCCGGGAGCGTTTCGTGTCCACGATGCTGGCTCCGGAGCGGGGAGCGACGGGGTAATGCCCGGCCCGGGGCCCGCGGGTCGGCTGTAACCCCGGGGCAGCGGGGATGGCCGGGCGGGGTGCGGGGATAGGGTCCCCCGTGTCCGGAGCAGCGGTCCGGTCCCGTCCCGTCCCGCCGCGGGCGCGGTGCGGGGAGTGGCGGGGCTGGGGCAGAGGGACAGGCGGGCGCGGGTCGGTGCTGCGGCCGCCCCGGGAAGGCGGTGTCCGCGGGGGGTGGGGGTGCGTGGGTGGGTTTTGCCCGGTGGAGCGGGAGCCGCGACGTGCCTGCGTCTGGCACCAAAGCCTCGGCGGGGAGAAGGGCAGGCGAGTCAGAGTCAAGTTAAAAGGGGCCCGGATACTTCCGTTGTTTAAACTTGAATGCTCGAAAATGGTCTGAGAAGCAATAAACAATCTGATCCTTTTTCTCCCCCCTCTAGAAATCCACTGCAGTATTAATCCAAGGAGGTGCTTTGGGGACAGTTGGCAGTACAATGGCTTCTCAGTACCTCATAGTGGCTCTGGCCATTTTCTCCTCTTTTACCCAGGTTGTAATAGAAGCCAGCTCGTGGTGGTAAGCATCTTGTATCGACTTGATTTTAAAAGGGGGTGTCAAGATTTGCTTGATTAAATGTCTATTTGCTTCCTACGTACTTTGTTTCTGAGGGAGTACCGCATGAACGAGACAGCAGGGGAGTAATGTTTTAGTTGTAATACGGGTCTCTCAAATAAGTGTAAACGTGCAACATCTCGTGTTGTAAAATTCGGTTTTTAGAATGCTGTAAAGTAGATTCTCTATGGATTTGATCATCCTTAAATTACTAGAATTGCCTCTCTTTTAAAAGAATCATTTCAACTCTCTTAGAGTAGAAATTTTGCATATATGAGACAGAATGCTGATTTATAAGTAAAAAATTATTAAAGTTTTGGTTTGAACTTTTCTGTAACTTAAATGTTTATAAATATATTTTGTTACAAAGAAGTACATTTAAATTTCTGCCTTGGCAAGTTATCTGTTTCAGTATAGTGTACGATTTTGGGAGTTCTTGAAATAGGTGTTCCTCTATTGTTTCAAGTGATACTTTTCGGATTAATGGCTACTTTTTAATTGAAATGTATCATGTGAAGAGCACTTCAAGCATTAAGAAAACAAAGTTGATTTTGTTTACAGTGAATATACTTGCCTCTGTGTTTTTGTGTGTCGTTCGGAAGAAGCTAGAAGTAGTCTGTAGCAAGTTTCTAACTTCTGGCTTGTTAAAGGTTTCCCTATTTGTTTATGGTAGAACAGATTGAAAAATCCAGACTTAAATCTAAAATGTGTGTTAAAATAAATTGGGGGTTGGGGGGCTTTTTTCATTTTTGTTTTATTTATTTTTCTGGCCTTGCAGTTGTTTGGAGCTTCTGTTATTTTTACTATGTCCATTTAAGTTGGTAAAGGACTGCCTAGATGCAAGTCTTCCAAGTCTGCGTCTTACTTCAGTCCCTAATGTATGGTGATAACCACATGGATGGGAACTAATAACTTCTGTTCTGTGCTGTCTTTAAAACAAAAGTTTCATATTTAAGTGTTTTTTTCCTCACCTGTTAGCAAAACCAGGAGTTATATATACTCATGTATAAGATATGGTTCTGTTTGGGATTTATAGACTTTTTTTTTTCTTTTTTGAGTCTTTATTAATCCAAATCTTTCTTTATGCAGGTCTTTAGGGATGAACCCTATGAACCCCATGAACCCTGTTCAGATGTCAGAGGTATATATAATAGGAGCCCAGCCACTATGTAGCCAGCTAGCAGGGCTTTCCCAAGGACAGAAGAAACTCTGCCAATTGTATCAGGACCATATGCAGTTCATTGGAGAGGGTGCAAAGACGGGCATTAAGGAATGCCAGTATCAGTTCAGACATAGAAGATGGAATTGCAGCACTGTGGACAACAACTCTGTTTTTGGCAGAGTCATGCAGATAGGTAGGAAGCAACATCTTTATGATTAAACTCTTGTCTAAGGATCTGTATGGCACATACTGTTTTGCACTTGAAACTCTTGCCAGGTTCTTACTGAGTACTGTATACGATCAAGTGTTTTTAAAAGTTGGCAAAGGAGTTGAATTATTTTTAGCTGGAGGTGATTTCCCACCACTGTCCAGCCATGTGTCTTGGAAAACAAAGTAGGAATATATATTTGCATATGGGAATAGAGGAGAAAGGAAAATGCAGCCCTGAAATTTCCTTTTAGAAAACCTGAGACAAAATGAAGGCAACCTAGGAGAATGAAAAACAGCAGTGTCTTGTAAAATAAAGATGTTCATGTCTAGTTCCATGTCTAGTTAGCAGCTGCATAATAAATTGCTCTTGGTCTGGAGGTTAACTGAAAATTGCTGCTCTGTCTATTAGTGTTTATAGGCAATTCCTTCTTGCTTATTTCCAGATATGGTAACTTTTTTCTCTTTTTGAGAAAGTTAGATATATGTTAAAAATAATGTAGCAGGGTAATTCTTATAAAATCAGTTCCATCAGAGCAGCATGTGTGATTGTCCTTGTAACTTGCATTTAATGTAATCACATTGCTGGTAAGAGAGATGGGTTCCTGCTTAACATCTTATCACAATTTGGTGGGCACCCAATCCTTTCCCTATCAGATCCTCTTTGAAATGTGCTTCTCCAGTGCTCACGTGCTGCCTGCCTTTCCTGACGTTTAAGGACCTCATCGTATTTTAAAGTGCTTGGCAAAATTTTAACCAGTGCTGCTGAACTGGGTCCATGGTGAAACCTTCTGACTTTCCCAAATCAGATTGCTGATTCTGTGTAAGCAACTGAAAACACCTATTTTTCTGGGTGACAGTTGTGATCTTTTATGTAGTGATCAGTACACTGACAAACTCAGCAGTGCTTTTTAGTTGGAGGTGTAAAGTAAAGCTTTTGTATTGGTGTTTTTCTGTGCTGCCTTAAAAAAACGAAGTTTTAAAATTAGACTCAAGCTAGGTTTGTCTGTAAATGGGCTAACTCCAGTTAAGGTCGAAGGAATACACCAATTCACATTTGGTCTCAATTTTTGTTAAAAGAAGTTTTTATTTGGAGGTTGTCAGACAAATAGAAAAAAATCTATTGCATAAAAGTACCTAATTGGAACAGCTGTTTTTAGATAAACAACCTTCCCTAGGCTTTTTGCAAGCCCAGTATTAACCCAGTATAAGCCCAGTATTAATGTTGAGCTTGTTTTTTTGCCCTACCGAGCAAAAATCTAAAAGCACATGAAACATGAAAGAAAACTTTTTCTGTACACCTTTCTGTTCTAATAATCTAAGAAATCTCAGAAAAATAATCTGTTTAAAATTTGGGCCTTCATCCTTCAGCCCTTATTTATTACCCAAGCAAGTGAAAATTAGCTCAGGAGGACTGTTGGTGTGACGAAATGTACAGGATTGGGCCCGTGATTTGTGGTGTCTGTCTCCAGAATAGACGTTTCTGCCCTCCCCAAGTATGACAGATCTATTTAAAGGTGGTTTCTTTCAAGTTAAATAACTTTGCCGCACCCTTCTCCTGAATATGACTGTATTAGCTGATGTCTACACAGCAATTCATCATGTAATTAAGCCACTTATTCTAATTGCAGATGGAAGCAAGGTTAATAGCCATATTGAAGAGTTAAAGAGCCTAAAGAGTGTATTGACTGAGAACAAGAAAGGTGGTGTGGGTAACACTTGTATTATTTCATGCCGACCTTCGGTAATGACCAGTTGCTGTTCCCCTGAGTGGAAGGAAAAATAGGTACTTTCAGAGCCTGATTCAATTTTAGTTCAGCCCGCTGTACCCTGGATTGCCAGGGACTGCCAGATACTCCTTACTCTCACCGACATGAGGAGATGGTAGTCAGGATCTGAATGCACATAGTTGGGGAGGATTTTGTCATCTGAGCTAACGACCGCACTGTCGCTGGCTGCGCACAGGAGAGCGCCTGGGCAAAGCACTGACTGACAGCACAGTAATTACCCCAGTGTATAAATGGACAGTCTTTCTTCCAGGATTTATCCTGCAAAGTTAGCTAAAGCTGTACAAATAAACCTAGCATTGGGTTTGGAAACTTGCTCTGTGGCTTATTGAACTGCAAAATTTTAGGGCTTTTGTTCTCTGCTGCTCTCCTTTGCTGCTGGTTCCTGGGTCAGGCCATGGTCCTTGCTGCCTTCACTGCCTTGCGCCATCTCCTGGCTTTATGGCCGGCCCCGGGCTGGCTGGGCTTGGGCTTTGCAAACAGCTAAGTGCTAACATAAAATAAAATAACTGGATCCTCCCCCAACAGCTCGGTGTAGTTGGGGTCCAGCCTCTTCATGCCTGCCGCCTGATGTTGAATGCTTTTAAAATACAAGACAAAGAACATTTTGTATCTTATGTTCAGGTACAAAAAAAATTGTTCTGTTCTTGCAGACTTATTCATATCAAGTGTAAAGCTCAGCTCCTTGCTCTGTGGGTGGCTTCCTACAGTGTATGTATATTGAGCAGTTCCATTTCTGTGTTTTATATATATGGGCGAGAGGGGACTCGAACGTGTTTGGAATGTGTGTTTCCTTGCCATGGCTACAATAGAGAGAAATGCTGGACTGTGGGAAAAGACAGATATGTTTGACAGTGAAGGAAAGCACAGTTGTGCCTAAAGACTTAAAAAAAAAAAAAAAAAAAAAAAAAAAAAAAAAGGAAAAAAAAATTCAGAGTAACTCATCCATGTGGAACCATCACTCTTAATGTGTTCCTGGGTCGATGACTTGAGACAGTGTTGGCTTGCATCCTGCGGGGGCTTGAAATCCACTTCAGCAGCTGATGCTATTTTATAATTTGCCTAAATGTTCAAGGAGGGAACTTGGGGGGCAGCTCTCCTTTCTGTACCCCAGCCTTTCCTTCTCCTTCCCACTACAAGTAAGTTCTTTACAATATGCTCCAGGATAATAATGAAAACTAGTCAAAAAAAGTCAGCTTTATGAGTTTAAATCCTGCAATAAACAGCGTAGTTAACCATGTGAAAGCATGAGCTAACTAAACATGAAAAAGAATAAAACGGAACGGAAGAGGCGAGTCCTGTGGTCCAAAGCAGACCACGTTTTTTCTTTCCTCTAAATCTAGTGGAAATTTTGCTTAAGGAATTAATCCAAAAATGTGTGTTACAGAACAAACGGGAACATTAAAATCTCTCTGAGGTTCCCCCTGCAATAGTTTGCAGTAAATGCAAGGCATAAGTCACCGCATAAAGCCAAATCTTTTTTGACTGAAAAGGCTGCTCCTGTAACCCTTTATACCCATAATTCACGTAAGTACTTCCACGAGCAGGTGTCCGTGAGAATAGACCGTTGTAAGTAAGGGAGCAAAGTGCTTCTCATCTTCCTTACATCTGATCTTTCCCAACATAAGACTTCTGATTTTTTGCCATTTAAAACTAGCATCTATTACTAAAATTAATCCAGTGGATGACAGCTGTTATATTAACAAAGCTGCTCTGAGCACGGTGTTATCTTGATGTTAAATATGGACCAGACTGCGAATTATTTACGTTCCAGAATGCTCGAAAGCTATTAGATTTGACCTGTTATGGTGGGTCTTGTACAAAGAGTTTCTGCCTCAAAATGTTGCTGCCTAAATACATGACATGTCCAAAACGCAACCTCTGAAAGCCCTAATTTTACAAAGGCCCATGCTGTTCACTAAGAAAAATCTTGTAAAATCAAGATTAAACACTAGCTTGGTCTATTGATTGGACTAAAGATTAGGAATAAAACTTAACTTGTGCAAATCGAAAATAAAAAAATATATATTTAGTCTTCTCAGTCATTCTGGGAATCTCTCTTGGAAAAGACCCAGTGGGATACTGTCTCTGAAGATGAAAAGCAAACTTCAAGTGGGCTCTCTGGTGCAAGTTTTGTGGGTTTTTTGTTTGTTTGTTTGTTTGACAGCTTTCCTAGTTGTAGTCGGAACTTGTGGCATCCTTGGAAAAGAGGTAGGGGAAGTCAGGCTCTAAATAAAGGTGGAATTAGACACCATCAAGAGGATGGTACGTGGCCATATCTTGCGTTGTGGGTATTGTAACTTTTTCTTCCGAAGGTTTGAAACTTGAGGTTTTCAATTTCCATTTAAGGGCACCAGATGCAGGAGAAAACCTTCAAGGCTGCCTTGTGCCAAGGTTTTTTCTTCCCTGCAATTTGTAAAGATGATTGTCCATGGACTCACTTGCCATAGTCACATGAGCTGGAGTAGAGGATACTAAGCGGCACAGGTTGTCGTTAGTTTTAAATAGCCTCCTACAGAAGTGGCTGCTTACGCGTAGGTGAAAAGTTGTGTGTTATTCTGCTGTGCTTTTCTTCTGATATCAGGAGGCTTTGTAAAACGCTGTAGCTTTAAATAATTTGGAATGAGTGGGTGAAGTGCATAAATCATGTTTGAGAAGTAGTAATTTAAGAACCAGCCTTTTAAAAGTTGTATTTAACATCTCTTCTTTCTGAAAGACAGGGAGTCTGTTTCCCTTTCCGCCCCTCACACGCAGGCACGGTTGCCTTGGCCCTGCTGGCATCGTGCTCCGGCCCCGATTCACCTCCTCCCCGCTCCCTCGTCCAAGCTTTCACCAGCATGAATGAGAAGCAACTCCTGCTCTTCACAAACACCTTGTGTGCTCTAATTGCATTGGTTTTGCTTGGTTTTTTTGGAGGGAAGACATTTTGAGGAGCATGATTCAGGGTTGCTTTACCTTTTAGTAGGCGAATGAATTTTGGTGGCTCCTGAAGAGCCTTCGCCCTCCCGGCTCGTCGGCGGGCAGGGAGCGGTGCGTTCTCCCCTAACACCGCTTATCTTTCCGCGCAGGCAGCCGGGAGACGGCGTTCACCTACGCGGTGAGCGCGGCCGGGGTGGTCAACGCCATGAGCCGAGCCTGCCGGGAGGGCGAGCTCTCCTCCTGCGGCTGCAGCCGAGCGGCGCGGCCCAAGGACTTACCCCGGGACTGGCTTTGGGGTGGCTGCGGCGATAACATCGAATATGGATACCGCTTCGCCAAGGAGTTTGTTGACGCCCGGGAGCGCGAGAGAGTTTACCAGAGAGGCTCCTACGAGAGCGCCCGCATCATGATGAACCTGCACAACAACGAGGCCGGGAGAAGAGTAAGTGGCTGCGAAACAGCACGTCCCTCTGCCCCCGTCTGCGTCCCTCCTTTTGGGGAAGACGTGCCTCGGCGGGGCACAGGGCAGCGCTGGGCGGTGACCGGCCGCCAAAGCGTGTCTCCGTTTCGATGCACAAATCAAGAAAATAGCCGGGTGCGGATGGGTGGGGAGTATATGAATTTGTGTTGCTCCTGGTTGTCTGTCAGCCCTATGGCCTTCCCCACGGGGAGGATTGGGACCGAAGTGTGTTGTGTTTCCCTCCGCGTTGTTTCGTTCAAAGTGCCCACTCCCGTGGATTTTCTGTAGAACAGAATTTTATTAGTTTGTATTTCCAGCAGGACAGTGTGCGTTGGAGGGAAGAGGGATGCGCTGGGCTTCCCAGGCTGGAATTGTGCTGCAGGATTGTTCTGACTCTTTTTTTTTTTCCTTGCTTGAAGAGGATGTGAAAAGCTCCTTCATATTATTAGAAAACATGGTCTTCTGTGGTTAAACATGTCTTTATGGTTTCTTTAATCTCGAAAATGCCTTAAATGAATGGGTGTAAACTTTTCTTTTTTTAATAGTCTGAATATGAAGAGCCAAAATCATTATTTTCCTAGAGCTTGAAGTGCCAGAAGTAGTCAGCTGGAGACTTTACACTTGTGTTCTAAGGTGAAGGAGGATGAAAGATAATTGAAAATTAATAGTATTTAAATGTGAGAGGAGGGTGTCTGAAAGCAATGGACAGGCCAATTTACTATTAGCAAGAAGAAAAATTACACTTTCACAGTTGCTTACGGAGACTCGAGCAGTTTTTTCCTTCCTCAGCCTCATCTTTGCAGTGCCATTTGGCAGCGTTAAGACTCTGTAACTGCTGGGTGGAAGTTGTCTACAGTATCATCTGATGTGTCAGACCCCAGGATTTTTGGGGCAGTGTCAACACTGACTCTTATTTCTATTTGTACAGGGCAAATGACTGATATTTCCCTGCCAAAGCTTTGTAAAGAGGATATTGCTGTGTAGCTCTGTCTCCCACCCATAGGTGTTTGGGGGTTTCTTCTTGGATGAGGTCTCTCTTGCAGAGCAGCGTTTGGGATAGCAGGAGGATGCCCAGCCAAGAGTAGACAATCAGCTGCAGAGGAGCCAGGAGCAAGAGGAATCTTAACTCTTTCCCTAATTGCAGCCTCAAGCAGAGATCAATAGGGAGAGTAACTCAGATAGAAAATAAAGGGATGTTTTACATTTCTCGATGAAACAGCAAAATCCTTTGCTGGCATGAGAGCGAATTCCTAAAATTTGAATGCAGCCTGACTGATGCTGCTGTCTGGGCTGTGCGTGTGCTGCTGGGGCTGTCCCTGCGGCGGGGAGAGGCTGGCGAGGGCGCTCCCCTCTCCCCCCGGCTAACGGGGTGCTGGGGGTGCACGGGTGCCTGCTCGCTCCTCCTGCCCAGCACGTTGCCCGAGGGAAGAGGATGCTAAGGCCAGTATTGTGGAGGGGCGAGTGGGAATGTGACAGAGGGCGGGAACTGAGGGGAATAAGTGCTTTCACAGCCATGCTAATCTTTCATCATCCTTTTTGGTTTCTCTCCCTGGCTCCTCCAGACTGTGTACAACCTGGCTGACGTGGCCTGTAAGTGCCACGGTGTCTCTGGTTCCTGTAGCCTGAAGACCTGTTGGCTGCAGCTTGCCGATTTCCGCAAGGTAGGCGATGCCCTGAAGGAGAAATACGATAGCGCTGCTGCCATGAAACTCAACAGCCGGGGCAAGCTGGTGCAAGTGAACAGCCGCTTCAACGCACCCACTATCCACGACCTGGTCTACATCGATCCCAGCCCTGACTACTGCGTGCGCAACGAGAGCACCGGGTCCCTGGGCACCCAGGGCCGCCTTTGCAATAAGACCTCGGAGGGCATGGACGGCTGCGAACTCATGTGCTGTGGCCGAGGGTACGACCAGTTCAAGACGGTGCAGCGAGAGCGCTGCCACTGCAAGTTCCACTGGTGCTGCTACGTGAAATGCAAGTTGTGCACAGAGATCGTGGACCAATTTGTGTGCAAATAGGGGACGGACGAGGTGGGAGGAACTGCAGCCACCTGCCCGCAAGGGGTGCAGGCCCCTCTCCCCTTCCACAGGACTATCTCCACTTTATTTATAGAGTCCAACGAGTTGTCGTCTTCTTTTCAAAAAAAAAAAAAAAAAAGGGCGGGGGAAGGAAAAAGGAAAAAAAAAAGAAAAAAGAAAAAAGAAAAATATAAAGGTTGCAAAGAGAAGTGCCTCTCTGCGTCCATCCCAGAACTGTGTGCGGCTTATATTTTTGGCAATAATGCGGAAGAACCTGAGAATATTTATTTTACAAAGTGAAAAAAAAATTGACTTTTCTTAAAAACAATAGAGTAGTTTGAGGGGAAAATCCAACATATCCTAATTTAGTCCCATGGGACGTAATACGTGTGCAGTAGGCAAAGCAACCATGTAATGTGCTTGGGATGTTAGAACAATCCTTATGGATGTGAGGAACACACAGACCTGTCCATCACTTTTAGTTTCAGACACTAGAAGGTATCACATTAGGGTATATAAAGCTGTTCGGTACATTTAGGGCTCTGTAAATAAGGGGTGGTATATTCATCACAAAGTGCAGTATCAGTTGCATATCTGAATGTGCCCGCGTAAGTACGCGATGTCATCGGAGGGTAAAGAGCAAAGGATCATAAAGGCTTCAACTGCGCTATTCCTGAGTCACCGTGTCTGGTTCCAGAACCTAACAAGACCAAAAAAAAAAAAAAAAAAAGAAAAAAATCTGCCTTGACGAATAATAAAGATATTCTTCAAGGCAGAATTTGGCCTTATTAGCTGATTGTGACGTTCGAGTGTCTCGTCTTACAGAGCAGTGCTTCCCTACTACCCAGTATGGAGCGGCCGAGGTGCAGGCGGCGTGGAGCACTGCAGCCGGGCGGAGGGGAGCTGCATGCTTGCAAACAGTTTCCGTCTCCCAGCCTGGAAAGCCCATAGAAAATAGAATTCCCCAAATTTGAAAATGCCTTAAAAATGGTGTAATAGCTGGCTGTCTTTTGAAACACAGCTTGACAAATAACTCCTCTAATTTTATGTGAGAAAATAAATCATTAGATATCCACTTTTGGAATGACTGATTTTTATTTTTTCACAGATTTTGGGAACGCTTTCACTCAAGGAGACAATAGTTTCATATTTTAATAACATTAACTGGCTATTATAGTTCAATGAAATGTTGCAGCAATACCAAATTTATCATCCTATGTCTTTAATACACATGCTTTAGATAATATATTGCAGATATACACTACAACTGTTCAGACTATACTTGAGCAGTTACATATATATGGGAGAACTGTGGTCTGCTGGTGTCTGATATTTCAAAGCTTTTTGTACATATATATTTTAATGATTTAAGAAATAATAAAACTTAAATTACAGGGGCAGTTCATCCCCCACTTTCTTTTTCAGATCTCTTCAGGTTTTTAGATTGATTCTAATCTTTTGGTGTTTTTTTTTTTTTTTTAATTATTTTTAAAAAGCTTTTATAATTCAAAAGTTTTAAGGATAATCACAAAGAAGTAAGCCTCTTCTCTGCTTTAGGACTTTCTTGGGCGGTTGTTAGAGGCAGCACCCTGCACTTGAATTGATACCGGTCTGGAGATCGCTTCTATTCCACTCTCACGTTCAGGGCATTATCGATTCTGGCTGAAAGGAGACACCTTCCAACTCTAAAATGTGCTGCATTTGGCCCTTGCTTTTCAGTTTTTGAAATGGAAATTGTTATTTGTTGAACAATATGCGTTCCCCCCAATGCTGTGTAGTTATACAGGATTTCATCGTTGGTTTGGATGCCTCTTTCCAACTCAGTCCCATCCAACAAGTTAAAGAAAATGGTTTTGCAAATACCAAGTGAGTATTTCACTTTAGCCTAGTTGTACTAAAGCCTTAACTTTTCACGAGCCTTTAAGCTGTATCATTAAGTTCATCTTGATCATTTATCATCTTCTTAAATGGCGCTTTATTGCTCTTAATTTATTGTACAAGGACATATTTACCCCTCGTCTTCAGACGTTTGCAAAGAATATCTTTAAAGTAAGATAAATAAATAAAGCACTAATTCATTGAACATGTCACTTTGGTTTTTATTGTACAAAAACCATGATCATTTTTTTTTTCATTTGCTGAATCACCTCTTGTTCCTTTTTAGTGACTTTTGTCTGAGCAGAACTGAATTTCATGATCCTAGCTATTAAAACACTATTTAATGTAAAATATTTTACTTGTCATTCAGATATGTAAATCTTCTGTGCCCTTTCCTCTGTTCTGTACATTTAATGTACATATTTCTGTCTTGCGTGATTTGTATATTTCACTGGTTTAAAAAAAAAAGAAAGGATTATGCCATAATGGAAGATAGACTATAAAAATAAAACTTTGGTTGTATATTGGGAAGTGGTTTTAATTATCTTTCAGAGGAGGGTTTGTTAAAACAATGAGCAGAGTTGATTTTTAAATTTACTACGTGGTAAAACAGGGAAGTGATTGTTCGCCAAACATACAAAGTACAGCTTGAAGTTTTATTTCTATATTAAGAAGGCATACAGATGTAACTACTTCTTAAATAGCAGGGAAAAAACCCAAAACCCCATCTCAAATTCCTGCGACTGTGAACTAGAAAGCATTTTAGGGCTGGGTAAGTACTTAATTGGCAGTGGATAGGGACCTGAATTAATGTTATTTGTGTGCATATGGCTTCCAGGGCTGCTTGTAGTGATTCTGGGACAGTGGGGCCTGATCCTGTGAACTGCTTCCTCCAGTAATCCCAGTGACGGCAGCAGGATCCTCGCGTGAGCAAAGGTTTCTGACGTGACTGAGTTTTTGGGACTGGGTTTTGTGCGGTTTGGGTTGCGCGTGCGGCTGCTGGAGGTGTGGTTCCTCCACCCATCAGTCTGACTGCACTTGGGCGGCAAGGTGAAAGCTCCCCCGTTTTTCTGTAGACTTCTTGCCCAGAAATTGAGCGTGTATGGAGGGAAGAATCCTTAAAAAAAAAAAAAAAAAAAAAAGTACAATGAAGTGTTAGTAGTAAGGAAGTAAAGTAGAAAATGAAAATTAATGTAAAAACCAAGCCTTCTGTTTTGAGACTGGCTTTTCTTTGAACTGATTTCCTGAGTAAGTCACAATTTTTCTCTGCTATAGCGAACTTGATGAATTAGCGGCCTTTCTCTACCTCTCTTCTGCTTCTTTTCTTCTTTTTCTTTTTTTTTTTTTTTTGCCCAAGGATAACCTTCTAACATATCGAAACTCCTTCTGGCTGCCAAGAATGTATTATCCCACAAACCAGTAGACCAACATCGTGTGTTTAAAATAGCAATTCTGGGCAAATGCAACGTTCTGTGGTCCTATTACTGACATCTGGTTCAGTTTTCCTTCACTTGTATATTGACCAGTATTCTTTATTGCAAAAACACAGCCCCTATTTAGGAAAGTCAGCATTTTTTTGGACTGGATTGTATTCAAGCTCTTCCCAATAACAGAAAAGTTACCAAAAAATTTCTTTATTGGCAGCAGTAAATATCTGTATTCAAAATAGTCATTATGGGCTCAGATACAAGAGAATTGTTTTTAATTTGCAGCAAAGTTTATCTGTTTAATTTTGTTAAAAATGCTGTTACCCCCTGGTTCAGAATTTTGTATTTTTAGTAATATCTCTTCAAATCTTTGTGTTCAGTTATGGCTTTGCCAATACCGATTTTTACCCTGTTTTTGCAAAATATCGAAGCCCCAGGTGTTAGCAGGGAGTGTACCAGGAACAGGGAAGAAACCCAAAGAAGTGAATGGCACCTTCGAGTCAGGCACTGCATGCAGAAAGCAAGCTAAAATCCTTCCTTTCTTAAAGACATGTTTGACAGAATGAACTTACAAGGATGAGACAAAACTTGTAGAAATTGGTACTGAAGCTGACAGGAAGACTGCTTTCCTTTGGGTAAGGATTCTTGAGAAATAATATCTAAACTTTTAGGATATTCATTGTGAAAGGGTGATTTTGCTGAATCAGGAAAGACATCTAGTTTTTTCTTCTGGACTATGCTAGAGGAAACTACGAAAACAAAGGGGAAAAATAAAGCGATCTCAAAAATATAGATAAATATATTCATGTATAGCTTCTGTATATACTTGTTGACTGTGGTAGTCTTAAAATTGCTTAGTCAGTTTGGAAGGCAGGCCAGATCTGTTCTTTCGCTCTTCAAACTGTGTTTAAAATCCTCAACGGGGGAAAAAAAAAAAGAAAAAAAGAAAAAAAAGAACTTTCTCCCCTACTACAGGCTCTGGTATGTCTGTTTATGTTGCAGTGGGATAAATGAACCACGTAGGAGCACAGTGAGGGGTTTGTCCATGAAATTTTGTTTTTTTAAAAGGTGTGATTAAAAAAATCCAATCTGTCTCATGCTCTGCTCTTATATGAGGTTGCGTGTATGCATTTGTATATACTCTGCTGGTATTTTCCAATTGTGTTGGCCAAATTCTGCTTTTAGTTATGGTTAGGCATCTCTCCTGACTTTGGTGGTGTCATATGAGCCTGACATTTTTCGACCAGACGTGAAGGCCCCCCTGCTCAAAGAGAATGCATATGAAATATATCAGCCTTTCTTCTGCTGGCTGGTTATTTAAACATGGGTAACTGAATTATTGTGAAACAAATTCTGGGACTGCAGCTGCAAAAGCAGTAATACAGTATATTCGTAGTGATGTTTCTACGCCATACCTCCTAATTTCCCAGTTGATTTCCAGTGCAGACAGAAAGTCTAGAATGCATGTGGTATGTTCCTCATCATAGATTTTATAAATGTAAAATAATGATTTGTCAATTACTATTTCTATTATAGATATAAAATTAGATATTTTGGGCTCTCATGATTTCTTGAAGACCTCTTACCTTTGGCTGTATTGAATGTTGCTTGCTAGGAGCATCACTGAGTGGTGTGGTGTAAAGTTGCTTTTGGTAACGTCTCTGAAACCTGGGCTGTGCAGTGTGAATATTGGTACACTGTATGCTTTGATAGCCAATGTTGGTTTACGTTGTGTTGTCTTTCCCAGCAGTCCTGCTTTCTCAAATGGTAATTGAACAGCAGCAGTCAAAATACTCAGCTGACAGAGAACCCCTGGACACTCCATGGGCAGTTATTCAAACACTTTCTGAACCGGTTTGACCCATTGCTGATTTATTCCAGATCCATCGTGAGGAATTTAAAAAATGCAAACTGTAGTGTAGAGTTCATAGCGTGGCTCACAGTTCTTTTTGGGGTTTGTTTTGTTTTTATAAAGCAGCCCATTCCAAAATTCCATTTTTTTAAAGAAATTTTTTTTGAAAGTCCTTCTCTGGGAGGCACATCCCAAGCAAGGGAAATGGTCCCTGCAGTACAAGAGGATAACTCCTGTGCAGTTCCTCCAGTGACACCCAGGTCCCCAGCGACAGGTTACATTGCGAGGACCACTTTCAGAAACCACCCACTGCCCGGGGGTCCTCCTGCTTCTCCCCTGGCAGTTAAGTAGCAGAAGCAGAGCGCAGCAGCTGCAGCTTGCCAGTCACTGCACAGTTGGCTGCTGCTTTCTGCCTCTTCTTTCCATCAGGGAAGCAAGCCCATCTCCTGGTAGGTTTTCCTGTGGTTTTTCGTAAAGAGAATTGCATCTTTACACAGCTTTTCTCAAGTATGGGCTGGGGTTTACTTTCCATGACTATTGCTTTCAGAAGACCTAACACTGGTATGCAAATAGTTTTAGAACTGCTCAAGTATCTTTTTGCTTTGTAAATTGGCAACCTTGGAGGAGTAAAGAGCTATCCCTGAGCAAACTTGAACTGGCCATTACTTGGGGCAGGGAGATTGAGGTCATTAATGCTGTAAAATACTGTTCAGCTGTATTTTCGTGCTTTCCTTTGGGTGATAGGATTCACAGCATGAAAAAGAAAGTTGTTACTCTGCAAGACATGAACTAGCAAATATCTGAAGAAAATGGGGAAAAGACCAAGTTATGGTGGGCAAATACAATGACTTTGTTAGCAGTCTTCATTGGTGTTGATTGACATTCATATAAAATCAGAGATCTGTGTATTTCTGCATTTATGCTTTCTGGACGAAAGTATTCCCTTGATGATACTTTCATCTTACATAGTACATTTGTGGGTAAAGAGCCTGTGAGTAAATCAAGTTTGAGGACTTAATGAACAAGAAGTAAAACCATAAGCAAAGAAACAGCTCCAAAAAAACACTATAAAGAAAACGAACAGTGCAAGATGTGTCAAACAAATACTTTTTTTAACAGTTAGTGTTGCTATAGTTCTTAAGCAGGCAAATGGTTACTTCTGTCAAAGATAGCATGTCCATTTTAAGCCACACGGCTGTTTGATTTATATACGTACAACCAGGCAAATGCCAGTGATAGTAGTCTGGGAGCACTTCCTTGGTAGTTATATGCATTATAGGGAATGTTTGTTAGTTATGACCTCTGGCAATCCTCAGTATGCATGATGACATGCTTGTACCTGAAAAGAGGTGATAAGATTTTTTTTAAACTTTGTAAAAGTTTTACTTTGTAAAAGTATCATGATTTGCATTGCATTATATATAATAATTATTTTTTTTGCTACAGCCTTCCAATATATGTGGGAATCTGAATAGCTGATAAAAATTATGGGAGGGGGTGCAATACCTTGGCATAAGCAGCAGCTGTACACAGCCTAGGGAATGCGAGGTGGAAGTTGCTTCATCCTGATGTTGTCTCCTGTAACAAGGCAGTATGTATAGATCCTGCGTAGCAGATGCTTTGGAAAAGAATGACAGGAAGACTTCATGAATGGAGGACATAATTCATTCATAGTAAGTACAAGGTTCGACGTACTAGTGTTGCCTTTGCCATGTCGTTTGCATGCAATATATATTTCTATACGAACATGTCAAATTATAAGCTCTTTACTCAAACGTAAGGTCTTTATTATAGCAGATTAGAAGCAGAATAAGCTCTAATGAAGCCAGATGTAATAGGAACTGAATATGTCCCTTGTTCTTACATTGTAGTGGATTTTGTTGTTACCTTGTTAAGATTCAAACCGTGTCTTCAGGATTTGGCTGACTGAAATGATAGATTAGTCATTGTGGAGGATTTTATGGATAATACATCACATTCTTTTTTTTTTGGAAGGGATGATATATGTCTTTTCTGGAGGGCATTTTTATCATAGGATCTGCTATAATTTGTAATGTAACTTCTGATCCTCTCTGTGGTTAGAGAATATGTGGAAACATCTATGCCTTGTGTAGACTCTGTCATCTCTCTTGTCTTATTGTCCTCCTTGGTGGTGTGTATTTTGAATACTTTAAGTTAGTATGGCTTTACTATTTTAAAGCCTGACTCTTGAAAGTAGAGATCTTGTAAGACCTCTGGCTTGTGGACCTTACCGAAGGAGATCTATTGCCAAGTTTAGTGGAAATACTTAGCATGAATAAGAGTGGCAAAATTTAAACATTTATGTGAGGAGCCAGCTTGACTCTACATTTAAAAAATTGAGGTGAGCAAGATTAGGAGAAGATGTGTTTTCTTCGCTTTATTCTCATGAAGAACTGAAGATATCTATCCTCCATGTCTAGGTGAACTTCTGGAAGGAATAAAAGATCAGTGTCAAATGGTAGCCAACTCTTTCCCTCTATGTCATGATCCTAATGTACTTTTATTATACTTTGAGATCCTAAGGCTATGTTGATCTGCTACATGATTATATAATGCTCCAGGACACCTGTGTAAATAGCAAACAGAGAGGCTTTTTATAGATACTAGATCTTAGATAAGTGGCTCTAAGAAGTAATATAGGATCCCAGCTGTAAACCCCTGCTATACATACCATGTATTTTTGGTCGTTTGTTTATTATGAGAAGTACAGAAGCTGTTCCTCGTAACATAATTTTTCTAAGGCTTGCATGTGTAAATATTAAATTTGCAAATATTAAATGGAGAAGCATTAGAGAAACCACTAAATGAATAGCTTCACATTCCTCATTCCTGGTTCTGAAGCCGATTTCCTTAAATGTTGCTCTGCTAACATTCAAATCTGTGTGCTGTTTAAGCCTCAGAGAGGAACTATGCAGTCCCTCAGCCCTGTCCCTCTCTGGGTGTAGATCTCAACCAGCGATCTTTAATGGTAACAGATGTTTGCTGGAATCTTCCTCAGGGCGCTGATGTTCTGGGTCAGGAGCTTGTGGTGTTAATCAAAGCACCCTGTCCGTCAGTGCCCGCTGAGGATCTGGCCCTCTGCAGGGACTGTCGTTCTCAGGGGGGTGATTCTGGTGTAGGATTCCCTGGGGATAAAATCAGAAGGAACTCTGCCATCTCACTCCATCCTGCAGTAGGAATGACCTGGTACAATTAACTCGGCTTGTGTTAATGAGAATAGACTAGAATCTGGAGAGGGTGTCTTTTTTTTTGCGTGGTTTTTTTTTTTTTTTTTATAAATCAGCTAACTTGTGAGAAGCAAACTTGTTCCGGTGGTCCTTGGTAGAGACAATTCTGAGCTGCCGAAGCATTACAGTCCTCATATTCCTGAAAAAATGTCCCTGATATCTACAGGAAAGTGTATTGAATAGTTCTCCCTCTATACTTCACTGGGCTGGTAAGGAACTACAGCGGTGAGTGAACTGTTGTTTACCAGTATTTACAGAGGAAGGTTGTTTTACATTATTGCTTTTTGAGTACTTAATAGGGCACCTATTAAGAATGAATCATGTTTTTTCTTTCCAAAATAGGGTGAGGAAAATTGAGGCGAGAATACAAAAATGTGGATGTGGCAATACTGGCATGATACTGTTCGTGTTTGTACAGTGTTAGCGGACGATTCTGCAACCACGTAGCTGTAATTAATAGTCCGTGTGTGGCTTGCAGCCGACTGACCCATGACTTCCCGTGGAGTCAAGGTTTCCTTATCCAGTCATTTCTTGCAATACAGTGAAGAATAAATGAGTCACGTGGGACACTTTAGTCGAGCACCTCAATTAGCAAGAAAGTGCAGGGTAAATTCAGTGGCATTGATGAAACTTCTGTTATAAAGAAGCTGTGTACAAAGAAGTAATTTAGGTTCCAGATGCTTCGAATTTCTGTGCGCATTTCTTAAACTTAAATGATCCATAAGTAAACTAGTCATTCATGATCTCATTATCACCCAAACTGAAATTTATTCAATGGTGATGATATGCCTTTTATTTTGTAGGGGCAAATGGGCAATAATACCAAACATGCTTAGCTGGGACACAAAAACACATTATGCAGCGTGGCATATAGGACTTGAAGTGCCAGACCCATCAACGTATTAGAATAAGTAACAATATGCCACAATTAATTAATCCAAGAAGATTTTTTAGTGATTGTTAATTTTTTCCCTAGTACTCAGACCGATTTGTCGTGTTGGCGTTTATTAATTTAACATTTGATCTGAAAAAAATTCCCCAAACTTCAAAGTTCAGCCTGTTCTTTAAGAGCAATCCAAAAATATGTTTCTTCAGGCCCCAGGCATTTCTGAAGTAGCTGAAGTTAAACAAAAACCATTTCTCTCAAACTCTGCAAATGTTCTAAAAGCTTTAAAGTGGCTCCTCACAGGGAGCCGGAGCAGAGAGGGAACCCCTGGGTTATTTTTGTTGCTGTGCAGTGGCACATGGTTTCCTGGAGGAAAGCTCCAGAATTATCGCTTTTCTGTGTGTTTGTGTATGTTTTTCCTTCCTCTTTTCACCTCTGTCACTGAGCTCCTCCCTACCCCTGTGCCTGGAGCCCCTGTTGAGGAAGTCTGGAGAAGGTAGGGGTTAGATCATCCTTCCAGCAAGGATAAACTGAATTCATGTCTGAATGAGAAGATGACTCATGTCAGATGTGATTTTTTCCTAAGCTCCATGTTGGAAGGGATGAAGAAGGACTTTCTTTTCTCGAGGAACTGCACCATCACGCTGGGGTCTGAGCGAAGTATTTCCTTGGTGTGTTTCACTTAATGTAAACCGTGTTTTTGCTCTGCAGTAAAACAGCATTGGTAAACCAGCCTGTATTTTGCTGGTTCCTTTTGCTGTTATAACGGCATCCCTGAGGTTACGAGCGCTGTTGAGAACTCTTCACTGGAGCAATTTTGGTGTGGTCTTAATTCATTTTCCCAAGCAAAGACTGGTATTCGCATAAGATGACAACATGGCTAATTTGCCTTAAGTGCAGGCTCTGAACATATAGAGGCATTTCTAAGGGAATTGCTTCATTACTCTGAGGAGGCCCAACCCAAACTAGTAATTCTGCATCCAGTTTGGTTAATATTTGTGTTTGTTTAAAGGTTTTCCATTTACAGTTCACTTCTGGAAATTTCTGCCCAGTGCGCCCTGCCTTGTGAGGAGCCCTTTCAGCTCACAGCGCTGTTTTAAGGGGACTAGAGCACTTTTCAGGACTTGGTCATCACGTAATGCGTCTTGCAGTGGGGAGTCGGATTAACTTCTCCCAGACAATTGTATTGTATGTTAAAATATGTGCTGTTGCACTGACATCATACAATAGCTAGTTGTGCCACATCACAGACGGGAGTTTGACATATGTTACGAAATAAAAGTTGCCACTCATGGACACTTTTTTGGGTGTTTTCATGATCTCTACCAGCAAATCGTCTCCCGCTGAGAGCATAACACAAATACCGCCAACACCCTGCTTCCAGATGTGTTACGTGGCATTGAACCAGTGACAAATGATGTTATTTCAATCTTGCATGATAATTGACAGCAAGGAGAGCCCCTTGATATCCCCAAATATCAACATGCTATTGAGCTTTTTGTACGAGAGTCAGTGGCATTAAGGGATGGGGTTTATTTTCTATCACTAGGCACCTGCTTTTTGCCAGATGTGGCCTTGCTAAAACCAGTCCTGGCTGGGACCCCTGGCATGACCCAAGCTCTTCCTCATCCACCTCCCAAAACCTTAAACAGCCCCTGAATTTCTGTGCTCCCCAGCTTTGGTTTGCATAGGCACTTTTCCTGGAGAGCAGGAAGAGATCCACAGCTCCCCTCCAGCCGCGCTGCCCTCCTGCACTGCCGCAGAGACATCGTCCTTCCCCGGGAGCCGGGCTGGGAGGGCGAAGGTAAAGCAACGCAAGACCAGGGTGGGGTGCAGAGTGGGGCATCCTGCTGGTGTCATGCTAATAACATCGGTATGTTTTATACCACAAGCATTTAGCCTCCTGCTGCTGTCACGCTGCTGATATAACACCCACTGCTATGCGGACCCACGGAGCTCCAACAGCCTTTACTGCTGCATGCATAGTTCTGTCCAAATATGCACTCTGGCACGCCAACCCTCTCATTTACACCTCTCGATGAAACAGGGAAATACTAAAACTTACATTTTTTGCACTTGAATGGTGAAAGTCAGGTCATGTAGCATGTCAAGGGCCATGCATTAGCTGTAAATTGTCTTAAAAAGAGCCGTTCTGCCCAGGAAAATTAATTTTGGTCCTTGGAAAGTAGTGAACAAAGTGGCATACCCTCAATGCTATTTCCTAGCGCACTCTTGAGCTATACGCTCTCTTTTGGAGATCACTCTTGTAATGGTGAACAAGCCTGAGCTAGTGCGGCCACAGCCCTCTCCACGAGTCAAATGAGTTGTGCTCCCACTGAAATGGAATTAAAAAAATTGGAGGCTGTAGTAGGGACTGCAGGTTTGGGCATTCAATCTCCTTGTTTATGTATTACTGTAGAACAACTCTGCTGTGGTAGTAATACCTTTGTCTTATACTCACAAGAGAAGTAAATGAGCTTTTTTTGGATTTTCTATGGAAGAAACAGCAGTGCTGCTTTACTTGTGGCATTTGAATTAGCTTTTCAGAGCTTATTTGACTGCCTGCTGCTTTTGAGACAGGCAATAGAGCCAATCTCGTTTTGTGTGTTGAATATTTTACAGTAGTAAGAAATATGTAATTAGAAGGGAAAATATTTAAAATAGCTGTATGTCTTAGCGTCAGTTCAGGTTGGCATTTATGCATGTAGTCTCCCTTTTCTTTTTCTTAGTCATTAATCATTATTAGTGGAGATATGTCAGAATATATAGTTAGATTCAGCTCCTACTGTGTTTCTCATTTCTTGGTAAGTTTTGTGTTCTGGATCTCTATGAAGAAAAATCAATCTGCTTTGGGTTTTGTTTTTCTGGTGTAACAAAGTGATTTGTGGCAATAGATAATCGAATTTCCAGTCTATTTTCCCCTGGGAGGCTGAAATAATACATTGGATAACGCATTAGTGATGATGCTTTATCTGCTATAGCCACCAGTCCGCAAAAACTGGACAAGGGTTTCACATCTGAAAATCTCTAATGCTGCATGAGATATGTTGCTATGAGCCAGCCATCCATTTCTAACATGGATCTCCTTTGGGCTCAGCAGTTGAAACTGTTAAAAAAACCCCAGACAAACAACAAAACAAAACAGATGAAAATAGACCAAGAAGGTTACAAGTAGCTTAATGCACACTGTGCAGGCTTTTTTCCCTTTTCCTACTGTTGGTGCCAAAGGAGCAGAACACCCTATACTGGGGAGAGAAGTTCACTACAGTTGGGCAAATACTTTCGAGAAAGCTCAAGGAAAGCCACCTCTCAAACTTTCCTTTCTTGGTTATTTTAACTTGAAAAGACTGCTATCCTGGTAAACCTTATGAAAGCCGGACTGCAGCTGGGGAGGTTCGAATAGTTATCCAGGCGCTCGCTCCCAGGTTGGTGTCCCCCTCCGTTGCACATCGTATGCAGGGTGTCCTAAAGCCAACACGCTGTTCATCGCACGTGATAGTCCTGCCACCAAGGATGGAGAGAAGCAAATCCACAAGATATTGTTAAGACACGGTTTCGTAGCTAATGCAAAATCTTGCCAGTTGCCGGGAAAAAATGTCACAGTGGGTAAGCTGTAAATGCAACTGCATTTTTACCTACTTCTCTGATTTTTTAGAAATGTGATTTCAAAACAAAGTATTTAGTAGAACTCAAGCTGACTTCATGGCTATGACTTCTTTTCTTCCTCTCTGTGTGATATTCCATCCATGGTTTACTAAGTGGTGCAATTTTGATTTTTCTCCTCATCACAAGTCTAATGGGTGAATGGTGATAAGTTTGTAGCTTTGGAGAGATTTTCTTGGCAGTTTCAGTCTATATTTCTGACAGGAAATAATTTTCTCCCTTGAGTTATGATTGCTGGGTTACATGAGTGCAGTCTAACCACCGCTCAACTGCTGTTTGTCTGCTGTCTTTCTGGTCTTATGAGAAGGCCAAACTGCCCCAATGCGAAACATAAAATTAGATGAATGCTGCAGGAAGGGAATAACAACATCATTTTCTGTGATCTCTTGCGATTTTATTTTACCACTTCTTATCTGAAAAGCATCTTCAATCCCACTTGGAGTCAAGAATTAAATTTGTTTAGAGACAGTTCTTCCCATATATGGAAAACAAATGGAACTGACTCCATTCGTGTGTTCTTTTTAGTGGAAGATCAGTGTGTTCTGCTACAGATGTTTGCAAATGAGCAAACTAGCAGAATATGTGGACCTTGTCTTAGATCTACAGAAATTTGCCCCATAATGTGGCCTGTATCATCTGGCTAAATCTTGTGTAGTCCACATCAAACGCGCAGTACTGACCTTTCAAGGGTATAAACCATATATTTGGTGTGGTGTTCATCCATAAATTGCTGTGGGTCCTACTCTCCTCCTTGCTCCTGAAAATGGATAAACTTCACTCTTAGTAATGGAGGCAAATCAAGTGTTTGGACGTAAATGATTTAAAGCAAAGTATTGTTACAATTGAAATTTATAAAAGCAAGCAAGATCATTTCTTTTAATAATGAATAGTTGTACAGACAGACAGACAGACTTGTTATTGCAGAGTTATGTCCAGTTTTACGGTCAGCACCCTAAGCCCATCGCTAAGGCTCCGGGCACTGCTGTTGGCGGTGTGCAGGCAGGATCGCAGGTGCATCTCCTTTCTAGGTGTAGGACTTTACAAAGCTGGTGAGACGGGCAACTGAAGAGGAGCAAATGGGGGAAATCCCAAACTGACAATAGTAGAAGTCTCACTTAACCAGCGCCAAACACGAAGCAGGTCTACTATTTCTATCCTAACTTTTTCCCCCCAATACTGTTTAATGAAAATCTTCATGGTACTCGTGTGAGTAATGGCTGAGGAATGAGAGGGAAGAGGGGCTCAGCCCTGCCGCTGCCGAAGCCCGGAGAAGCTCTGTCACCGCCTTCTGTGGGCTCCTTGCCGCAGAAAGCTACAGCTGTCATCTTTGATGCTCTATTGAACTTGCTAACGTAATTGTAAAGATCATCTTGAAGTAATTTGATTTTTGTCTTCATAAAGTCACGCAAGTGTTGCTGATTTGTGTACTTGCTGTGTTTATTTTTGTTGCAAGTTCAGTTCTAGTCCATTTAATCAGTAGGCCAGAGGGTCATCTCCCCTCTCTCTGCGCCAAGCCATCAGTAATTCCCCCATGCAAAGCACAGTCGGCTTTAGCAGCAGGGAGCGAGCTGTGCCCTTCCTCAGCGGGCGCTGGGGGTGATGGGTGGGGATCAGAGCCCCCGTGCACCAGCGCCGTGGTCCCTGCCCAGCCCCTCTGGGCACTGGTGACAGCGGCCAGAGCAGAGCATAAATCCCCATTGCATGGTCCCTGCTGTCACCTGGGAGATGTAAGACCATGTTAATGCAAACAAATCTTGTTAATTCTCATGAAAAGCATGCAGTTATAACCCTGTTAACAGCACAGTATTAATTAACTGAGTGGTGCTCGGATTAGGTACTTACTTAATTTCCCTAACACGTGTGCATAACCCATAGCAACACAGAACACGTTGTGCTCCAGAAAAACTGCGAATAAAAACTGAAGCAGGAGCCTTGTAGATTTTCTTAAGGAAAGAAAATCAGTGCCCTGACTAGTCCAGTAATTTCTAATCCTTGTCGCTAATCGTTTTGAAGTCCTGCCCAGTGATGCAGCCTGTGTTTTCCCTGAGAATAGAAGAGGTCAGCAGGCTGAGGGAATTTAATACATGAAATCTGGAACATACCTCTAGCTCTTCCAGCTAACATGCTTCTTAAAGGCTGCCAGTCTCAGATTTCTGTGTGAACAGAGAGGATGGATGTATAAAGCGGGGTATAAGGAAAAGAAATGTACGGAAGGCTGAGCCAACATAATAGTAAAGGTACACATTAATAAGCATCTTATAACTAATTGTTTCTGGCTCAAATATAAGCAATACAAGCTCTAGTCCTATTTGCTGTTCTTGAATTAGAGTTGCCTTTACTTGGGAACATTTTACTTAACAAAGTAGCCTGATTTTTATCAAATGAAAAAGGCTTTTGTAAAACACCATTCTAATAAAGAAATGATTACCGTAAATGCTCTCATGACACTGGAATTTTTCTGTAATGATAAAAATTTTCATGACAATGGGATGCAGTATGTTAACGTGGGTTTTACAAGCATTTGGAGTTTCCTAAAACCCATCGGAAAGCATCAGGTCATGCAGTCTGCGTTTCCCAGACTGTTAAGAGTAGTCTGCACAGCACAACCCAGAGAATGAGTTAAGTACTCAGAATAATATGGGTGTCATGGTGAGGTGCTCCACATGAGGTGATTAGGGGAAACTGGGAAGTTAAACTGCAGGTAGAGAATAGGAAACCCCCAGACTTTGCTGGTAGCTGTGAGCTGCTGCAGTACGGTTTGCTCAGGTGGATGCAGCGGGAAAGTGCCCCGTGGTGCAGGAGAAGGTGAAGCTCCCCCAGCCCTACTGACCTGGTTTGGGGAAAGGATTCCTGGTAGCCTAAGAGAGGATTATTTGTACTGCCTCGAAACGCATCCCTGACCTCTCTGGTTTTTGGGCTTTGGGTATTAAGCAGGGGTAGGGAGGCAGAAGAGGAGAGGAGTTATTTCTGACCTGTGCGGATGACTGGCTAAATCCCTAACACCTGACATTAATCTAAGTGCTGGTCTGCAGGAGTTTGGAGTGTGGGCAATCCTGTTCTTATTATGTCATGTTCTTATTAGAAAAAAGAGAGTAAATGGGAGTGGTAAAGGCATGCCGGGGCTGCAGGGGGAGGATGTGGCGGCTATGGAGTGAGGACAGTGCCGTGCAGTGGGGCCCTGCACCGCAAGCCTCCCCTGGGTCTTGAAAGCAAACCTGCAGTGCTGCCCGGGGTGAGGGTGCCGAGTGGAAAAGTAAGAGTGTCTGTCTGTCTGTCTGCCTGCCTGCCTGCCTGTCAACATTTCGCTTTACGTATCTGCAAGGCTGGAAAGTCACACCAAGAGATTATTTTTTTCCATGTGTTAGTACCTAAAATCATCAATCAAGACACCTCTCAGCTGCTTCCTATCTCCCATGCCAACTAGTGAGCAACCGGCTTAGGTTGGTAAGTAGATGGTGAGCTCAAATATGCGGAGTCCATCACATCATCTTAAATGATGTCTATGAGCAAGTGCCAGAGTTTGCAGTATAAATGCAAAGACTTTGAGGAGTGCTGCTGAAATGTTTGCTCATGGACAAAGAATAACTTGGTAGAAAGCAAAGCATAGTAAAATATGAGCCTCTCGATTAAATCAAAATTCTTTCTTAAGCTGTTGTCCTCAAGAAGGCCCAGTTTCTGAGCTGAATAAATGCCACCTTGTTTTGCGACAGTGACTACTCATTCTGTGTGGAAGTTTTACTTCAGTGATTATACGTTTAATGGCCGTCTGAGTGCATTGAATAGACTGTAAAACCAGTACCTTTAAATAAGTAACGAAAATCACTTTTCCTGAACTGGGGTGTGTTCACCAAACACCTTGTTGGTGCATTTCTGATTTCTTGCCACTGGTGGAGTTGCATCGTTCAATACAAAGAACGACTACTGCAATTTTATTTTTTATTTTTCTTTTAGAAAACAGCTGTGTGATTTGGAATTAGCTTTAGGATTTAGTAGGATGCTGTTGCAAACTGTGTCGTTACCGTGACCTTGATCCTGCGGCTGGCACATGTGCTCGAGTTAGCAGTGTTACATGTGAAGAGAGAGAAATCTGGTCTTTCTCAAAAGATAGTTACCTATGAACGATGTGGATGTTGTTAAATATTTCTGTGCTGCTACAGATCAGGTTTAAAAGAAAACCTTTACAAACCTTTTTTTTTTAATCACTGAATTTGAACAAGATGCAATCTCTGCACCAAGTAGCGGGAATAGTACCCTGCCTACTCATATATGCTTTTAAAAAGCACAAAGGCTCGTACCAATGCGGATAAGAATTATTTTATGCACAATGCCTTTTCAGTCTGACTTCTGTTATACAGAGGTATTTGAACTCGCAGGGTACTAAGAGAAAACACATGGTCAGCTGAAACATGAGAGAGCCTTTTAAGCAGCGTGTCTTTCAAGTCCGCAGCCATTCCCCATTGGCCTGGGAGCCGTCAGCTCGCGGGCGAGGGCGAGGCCCGGCCGCTGTCTGGAGGCCACCGAGGCCCAGGCGCACGGGGGAGCGGGTGGGCTACCGGGAGGCAGGGCCCTTCCGAGTCAGGGCCAAATCCCGCTCAAGGTAGCGGCGGACTTCCACAGGTGCCATCTTTGTGAAGGGGTGGGCTGGAACACTACAAGTTTCGACGGCGTTTTCGTAAAAGTAGTGTCCTGGCTGAATTCCAGCTTAATTAAGGTGGAATGGGAAGAGCTGTCGGCTCTGTGTGTCTCCCACCTACTTTCTGCTTTCATTGGTAGAAGTAGCCAGTGAAGGCAACGTGTTTTCTTTCCCCGTGTAGAAGCCTTAGTTTAGGGTGGAGGTGCTTTTCTTTGACTTCACAGGAGACTTTGATGATGTGCCAAGCTTAAAAAAAAGGAGACGCTATTTTCCGACTATATTGTATGTCTTAGATCTGATGAGAAAAAATGATTTGCTTAAATTGCATGGGATGTTTGTGGGATTTGATCCCTGGGTAATGGCATGTGGTTTTAGGGCTCTGCGTGTCTCATTAGTTTTACATAACCTTCTGCTCTTTCCTGATACCGCATCCCCAAACTTTTCATCCTTCTCCCACGTACGTTCCTGTGCCTTGTGCTGTCACCACCCACCCCCTCCGTTTGCGAGCACATCTTCCCATTTTTGTAGCAAACAGACACTTACTTTTTCTTTCTTCAGGAACTGTCTTTATAACAAATCCTTCCTTTAAGACTTTTGTTGGTCAATCACTTGGATCTGTACAAATTTGATGCTCGACTTTCAAGAATCTGGTGGTTATCTGTTATGTACTATGCTGTCAGCACGTTTAAAGACCTAAAAATATTTTATTAATGTAGGGCTATAACACAATTCAGTAACAGTGCCTGCACAACAAAGAGCAGAGCATGTTATAACGTATTTGGGACACAATGTCCCAGTCACAGTACATTTCGTGGTGTGGTCAATCTATACTTTCCTTGGGGAAGAAAATAAATGTGAACTATGTACTGTACAGAGCTGAGAATTTTGCTGGTACTGGATAAATTGCAAGACAATATAACTACTTCTCCAGCGCTAATGATCAGAGCCATCCCTAATTATGCTGGTGCCTTGGGCAAAGAATTTTTATAGTGTTGCTACTCCAGCTTGAAATACCACGCTATCCGCATCCTAACGCAGCCACGGCTATTGCCCGGCGCACATCTAGAGCCCGCTTCTTATGCGGCGTCATGGGATCAGCACACCTCGTCTGAGGCCGCTGAAGTCGCTGAGAGGTAAAGAGGTTTCTGTTGAGGGCAGAAAGATGTATTAGCCCTAATTTTGAAGTGATTACAACTGAGCATGAGAAATCTTTTTGTTTCCACTTCACTTAGCAAAATGCAATCAATTCCATATTTTCTGTGAAACAATACTCTAGATGACATCACAAAACCAGCCTAATGCCTGCAGTCCCAGGCAGATTTGGTTGGAGACAGATTTTCCATGTAGCCATTTTGTACAGCCTCAGGACACAACCAAAAATCCCAGCTCTTTTGAAGGCAGAGAATAAATAACTTTAAATTTCTCCCATTGAATTTCGACATGTTTCTTTTATTGCAAAACTTGGATTTTCATGCCCTTATTTGAATTGTACATTAAAATCTGTTACTTGCCAGCATCCCACCCACATATAGTACTACGTCTCATGGAAGTCATCACTTAGTTGGAAATGTGTGCACCATATGCATACTCTCAACTCCAAAAGTAGCACCCAAGGGTTTTTTAAACTCAGCCCATAATCTACAGACACTGTAAGAAAAATATAAAAGATAAAAGAGAATATTTTAAGATGCTATAAAATGTTTTAGAAACTATTTTAAACCTCTCTCTGTTATAAGGAATCTGAGGAACATTTATTTTTCGCCTCAAACAGGAGAAAAGATAGGAGACTGTCCAAAAACTTTTGCAAGCATTTTTATTGCACTGCAGGAATAGGAAATGGGAGGTTTGGAGGGAGCGGGGGGGTGGGGGGAGTGTTGTTTGTTTTCCCAGCTAGGATATCCAAAAATTTTGAATCTTTATGAATAATATATACATTGACATATTTCTGGTTAGATGATATTAAAATAACAGACTGTATGGAAGCTCCTAATTGTGTATCAATATTATAACTATGCCATTTAAGAGAATGCTGCATATAATGCTGTTGATACCTTTCTAGCAGCTGCAATTATTTTTGCTTTACATAACATTTCTGCAAATCAGTCGCCTGCTTTGGGACCCACCGTAGCCTGCTGTTCTTTGACAGAGAGGAAGGGAAGCTGTCCTGGAAAAATGACTTTCTCTTTCTGACACTGTGTGTTAGGTGGGAGTTTGTTATTCTTTTGAAAATGAGTTAAATATTACAAAGAGGACTAAGGTAAAAAGGACATTTATAAAAGGACTTCAGAAACAAGAAGAGGCAACATGGGTATCAAATATCTGCATTGTGGATAGTTCTGGTTGGGTAACATTTTATATCCTGTTGGCTCAGATCTGTGTGACTACGCAAGGTAAAAGGCGAGGGAAAGTCAGGCAAGTAGCGTTAAACAATGTTCACTTTATTTTGATAGCTGGGTGTGCATCTTTTGTTTGAAGCAAGGGATCAAAAACTAATGCCATCACCATATCAACCTGTTCCACCCCTTTACTTTGTGTTGCTACTTAAAAAAACCAAAACAAACCCACAACAAAAAAAAAGAGAAATGCACTCCAGGAGATGGAAGGAGCTGGGGTCAGTGCTAAAAAAAATTCGACATCTTTTGGTAACTAATGGCCTCAGCAGTAACTGGTGCCAACCACACTGGTGACGTGGGCTCAGCTTGCTGCTCACAGCTCGTGCTCTGGAGACGCTCTTGGTCTTTGCTGAAACTGTTTTTCTCTCCTCATTTTAGCTCTCTCACTCACTTTGTATTTGTTTATGTGTTTTTGCTGTTCCAGGCAATAGCTCATTATTTAATCAGGAAACCTTTTTTTTTCCCCCTCCCCTTTTTTTTTGTTTTGTTTTGTTTATTTGTTTAAGGACACACTCACATGTGTCATTCATCAACTTTAAACTGAGGGGGGGAAGTTTCTTCTCCTTTTTTTCAAGTTTCATAAATGATTTTAATGACTCTCTAGCAACCCCGCTGGTGACAGTCACCTGTGCACTCATTAAGTTTGTCAGTTTTCAAGTAAGAATTTCCAGATAGTTATTAATTAAATCCCCCAAATGACCGGGCCTTGTCTGAAACTTATTTATACAAAAAGGACATCTCATAGACAGTTATTACAATTAAAATATTACATATACTAAAATACAGCCAAATGCACTTAAAAACTCAGAACAGATGTAAGTACAGACGTTCAGATCCTAGACTAAGGGTTTGGAAGGATTTGTTCTTACAAGACAATTGCTCCATAGCTGCTTGCTATGGCTCTTAATGCATCCCCTCCTGCGGCACCGGTACCCATTACTGGCAGACACAGTGCAGAGAAGAAATCACCTCTGGATGGATTCTGGGTGGGGATTCCTGTGTTCCCAAAACTGGTATAATACACGTCTTGGTTTAAATTCCTGTGGCTCGTGAAAGGTGGAGAGCTCATGGAAGGATGTAAGCCGAAGGGAGGGAGGTGACCGGCTCAGCCGCTCCTGCTGCCTGCGCTGTGCCCCTCTGTAGGGTCACTGCTCGTCAGCCCCTCTGCCCACCTGGCCAGCCCTGGCTGTGCTCAGGGGATGCTTGGGGCATCAGGGAGGGGACACGTCCCTTTCCCTTTGCTATTTACCCTGCTGCAAAGATCAGCGGGGCTTGAGTGATGCTTTGGTGTCTCCAGAGATCTCAAGGACCCCGAAGCATTGGATAAAGCTTCGCCACTGACTGCTTAAACTACCTCCTGGGCAACTTTATGCCAGAGAAGCATCACAAAATACAATCCTAATACCTCTCGGGAGCTGATAAATTACTTTGAAGTTAAAAAAATCCACAATGGATTTTTCTTATTAAATAGATGGATGCTTTTTATGGACTTTTTGTTGGAATGCTGATTTTTGGAATTCCTACTATAGAAGTTACTGGTTGCTCCGCTTATTGCTCTTATATTTAAAAACATCACAAGAGTTTTGTGGGTAGTGTCCATTTTGTTCCTGAAATTGTAGCTGGCTTGTATCTGGAAAGGCAGACAGGAACCGATAGTTCCCTGGCCTAGTGCTGGCTTTAGTGTATTACTAAAATAGTGGTTGTGATTTTCCAACTTAAATTAAAATTAGGTCAAATTCTGAGGCCTTCACAAGAGGAAGAGAGCACAGTGGCAGCTATGCCAGAGCCACCACCTCTCACCAGGGCGAGGGGCAGCCCTGCTCCATGGAGACCTCCTCCTGCAGAGCCCTGAGCTTTGCACAGCTCTTGCAGAAGGTAAAGGGAGCTGCGTCTTCTCAGAATTGCTGACATCCAGGCCCCCGTTTCTGCTGATTAAAGAAACACTTAAAGTAGCAGGATGACAGATTATAAAGGCTCATTTAAATATATACGATTAACACTATGCATTACAAACATTAGGATGTGTCTTTCTTATGCAAACAAATTCCAAACCTGTATATTTTAGTCTCCCTTTAAGTTGTTTTTCTTATTGAGAAGTAGTTTGTTATGTAGTTTGCTTAAGCATTTTCAAACTGACATGTACTTGGGCTTCCAAACCGTATGTAGAGGCTTCCTTGCCATGATGTTATTACCAGCTGTCTACATTTTATGGGCATTTTGCTCTATCTCACTAGTAGAAATCCTGAGGGTGCTCTCTGCGGAATTTTGTGTATTGACCCAAATGTTTTGATTTTCTTTTTTATGGTGAACTTTACATTAATTTGTATAATTGATGTGATCTCAGACTACATAAACATTTGATATTGGCCAGAGAAATTTGTGAACTGGGGAGCATACTCATCTTTCTGCTAGTTGCCGTGATGTGACCCATAAGAGTCACTGCAGCTCTCGCAGGGCTACAGCCTCAGTTACAGGCGAGCCGCACTTGACTTGGAAGAACCAAGTCAATACCGGTGAACAAATGGTGTAGCCATGGGTGTCTCTGCTCATAACTGCTTTGGGGGTCTGGATTGGTTGTTTTAACTGCTCTAAACTATGCCAAGTGGCCCTAGGGACTCTGGGGACTGTTTCAGCAGGTGGGAAACATCCCTCCTTAGACAAGGAGGTGCCCTTTTTCTTGGAACAAAACAAATGCAGGGGCCCAACAACATTGTATCAGGACATCTGGTACCAACACAGCATACCACCTGGCATCTGCATATACATACAGTCCTCTTAAGCCCTGATGCAGACATGAAAGGTAAATCGTGGCTTTTTTGCTCAGCGCTGAACACATCCCACTTTCTGAGCAGCAGTGAATGCAAATACATTGCAACCACCCCACGGGCACAGGGATTGTGCTTTGTCCAAGTCTGCACTGTGGCTATCGCGCTGTGGGCTCCACTTAGGCTGGTGCCTTGTTCTTTCGTAGACATGGGACATCAGGGAATTAACTGGAAACAAGTTTGGTTCTTGGTTTTTTCGTGAGAAAACAGCATAGTCACAGATGAGTGAAAGATCTAATGTCTGTTAAAGCTCCTGTTGAGAAATAGCGTATTACAACGGACTTAATTTGAGTATAGGAATTTGGAGGAAATGTACAAGGAAATACATATAATATATCAAATTATGTATGCCATCCATGGGGAAAATTTCTTAAGCATTGAAGTCTATATACTTACTGCATTGCTTTCTTTCAAGAAAAAAAGTTACATTTTCCTTGTAACACACGGTGCTGTATTTGGATTGCTTGTGTTCTTTTTGGCATACCCCGATCTCCGCACTCCTTTTTCAGCAGAGAATTAGCCTGATTAAGAAGCAGGGTTCATACCCGTGTATGTTCCTCTTCTATTGGAACTGAATTATATTTTTAACACTTTATTTATTCCTACCTTATTTACATAATTGGAATTTTTCAGTAATATTTTATTGCCAAAAGAAAGTGAGAAATTGAGTGTTTTGGCCAAATTAGCCTACTTCATGTTAGTTTGGCTAGCATGTTAATTTTCTCAGTTTGATTTGAAATAGCAATTACATCATGATGAAAGTCAAGCATAGGTTTTGTCTATACATTGCTTGTGTTTATTAGTGAGTTTGGTGTGTGTGGGTTAAATATTATTTTCGCTTGATTTATTATTATTATTTATGGCACAGCTCTTTTTGTGTGTGCATATATGTATATGCATATAAACACACACATATGTTATGTTATATAAAAGATGGCAGTGTGTGGTAGTAAATACATTTCTTGGCATGAACTTGGAATGTCAGCAATACTCATGAGTAGCAAATTTAATTCTTGCCAAGCTAACATAAGAAGATATGCAAATATTTAAGTTATATATAGTTGTTTTATGGGTTGCAATCTGCACACATGTTCTCTTTATACTGCTTTGGTTGGGAGAGAGATAACGTTTTCTTCAAATTAAAAATGTGAATTAAAATTCAGGGGAAGCTGCCATCCAATGATTTCTCTTTTTCCTGAAGAAATCCTTCCTGTTAGTGATGGGAATTAACTCAGGCTGAGGACAAAGAAAAACAGAGTTTCTCTACTGCTTCCTCAGGTCATATCAAAGTCCAAGCCTGTAAATACTTATGTATGTATTTAACTTTGGTACTTTGAGCACTCTTAATGATTCAAATGAGATTCCTCATGGCAGAGTAGTTAATCATGGGAAAAAATGTTTGCAGGTTTGGGTCCCAAGGCTGTTTTTCCTCTTCAGCTGCACCATTTCAACTTTTTTGTATTCTCTTACAGCCCTCGTGTAGGAGTAGTATGTAATGGTCAGATTATACCGTTTCTTACAAAGCAATAGCAAAGTATTTTCGTATGTAGCAGAAGTGATTATTTTTCTTCTGGGTGTCTATTGTTGATCTAAATATTCCTTTTAATTCAACTGCTTTAAAACATTGATTAAATATTTGGGAGAATGGTAGAAACTCCAAATGAAAATTGCAGGATGGGGACACTCATTGGAGGAGAATGAAATACAACATGTTATCATGATGAAGTGGCTGGTTTAATTCTTTATTTTTAAACTCTCATTTAACTCCACTGCGCTGTCATATATTCTTTAGGAAAAAATGTTAATGCTGATTTAATATGCATGTAGTAATCAGAATCTTGCAAGCCATTTGTGATGTTTGGGTTGATAGGACCCAGCTGTTCAATGGCATTTATAGGTATACTTAATGCAAATATTTAATCCTGGTTCATCTAAAGATGGCCTATTAAAAACCAAAATGAAACGTGATGGTTAAAATAGTAACATTTCCTCCCTTAAATGTATCAGATAATGTACTCTTCATTTAGATACTTGTATTTCAAAATGTTTTTTTAAAATTTAAGCAGTGCTCTGAGGGAAATGTAGTGCTTATATTCTCCTGGGTGTTGCACTGCAAGTGGCTTTGTGTGTCGTCGTGGTAGGTAGCACAGTCCTACAGCAAATGGACTGCCATTTCAAATTAGCTTCTAAGTGTTTTTTAATATCTCTTGGAGACAAAGGGAAAAATGGAGATTTTGTGATTTTCATCTTGATTGACAGGACTGTATTTGTGTAGAATTTATGAAATGCTTCAGTTTAATATTGAGTTTGTTTCATCAGCTATTTATTTGGAGAATTGCTGAGAAATGTTGCACATGCCTTTTGGGTTATTTTAAATGGACAGATTTGCTTTAAAAGAGGTTTTAATCTTTATCACATCTGTGGTGGATTTACTACACTTCCTGTAAAACGTTTTCTAAGGTAATGAATATAACATTAACAAAGCCTACTTTTTATGTGTCAGTCAACATTACTTGATTTTTTCCCTCTTATTCCATTAGTTTTTCCTAAAATATTTATACTTGAATGCATTTTAAAAAGTAAACTAGATGAGAAATATTTTAAAGTGAACCATCAAAGGTACTTGGATAGTAATATAAAATATAATATTTATTAAATCTTGCTTCAAGCATACATTTAGGTTTCTAGACAAGTTTTTAAAATCAAAGAAAAGGAAAATGGGTATATGCATTATTACCTGTCGTTTAGAATAGCATTGTGCTTTGTATTCTGCCTATGTTTGTATCTTTTTCAAGAATATATTAGTCATTTCTGTATCTTTATTTTATAAATGCAAATAAGAAGAATACAATATATGGAAATAATATTACATGGCACATGCTTTCTTAAAAACTGGATAGTTTTTAAGGGATAGTGCAGAATGCATATTCTTTATATAAAGCTCTTCATACTAGAGTGAAATATTCTCTTTTGCACTTGTCCAGAGTTGTGGTGGCCTGAGTTTTCTGCCATTACTTTCCCATCTGGAAATTCAATACACCTTCCCATGGGCTGCCTCTTCCCCCACTGAGCAGCTCTGAAAGGTGCTGGTGGGGGGAATTGGCCATTTTCCTCTTGCTGCAGAATGGCATGCTGTGATTTAAATAATCCGTTTTTGAAACTTGGACCTTTCCTTTTTGGTAATAGATTATTCCTAAATGAACCTTAATGAGAGTGCCGGCAGGTAGTTAACAGCAGCAAAGGCAATCTTTCTGAGTATATGTCAGAGACATAAAACTCAGGAAAGTAAAATATAATGAGGTTTTTCATCTTATCTGCAAGGTGAAAATGATAGGAATAGAAATGAATGGATTTGAGGACCTCATGGACTACTGTTTGTTTATTTGATAAATGTTACAGCTTGTGCCACATGCCAGTGGAGCAGTCATTTTTCCTGGACATTGAAGCAGCTGTTTCATCTGACCCATACGCCTGAGCTCAGATTTAGCCATTGCTGCTAAACTTGGAACCTCCCCCAGTTCCAGTGTTTAACAAGTGCCGTGAATCCAGTTCCAGGAACGGTTCACATTTGAATGTTTGCTGACAAACTTTTCTTCTACCGTTTTTTTCACCTTGTGTCAAGCGCAGCCATCACCTGCGGTTACCCCCGTTAACGCTGAAAAATGTCATCATGAGAGAGAATAACCCCCTGCCTTCGGTAGGACTTGCCGTATCTGCCTGGAGTCGGGGTTAGACACTGAAATGGTTTTTCCGTGTGCAGCAGGCGGAGGCGAGGCCGGCGCCTTCCCCGGGGCTGCCGGGGCTGGGGCAGGTGGCTCCCGCAGAGCGGCTGGAGCGGAGCCGCGCCGGGGCCTCGCCGCTGCTGTGTGGGGCAAGCGCGGGGCCCTGGCCCGGGACTGCTGGTTAATCTTCCTCTTCTCCTGCCAGAGCAGCAGCTCTGGGTCTCCCATACCCAGGCTTGAATGGCCCAGCTTGTACCCTAACCCAGGCACCTGACAAACACCCTGAAACCTGCGCTATCAAACCTGGATTTTTGGCAAGTTGAACTGCAGTGACAGTAAAGTTAGCTCTCTGTAAGTGTTGCAAAGCTCTGCGTGGAGCTTGGCTCAGTTTTGTACTTGTTAAAGCTTTCTCAAGGGTGTTTTGGGTCGAATTCTTCTTGGGACTTGGACTAATACAGGAGTGAAGACAAGATGCCTCAAACAGGGCAGTGACAAATGCAAAAAGAAACAGTGAAAAATGAGGAGACAAGGATCTTAAGGAAAAATCATAATAAACATCACATATAGGCTACCCGCTTATGCCAGCTCAGCTTTCGGGGTGTTTTTCTAGCCTCTTTTAATATATAGCACAGGCTTCCCTTCAGTTAGGAAAAACATTAAAAATATATTAATCATCCTTAAACAAAAAAACATGTGTTTGAATGACAGGGGAAAAGCGTGCAACATCAAAGTAGATGTTTCTGAATTTTGAATACCCCCTCCGTACCCTTCTCCTGAAGTAATTGCTAAAATTTACAAAACACCTCTGCGATCCCCAAGCCTGGCACCGGTGCGTGCGAGCCTCTGCGAGTGGCACCAGGGCCGTCGGGCTCCAGCCAGCCTCCAGGGTCAGGTTAGCTTTGTGTATGGGCGTTTGCAAGATGATGCCCCCACTTCTTACCTTCTGTATCTAGGCCTACATAATACAGATTTAGCAAAGAGTTCTTGTGAAGAGAACTGTGTTTTCTCTCGTAGCAAATGAAATGGCGTAGCTGTGCTTCAGGAACGAAGAGGCAGTATGACCTTTAGTTTGCCTTTTATGTGGGGAGTTGTTTGTCATCCACTGCAACAGCGTTCAGTGATGGAAGGGACAAGAATGCGGCAGGGTAATGGGAACAAACCTATTCGCATGCAACTTGTGGGTATCTAAACAAGCTGAATTGGAGCTGTAAATGTAGAGCAGTTGCTGTATGCACCAAAACTGTTCTTGTTCACCAGGCACCGAAAGGTCTCTGTTTATGCAACATTAGAACAAATAAGGATTAGAAATCCAATGTTTTTAGCACTGGAAAAAAGGTGAGTGGTCCCTATTCCAACAAGCTGACTAGCTAAGGCTTTGCATAGTGGCCTGTGTTAAGTCTAACACCCTGATTTAGAAAGACTCAGACATGCATTTTATCTGGCCTCTATTCAGAAACCATGCAGGCATTTTAAATAGCTGCTTCACTGGTGTTCTTGAGCAGGAGATGCTGAAGATGCTTTCTGAACTAGGTCCTGATCATACTGTCAGGGAGAAGAGAGGGGAAGAAGCAGCAAACTGGAAGAAAAAAGAAGGATTTCAGGATAGAAATTTGTGCATACTTACTCTCACATGCAAATCAAGAGAGTTCCCCTCATGCCAGAATGATTATCTCAAATTTGAAATTACTGTACTCAATACATATTGCACTTGGGGAAAAATGGGCAGGCTGATGTCAGAGGAACATGCTATTGAGTTGAGTGTAAAAGAAAACAGGTTTTGAGAATTTCTACTTACTTTGGTTATTATCATCTGGTTGATATAATCTTTGTCTGAGAGAGAAACGTTTTGAGAAAAGGACCTCTGAGCTAGTTTAAGGTGAATATTTGATGTGACTGGAACAATACATTCATGTGTGAAACGAACAACTAGGTGCTGTGTTTAGCAGGAAGGAGAGTCAGTTTAATAAGACACCAGAGCAAGTAAATGAGGCTATGGGGATCACTTGTCACTTTGTGGGTGCTTTCCACCCATGCATGAATCAGAGCAGCCCTCGGAGAGTCTTGTCCCATCCCAAAGGTAAGAGGCTGCACCATGGCAGCTTTGTGGCAATTTATGTGCAATTGTTAGAGAAGACAAGGTCAAAAAGCTGTATTTTAGCCTGGGAGCAGAACTGGAGAGCAGATGGGGGAGTTAATTCCCCAGCCTTGAGCCACCTTTGAGATATCCCAATCTCTGGGAGCTTCCCATTGGCGTGGAAGGGCTCTCTGCACCGGGTAACAGACTCCTGCAGAATATATTGCTTTTTCCGTGATGCTTTTCTGGCAGAGATCAAAGCAATCAGCACCCAGTCCTCCCCCGGTACAGATCCTCAGGCCACTGTGCAGAGAAAACATCCCCTTTCCCTGTTTCGGTTTTCTCAGACATGCAGAACTATTCTTAGAATTCCCGTTTCTGGCCTCATTATATCTACTTTGTCTATCTTGTATTGTAGCACTTTATTTTCCTTGAGCAACATATTAAACATGCCAACATATCCAGCGCAGCTAATTTGCAGACCAGCAAACTTGTTTTAAGCACCTTCTAATCTCCTAGAAAAAGACTCCGCTTTATTTTCAATAGCAGAGACAGTCTGCGAGGAGTCTCGTCTTTCATGTATCAAATCCTGCTCTGCAGCACTACTTGTTTCACATCTAATGTACTGATCTCCCACACAGGACTTGCAAGAGTGGATACAATTCTTTGTACTGTAGGCTGCCGGACTGCTTGGGTGGTGTTGGAAGTTTGTTTTTAAACACGATGAAAACAGAAGTCCTGCTTACCCCTCCCTCAAGTGTCACCTCAGCAATCATAGGAAATTTCCGAAAGAGGCAGAGCCAAGCAGCCAGAGAGCAGCGACTGCACGTGCTGGCTGTCTCTCCCTCCCGTGAGCTGATCAGGAGGAAAAAGAGAACCTTGGGCCTGTGTTTTTGAAAATATCATAGGTGAAAAAATGAACTAGATACATTAATGGAGGCTGACTCCTTCAGGGGCTGTTAAAACCTACGGTCCAGGTGCAGCCTCCAGCTCTGGATGTCCCTATGCCACCTTACGATTGGAAGTTAGGAGGGCAGATGTTGGAGGGAGTACCACCGCACACTCGTCTATAAGTGCATCTTCAGATGATCCTTACTGTCCTCTCCTTGTCTTCTAGGAGCTGCTGTCAGAGACAGAATACAGAGCTGCATGAATCTTCGATCTGATCCAGTACTGACAGTCTTATATGAAAAGCTTGGGTCTTGTCTTCTTAAGGAGGTAAGCAAGTTTCTGTCAAAAAAATTAGAGAGGCCCCTCACACTGTTTGAAATACATGTCCCTGTTTATCATCTTCCTGGTGATGTGTTGTAGAAGACCTCGGAGGCTGAAGAGCACCAGAAACTCAAAACCTGTGCTGCAGGGCATAGAGCATGCAACTATGGGTCTAAAAATTCCCGTAATGCATCCAGTATTATCTGCCACTCCTATCGCCTTGTTCAGCCCCTGAAGAAGAAGGAAAAGATAAATACCCTTTTCTCTCTATGCTAATTGGAGTGACAAAGGAGATAGCTGGTAAAACCTACTGATAAGATTTAGACAGAGGTGCCAACAATTCCCAAGAAGATGGGGAACATAAAATGTAAAGCTCTTCCCAGAAGAGCAATTTCTAACCACACTGCTAATTCTGCAAGACAAATGCGAGAGAAGCACTTACTGTTTACTCTCTAGAATAAACTTCAAACACGGTGCAGACGTCCTTTATTCACTGGGCGTGGGTGGGGACATTGCTGTGATGTCAAATTTATCCATCACTGCTATAGCATGTTTTATTGTCTAATTTATGGGTTGTCATTTGTTATGCAGTTTTCCTGTTTCCAGACCTTCCGCATAGCATGTTGCTAATGAGCTCATTTTCCCTGAAGATAGGTATTGATAAATGCTGGGCAGGCAGCGGGCTGCCCTTTATAGTGAAGCTTCCTCCTAATAAAAGCTGTAATGGCAAAAGCTTTTTGAAGCAGATGTATTGTAGAATCAAATGGGATCAATATGTTCTGCTTAGGCTGAAGACAGTTAGACTTACACTGAGAGAAGCAGAGGTGAATTCCAAGAGAGATGTTCCAGGTCTCGTATAATGGGGATTATGAGACCACTGAGCCATATAAGATATTTTAAAACCTATTCAGCAAACTTGCTGGCAAGCCTGCTGCATAATCAGGTATCAAATGGCCAATGGTGTGGAGTCCGTCCTGATAACTTCCTTGTTTGCTGTGATATTGAATACAGGAGTATCCACAGGAGCTTTGGAGAGTGCTACATAAACAGTCTTCTGCCCACCCTGTCCATGTGTGAATTGCCTTTCCCGTGGCGTTCCCGTCAAAATCAGAGCCTGCCACTAGTGGCTCATTTTCCATGAGTGATGAGGCTTTGAAAGGAAGATATAAAAAGAGTTAATGGAAGCAGGGGGACGTTTCTGAATCAGTTGGCCATGTAAATTTTGAGTGGGGCTTCCCAAACATAACTTCAATATTTGAGTTAAGTGAATTAACAAGGAGCTATTGAAGCAATGAGCAATGAGCACTGGATATTTGGCTGCCACATTGTGGTTTTGATCATAAGCATGTTAGAAGGCCTGTACCAATTTCCTTTCTATACTAAAAAATCCTAAAATACCCAATTTTTTTTTAAAAACTTGTGTGATAAACTGTAACTGCCTTTTTTTTGCATTGATTTTACTCATCCTCTCAGTACTCCTCTCCTGTGACATGATCTAATTCTATCTGCTTTCCTGATGGTAAATGAAAACATCTTGGGAATGCAGTACGGGCACAGGCATAGACTTTAAAAGCAAGGAGTGATCAAAGACAGCATTGGCTAACCACCGAACAATTTCTAATTAGCTTTCAGCTATCTTTATAGAGAGCAAACCGAATGATAAAGAGTAATTATTCATACAGAGGCCACATAATTTAGACAAATAACTTGTAAAACATAGTAGTCAGGCTGCATTGCACTCTCTTTTAAAATTAGAATTCATATTTGGGATCGGAGGGAGGATTCTTCTGGTTTAAAAAGGGGGGAAGTTGTAAGCTATAGGAATTAGAGAGGAAAAAGCATAATAATTCATCTGGTTATCTAGATAAATCCGAGCCAAATGTGTCATTCTTCCCTCGAAGCATTATTGTGAAGAGCTAGCATTGCCACAATGAAGCTTGAATATCTTTCCCTGTCTAAAAGGAGGCACGCAAAATATTCTAGATGGTTTTGCCTGGTGTAGCATTATGTGAAGGAAGCGCTCACAGTTAATTTGCTTTCAGCATAGATTGCAAGAGCCACTAGACCTCCAAGTTCAGTGCAGAATTTAATCGCCTCTTTCCCCAGGATATTAGCATGTATTTGTCTGGGTGGTACTGCATTTGGTTTTTCCTCTCTGGGGTTTTAAACATCTCTAGGTCCTTTCTGATGTTTGTAGCACTTCCTAATTAATGTCCTGTGCGTATTCAGTTAATGTGCTCCCTCTTAGAGATTATTAATAAAGATGTTAACTAAAATTGGTTCTAGCATTTATCCAGCAGTCACTTGCTGTTTGCCTCCTTGCCCTTATAAAGACATTTATGACAACACACTATATCCACTGCATTTTTTCTCTCTCCTAAAATTCTGCTGCTGTATCGGTCTTGGTGGATTCTAATGGAATCTTCCCCAAATTACATTCAAGAGTCTGATATTAAGAATCTGGACTTTTGCAAATAATTGGATTTTAAAAAATCAAATTAAACTAATGTAATTTGGTTTTGCTAGCTTGTGTAAAGCAGTGTAACTATTTTCCCCACTTACTTACACATTTGGTTGCCACTGATTATTGTGTGTCATCATGACAAGGCTCTTTTTGTTTTCTATTTTGGCTGTTTGTTTCATTGTTTTCTAAAGGCACATTTATTGCACCATACTTGCATACATATTTTCCCTCCCTTTCAATGATTAGCAATACCTTTACCTTCCTGTCCCCCCCGCAAGTTGATGCCAATTCCTGCTCTGAAATACTGAAATATTTTTTCTGTTATACCAAATATTAATTCTCAGTATTAACACACTATGCTTGGAAAAGGATACTACCGTATTAAAAATTATTCATGTACTAATGTGAAATTAATCTCAGAAAGGAAAAATTTATTCAGAATTTTAATAAGATCAGTTAATTTTGTTTCTGAAAATGATCAGATCTGGTTTAGCATTCAAATATACATACAGAATGAATCTTCTATTTATGATGTTCCTGAGATTATGCACTGCAAGTAAATCGTTTTTTTTTTTTTTTCATCAGTGCAATCAAACCTTTTAAAGGCTCTTCATAAATGCAATATGATGAAAAATCATGGGAAAGCAGAGTGGTGTTTGAGGATGCAAGTATGATTTAGATGAACAGTGAAAATACTTGTAGTGTAGGCTGGGTTTTCACTATGTTAAGGGAACCGGGGACTTTACATAAACTCCAACTAGCACAGAATGTGGCTGCCAGGTTTCTTATGAAAAGGAGACGACAGGAGCACATTTGATTTATTTTGAAAATGTATTGGCTGCCAGTCAAATACCATACTGGTTTTGAAATTGCTCTCCTTGTTTGTAAGGTGTTACATAGTCCCAGCCTATCTCTTTGACAGTCTTTGTCCTCACATTCCTGGTCAATCTCTGCGATTTACTCAGTTCCAAGAGTCCTCTAAAGACCAAGGACTTTAATTTCTTACTGACAGTTTCTTATACAGAAGATATTAAGATTGTCCCTGATTTTTGCTGCAGCCCTGACTCAGAGAATTTCACTGACCCAGCTGAGCAGTCACTGTGACTTGCAGCTGGGCACGCTGTTAAATACCTTGTTGAATTAATCTCTCAGTATCACATTGTCTTCAGTAGTTTTGCAATGCACAGAGTGAGAGAAGAATCAGGCTTTTGCTTGTTTGAAAGTTAAATACAATGTGGTAACTTTTTTTCCAGTTTAGCTTTTCTGATGCATTGATTATACATTTAAAAAAAAAAACAAAAACAAAACACCAGAAAAAACCCCAAACCGCTGAGGGTTAGTTTTCTGTGCCAGTCATTGTGCAGTATTTTCATGACAGCTGGTAGAAACACATTTTTTTGTCTCATGTAAAAGACTTCATCTAATTTAAAAATTTTTTTTCTTTCAATTACCATGCAGAAAATCTTTACAATTCATGACAGTTTTTAATTTTTTTAAAAATTAATATCAGATATGCTTGTGAATTTGTTTCCCCACCATAATTTTTTCTCCTTTTTTGTTTTCTGTTTATTTTTTTCCTTTTTTGCCTGCACTTTCTATAAAGTTTTCCAATCATGATTTTACATGTCAAAAATGTCTCTTTCTGCCTTCCCACTCACACATATTGAGAAACATTCCAAACTTTTGATAAATTAGAGTGGTAATGTTGTAATGCTCCACATTTTACCATGTTTCTTCAGCTTTACAAAAACATTTAAACTCTCCGGAGTGCACAGCTCTTAGCATGACAGAGTGACGTTGGGGGGGGGAGGAGAAGAGAAAAAAAAAGGAGGTGAAATATCTTTCTCAAGGACTTGCATCTATATATCAGCTTTTTCTTTTCTTTTTTTGAAGAAACTTTTCTCTAAAAAGGCAAACTCACCTGTCTCCACTAAAAAGGTAGTGGGTGGGACTGGAAACAGTTGATTTATTTTTACAACCAGTTTATGTTTATTTTCTCCAAGTCACTAAGGCACTCGATTTATTCTTTTTTTCCCCAGAAGGATATCATATTTCCTACTGTTGTTTAATGTTTTACAGTTTAATTAAGTTTCATTCCATAATTTGAAAACCACGAATAGGCGTTTTTTCAAACTCAAATAAGATGGTAGCTTAGGATCAAATAAACCACCACTAGTGCCACCCACTACCACCCACTACTGTGACCTAAAAGAGACTTGCAACCTGTACACCTGCGGTGCCCCAGCTGCTGAACCTCTGTTAACTCTTGATTTCCACATTTTTGAATTTGTGAGGTGATTTTCTGAGGAGATGGATTTTCAACACTACCAACTTAAAAAACCCAAAAACTTAAAAAAGGATCTGATTACTGGCCAACCCTTTCGTAGGCAGGTACTATGCAGAAAGAGAATGAGTTATTTAAAGTTGTACAGATTAAGTACATGGGAAAGTTAAAATAAGGGCCCTCTGCATATTCTTGCCTTTTGCACGTAGAATATAGTTCTACAAAAGTAATAATGAATCCCTGCTTTCCTTTTTGCCTGACCACCAAAAATGCTTTCCCTCCCCGGGGACACAGACCAAGACACTTAGCCAAGGGTGTGTTTTATTTCTCTCAGTACTTCTGCTGCTTTTTTTTCTTAAAACAATATGGTGTATACTCATAATTTTTTATAAAGTACAAAATACGTATAAACATAGCTGTGCATAGTTACAGTTTTGCGAAGCCAGGTTTCTTTCCAATAGCTTCCGTTCCCTTCTCTCCCACTCTTTTTTTTTTTTTTTCAATTTTTGCTGGACAGATTGTCCTTGCTTTATTCTTCTCTCAACACTACATAGTAAAGCTTCTGTCCAATTTATCTTTTGTTTAAGATGTGTGCATGAGTTTCATACTTATACTAAAGAGGGAATTAATGGTGCTGACTTCTTTAGACAACCACGTCAATACCTCTTATTTCGTATTGGCAATGTCCCTTCCATGTTACGCTTATTCCTTCACTGAGCAGCTGTAATTTTGCTAATTTACTAAGCTTGTTAATGTGCACAAATGGAGGGAAAGATGAGGCACTGCAGAGTATTTCTACTTGTGGTCAAACTGGAATATTCAGAGCACTTCTGGGCAAAATTGGAGTGTTTTGGGGGTAAAACAAACAAGCAAGCAAGCAAGCAAGCAAACAAACAGAATCTTCGTTGTAGTTTTTGTTTTTCCGGATCAAAATTAGGAGTGGTTTGCCTTTGGGTCTTATTTCATTTGAACTTGCAACAAGTGGGGTGGAGCAGGGAGAATCATATGAAATAAGGCTGGCTTTGGCCAATTTCTAGATGAAAAGCAAGTGAAATGAAGTCCTGCATCAGCAAGTTTTTCACTTTAGGTTTGTCAAGTGCTTACACTTCTTTCCTCAAATTTTCTTTTTGAATCCTGTATTGTCTTCAACCCACCTCAACAATTATATGCCTGGCAGTATCCCAAAAACAGCAGCAGCCTCTCCCATGATGGGATGCCAGGATGAGAAAACAATAAAGAAAATCCAAAAATGCAGAAAAAGTATTACTCTCTTAATGCATGCTTTTTGCAAACAAGTAACCAGTATTTACAAACAGGAAAAAAAGCATTATAAAATACTATCTACATGCTAATGCTTTTGCTCCCTTTTTGGGACCATAATAATGGTCCTCTTCTGCACAAGTTCCCTTTGATATTCAGACTCCATTGCAATGAACTGCTCTTTTCTCAGAGAGAAAAGCTGTAGTACCAGATGGGAATGAATAAACACAAATATATACAACAAAGGCAGTCCTGAGCTTGATGTAACTTTATTAGCAACAAGTAGGAAGAACACGACATAACAATATACTATAAATCAGTATAACTATAGAAGCACCATTAGAGGGAGCTCTGTTACTTAGTCCAATAGTTTGTATCTGACAGACTTGTAACCAAGTTGCAGATTTCTGATTTGAAATTGGAAAAAATATAGGATTAAAAAAAAAATAGTCAGCTCTGGCTCTAAGCACAGACATCAAGAGAGCACTCTGAACGTGGACATCTTTCTTGCTGAAAGAGCATGTTAGTTTCAACCTATTCATTTCAGGCTGCTCCATATAATAGTATCTGTAAAAACTCTAAAACTGTGACTTGGTCCTCTTAATCTTCCTTGTTCTAGAATTAGCTAGAATTAACAAATACTGATGATATGTAGAAATACTATAAAAGACATGAAACAATATCACTACTCTCCTATTTTATTTATATCCACTTTACAGTGTATGAGCTTTAATTTTGCAATTAATGTGAGGATTTTTTTAATTGCATATTCCTCTTCCTTGTCTGAATCCTGTAAATGCCTTAAATAGTTTATTAATCAGCTAAATACTAACCATGTGGTCCTTGAAAAATTATTCCAGTTGTTTCTTACCTGCAATAGAATTGACTAGAGTTCCCAACCTTTGCTCTACACAGTACTTCATGCTCTTTCTTGAAGGGGATTTTGTTTTTTTGACTGTCAGTTTTCCTCCTTTCTCATCCAATGACACTTAAACCGAACTTTGCAGAAGGGGAAAGTTCTAAAATAGCTTCCATTTTTGTTTATTTTATAAAAATAACCCAGCAGAGAAAAGGGACCTAACTTGCATCCCTACCAAAGGACAGGTTGTAGTGAATGTTAATCTCTTATTACAGATAACGGTGCATCCGTGCAGCAGTTTGGTATCAGGCACAAATTCTTAGGAAAGCAAGCTTTACTGGCTCTTCTGTTAACAGACTAACTGTATCTCTCGGGGAGTTTGCTTATGAAGATATCCCGAAACGGAATCATTATCAACATTTTAAATTCTTGATCCTAGAAAGCCAATACATTTCCTCTGTCTAAAAGTAAGAAGACACAAGAAATAAGAAATAAGTAAACACAGGAAAGGAAAACTGGGCTCTGCTTCCTATGTCTAAGTCCGAAGAGAGGAGCTAACTTGTTTCTGTGCAGAACCAAATGCAGCAGTGCTGGGGCTCGACTAGAGAACAAGGCTGTGCCTAGCACATATCATAATACAGCGCAGTACTTATGTAGCAGCCTACGATTGCTAAGTGCTGAGTGCTAGAGTGAGGGAGAGAGCTCATTGCCTTCCTCGGTGACTCTGCACTTTGGTGTCATACATCCCAAACCAGGACATTTATTGGCTTTGAGCACTTGATATGAATAAGTGAACCAATTTATAAAATGGAGTAGCCCCCGACTAGTTGCCACAATTGTAATATTCCTTGAGTTCCTAAATAAATACAGACTGAATGAAGAATACCAGCCATATTCAAGCAAACAGCCATTAGCACCGGTTTTCTTTTCCTCCTCTTGTGTGGCCTCTCTCCTTACACTTGTGGTAGCTTGTCAGCACTTTCTTTAAAGGTAACACAAAGCCCCCTGAATCTCCCAAACAATGAAAAATGAATTACCATAATGTATAATAAATAAGAATCGCCTCTTAAATCAGTCAGTGGCTATGTTAAAGGGGTCCCAGAGCTTTCCTCATTTCCAGAACTGATGTGTGAGTTGGGTCACTCTATCCACAGGAAAGGTGGCCAGGGCAGAAGGGAAGAGGGATTTCTTGATTTTTTTTAAATTGTGAGGGGATGGAGCAGGAGCATTCAGGGGAATGAGTCACAAGGACCAATTCAGGAGCTCAGGAATAACAGACAAAGCTGTGAAATAAATTTTACTAATAAACAGTGGTGTTTCAAATTAATTAGTCTAGACAACCTGGTGGCAACACACTAACACCTTGGCTCACACTGAGGAGTGCCTAACCCAGGAATGTGTATTTCCATGGATCTGAAGCCCTTTTCCACCGTTGCTTTTTTTTTGGTCCCCTCCCAGAAATTTGTGGGACTATCATCTCTGAAGCCAGATCCCATGCATTGGTAAGATAGCCAAAGCCTGGCCCTTACGAGAAACTGAAATATTTCTTCCTGAAAGTCAAAGGAGACATGAAATCTGAGTGCTGGCAAATGTGGGCAATAGGGGAAAAAATGTTGGACGAGAGTAAGAAATTAGTTAATAACACTGTTATTTACTTTGCCTGAATTTCCTCATCCTCCCTGGCAAACCTCTTTTGCGAAAGCAGCCGGAAGAGAAGCTGGGTAATTTGAGACTTCAGTCACTAATGGCAAATACAGCAGAATATTAGTGGCAGCGCTTTCCTGCATTTATTGTGGAGGAGCACTGATTGCAGGCAATTGTATCGATCCATTCAGCCGCTCATTTAACTTCATTGGAAAATGAATTAATTCTGACAGGCTTTGGCAAGAACTCATTAGTCTGTAGCTTAATGCTTAATAAACTGTCATCTCTCCTTTAATGGTGTAGGACCAATTGCCAGCCAGCCTGGGAATGCAGGGAAAATCTGAAGACTTCATTTTTCTCAGAAATTAGATTAATAAAAGACAGGATAATATGGGAACAAATGAAAAGAAATACATACATGAAATAAGTAAGCAAAGCACCTACCTGCAAATAGGAAAGAAAAATTCTCAAAAAAATAAGGACGGGGATTGGAATTTAAACCTATATCAGAAATTATTTCATTGTGGCAAAAAGCATGAGCCACTGTTGGATGGCCTAGGGGCATCACCTCCAAAATTTTGTAAGTGAGGTTATTTCTGGTGGTTTCAATGGTATCATTTCCTGTGCTCTAGACAAAGAGTGTTTAAATGTTCTTAGCATGTTAATTATCAAGATTTTGTGAATGTAAGGAAAATTCCATTTAAAAAACCAACCTGCACAGAAAAAGCCGTATATACAACACTCTGCTAAATGATTGATTGGCTGCTTTACCTCCATCTATCTGCTTTCAGATGCTGAAGTCAACCATTACTTTAAGCAATGAAAATAATTTTCTCAGGCTGTGATAACTGCTTGGAATACAGTATGATCTTTTTAATAATTTTTTTTGTGTTTTCAGATGTGATTGTATTATATTACATATGTTCTCCCAGCAAAGCTCTTGACATTAACTTGAAGTGCCATCTAAAAAAAACTGAATGAACTTATTTTGTTTTCTGTGCTAGACTGATAATCCTGCTTCTGCAGCTATGGTATTTACTGTGCCACATGTTCTGGCCTTTCTGTGTCTACTCTTAGTTTATAAAGTGTGTAAGTCTTTGAAGGACCGTAGCCATCATTACTTTGATTCTGGGTAAAAGTATAGGAAAGATGGCCACAGGTGGTACATGAAAATGTCCTGCACAAACATGTGGGAAACCCTGTGAAATGATTACTGTTGGTATACCAGGTGATTATTTTCCCTACCGTAATAACATGCTCTTATTCCAACACATTGTCAAGCTGTTGTCCAATCTTCTCACTTCCAAGTAAAATCCATTTCCTTCATGTTTTAAGATAGAAGACAGCTTGATGAATTCAGTTGAGGATACCAGTGACTATTGCAGCTAAGTGAAATGGTAGTCTCCTTTCTTTTCTAATGCAGCAAAGCCAGGTCTTCTGTCTCTTTATGTGGCAGTGACCATGTCCCAGTGCATCTGTCCCATTGCAGCAAATGTATAGGGGTATAATCCAGCCTCCAAAGGCTTCTTCCCTTCCCACCTTCCCCAAAAGAGTTTGGGCCTCCTGAAATTGCTGACCTCAGACAGATTATGGAGAAAAGAAGTAGCATCTATCAGTGGCGTCAGCCTCTATGTGCAGTATGGTGAGACTAGTGAGAGTTAATGTCTGAAGCAACATTTATCTGCGGCATAGCATGGATTCTCTATGCTAGAAAAGATTTGGCAGTTTGCTATTCTGGCAAACTTTCCTAGTGTAGCCACAGCTTATACTGGCAAGCTAGTGTTTTGTCTGTATGTAGTTTATACCAGTTCCCTGAATGAAATGTGCTATACCGGCAGACTCCTTCCCCCTCCCACCCACATACAGCAGCATCTACTTTGGCATTCAGTATACAGCAGAAGTTTTGACTATAGATCTATAAGTGTAAGAAAAATCATGCTCCTCGGTAAAAAGGGGGCTGAAAGGAGGTCATGTAAGAGTTGGGTAAAAAGCTGTCTTTGCACTGCAACTATATGGGAAAATTGTAAGCTTGTGTGTTTGGTAAAGTGATTTGCCAGTGCCACTGGTGCCAGATTAGTACTCCAAGAACTGTACCTGCTCTGGTTTGCTACTACATTTTCCAGGTGGAGAGCCTGGAGGCATTTCTTCTCCTGTGTTGCATAAGATTGGTGAGTGAGAAACTACTGCCATTGATCAGTTTACTCTCACAAATATCCCTCTTTTCCCTTACAACCCCCCCCTCTTTTCCTGAGGGGATGTGGAGTTTGAAATGCTGATGGCACAGAAGTCCCTGTCTCTGTCATCTCTTTTTATGGTTCTCTTTGAAGGGGAGAATTTCCCTGCCTGTGGCTAAGATAACAGAGAGATGCTAAGTGGTGGGATTTTTCACAGCACTTGACCATATGCAATAAAAGGTCAATTTGGACACACATCCCAGTGAACTTGGAAACATCAGAGTTTTGCTGGTTTAATGTGGAAATCAAAGTGTTTCAATAGCTTACCCAGTAGAGCTATTACCTCCTAACTGCCTTTTTCTTCATTTGCCCCCCACCTCTTAAAAGCACAGTGCCTTACTACTTACATTTCTTTTAAGTTTAGAAAATTGTAAGTAGGTGGACTGGGATTGATTTCTTGCCTGTCTCTAACAGGAGAACGAGGGCTTCACAGGTGAGGGCTGTGAGGGATAGGCCCAAACCGCCAAGTTCTCCATGAGATGAGCAGAAGAACCTCTGGACCAAGGACATTTTGGGTGTCAGGCTCCAGCCAAGACAGGAGAAGGACTCATGAGAGAGACCCTCTGAGGGGTACTCAGCAAACCAGACTGGGGTTGGGAATCAGTGGAGCTGCAAATAGTTGGAGACTGGGAGGATGCTCCCGGTATTGGCAGTATTCAACACCTTTGCCTTTTTTTTTGTATTTCCCTGTGTGCCAGCCGAGAGACTGCTGCAGACTGGATTAGATGCACCCCAGTATAGCTGCTCTTACGTTCCTGTGTGCATGGGGTTAAATCAGCACATACAAATCTATAGAGCCAGAATATGTCCGTCTTGTAATGTTCCTACCATTAAGCAGTAGTTTATTCTTTGCAGAAACAGTCAGAAATTAAGGTTCCTATCCAGGTACCTCCTTGATAAAAAATGCTTGGCACAGTTAAAATTTTCAGTTTTTGAGTAATATATTGTTAGGAGCTGGAGATAGAACCACACAATAAATTTTTTTTTTTTTGGTTTTGGCTTGGCACCTAAAGCCAGCTGACTGAGGCTCAGTAAAAGGAAATTTGGCATTGCTGCTATTTAGGAGACTGGCTAACGCAAGGATTTGGAATATAAAAACCAAATCAGAAAAATATTTCATCTTCATAAGGTGGTCCCTAGGCTCAGTCCTACAGCCTTCGCTCATGCAAAACAAATTTCTCATACAGCTTATTCATATTAGGGGAAAAATATCGTGATTGGGCCATTTGCTTGTCAGGTTTACGAACATTTCTCTAGCAGGAAGGGACCCTGGTGCGTGTTCCTCGCTTGCCTCCTCACTCTGTGCTGTCTGCGCCGGTTGAAGTCACAAATTCGCCAGCACGGAGGCGCAGAAGGCAGGGCTGCTCGGGGAACCACGGGGGGAAGCACAGCCAGGGCTCTCCCAAAATATGCCCGAGCCCATGCGCACGTACAAGCCCTTCTGCTCTAGCATGTGTCCCGGTGCCAGGCCGGCTGTCAGCAGCCAAGTCATTTGTCAGATTCGCCCTCCAGTTTCTGTTGCTTCATTGTTTTATTTATATTTATTTAAACCTTTGTCTCTTTTCTTTGTCCTGCCTTCTCCCCTTATTTTGTCTGGTTTCCTGTTTTCCTCTGTCTCAGACTGGGGGGGACTGGGCTGTGCCAGCGAGGCTGCACAGGGCCAGGCACGGTATTGGGCAGGAGGTGGAAGGGTCCGGGGGACCCCTGGCCCATGCCATGAAGGGCAGCTGCATTTTGGCTCTTGGCTTGCTGCTTCACAGCCTCGGGGAAGGGAATGGGGCCAGGCCCCTCCGTGCTGCAAGGCTCTTTGTGGCCAACGAGCGCATTGGGGACAGCACAGCCGTCGGTGGGCGCTGGTCATGGCCCACCCTCAGCGGGTGGGGAAAGGGCAGGACCTTTGAAAGCCCTTTCAAATGGCGATCAGGACATTTGGGGGACTGTTCGCAAATGGCCATGATATTCCTGAATGTTTGTGCTTGGTGGCCACAGTGATGCCGGATGGCCAGAGAGCCAAGAGTGAGGGCTGCAGCGCAGGCCCGGCCCTGGCTGCACGGCCATGTTGGGGCCTTGTGGCTAGGGAGCGGTGCAGCTGCAGGGGCTGTGGGGAAGCAAATCGAGTTTCCATTTTGTCAGCACAAATTGTATCACTTCTTTCTTTCTGTGCCTCTAAAAATGTGGTTTGCCTTAGTTTGGAGGCTACCTTGCCCTCAGCAAGTAAATAAATGCCAACTAAAATAAAAGGAAGCACAAAACAATAATGAGGCCTGCCACACGCCAGCTTTAGCAGCCTCTTGAGGCTGGATGGGAAAGCAGAGCATAAAGGGCCGAATCCTGCGCCCTGGCTGCTGGGCCGCTGCGGGGCCTCTCCACCCTGTGGCCGTGTTTGCCTGCTGGGAGGGGGGGGGCCCTGGCCAGAGGGTCCCGCAGGGCACAGCCAGCGAGGGCAGGCTGCCGCCTCCGAAGGGGAGCAAAGGCCCCATGGCCGTTGCTGTACATGGGCAGTGGTGACAGACAAGCATTTGGAAGTAAAAGCTGCCACGCTGCACTGCTAACACGCAGAGAGGGCAGAGGCAGACTGAAGTTAGAATCAGTAAGATTCTAAGATTTTACTTACTAAAATCAGTAAATAAAAGTAAGTAAAAACCACATAGACAGTGGCAGTCTCATTTAGATCACCTCCAGCTTGCAAATTGCATATGAATTTGCCTAATCGAAACACCTGAGAACTGAGTGATAGTTTTACTTCTTACCTACCATTTCTTGAAGAATGTTTAAGGATTTTTCTTTTTTTCCTATTAGTTTGTAAATGAATGGACGTATCACAAAAAGAAATATACCTTTGAAGGACAGGGGAATTTATTGGCAGTGATTTCTCACAAACTTTTTTTTTCTAAATAATGTATTGTTGCTAAAATAAGCTATAGAAAATAAGAATTGCATATGTTTTTTTAAGCACACTGAGCAGTTAAATACTTAAGTCCTGAGTAAACTGAGGGAGATTCCACTATAAATGGAAAGACCCTGAAAACAACTTCCAAGGGACATTTATGTGTGAAGAAGGAGATACACTTTGCATTAGCCACCCCAACTACAGACTTGTTAGGAGAAAAAAATTATGTAGCACATTACTTATCTTTCTTTGAAAAATTTACCACGTATGCTTTCCCATCAAGATGGTGGTAGGTTAAATACTTAAGTTATTTTTGCTGTATACGCTTGTTCTTTCTGATGTTTCATGCCAAACTGCTGTGGTAAAAAGAAGTCAAATATATTCGAGACCTATATTTTAATTAAAAATATTAGAAGAAACATATTAGTGTTCCTTTTTTATTAATAGCAGATTGTTGGCCAACTAGGCAGCAAAGTTATTTATTCGGAAGACGTATATTATGCTGTGGAGTAATACTACAAGTAGGACATTGCATGTGATAAGTGGTTCTGTTGGCAAACTGCTTCACTTCCCTTCTGCTGCGTTATGGGAGCACTGGGCAAATCCTCCCCTGCTGCAAACTGGCATTGCCCTGCCAACACTGACAGAATAGGGCTAGTTTACCCCAGTTGGGTGTCTGGCCCTGAAATCAAAGCTATCAATATGACCACATTTGGTGTGAGCAGAAAGAAATCACTCCTGTGATGAACTAATTTAGGGCTGTTATCTGTGAAGTGGTCAGAAGAAAATAAGGTAATGACACATTGCACATGCCAGATTTTTTCTAGGGTTGCACTAAGAGCTTAATTCCATAAAAGTTATTTTTCTTTTAACTTTTTAATAGCTTAAGTGACTAAACCAGGCAAGAAAAGTAATGAGTTTGGTCACAATAGTATCAGGGAGAATTATAATAAAAGAGGTGTTACCGATACAACCTAGGCTATTTTTATCATTTTCTTCCCTTCTTCCTCATCTTTATCAGTGTGTTTTATGTAAACCTGACACATTTATATATGTGAAACAGATGCAAAATGAAGCAGTTTTGTCTTCAGTTATGACCATGTTTTTTCAATCATGGACATGATTTATGGAAATGTTCTTTGCTGTAAAAAATGTCTTTTAAAATCCAAACCACATTAATTATAAATCTAACATTCAATTTCTTTTGATACTTTGGGGAATGTGGGGAAGTAAATTTTTAATGCAAATAAACAGTTTCTTTAAAAAATCAGTATTCATTAAATGTTGAGATGAAACCAGCACAAGACGTCTCAGTGAAACTACCAGAGAATTCAATTAGATGTTGAGAAAATTAGCTCTCTTTTAAGAAAAATATTATATGTCTCAGATTTCTATCTGCTATGGTATATTTGGCACTCCTGGGGCCAACCAAACTGTGAAAAGGTATTGATGTTGGCTCCTTGGCTGATCAGCCCATTCAGGGTTGAGCTCAATTTACTGTGGAATAAACTCTAAACATTTCGGAGTTCAGAAGAGTTGTGCAGAGGTGTAGGAACTGCCTGAGACTGAGCGGTATCACCAGTAGAGACCAGGAGAATTTGTAAGGTCAGCAGCTGGAGAGAATATTTTTCTCCTGGACAAGGCCAAACTATATAATATCCGTAGCACTGCCAACTATGACGACTTTATCACATCTCTTACAAGGCTTAGGGTTTTTCTTCACACCTCAGCCCTTGAAGCATGTACAGATCTCAGCTTCCATTTTTTAAATAGTGTGTTTCTAGTCCTTGTGATTACAAACAGAAGCTTGGAAATGTTAACCCTAGAGGCTGAACACCCAGAAAGCAAATAAAACAGTCATATTTTTCTTAAATCTCACTTTAAAGCCAGTCTCATGATTTTGGGGGTCTCATTCATAATTTCTGAGTGTGTAGAGCTGGCTATACTGAATACCAGAAAGCTAATTCAGCTTTACAGGATTAATCCCTCCTGACAGAAGGTCTCTGTGCTCTGGGGTGCTTTGGTGGTCTGTTGTGAACTGCTACTTCTCTCCTCTCCCTATTTCCACCTGCTATTTCTCATTAAAAGACAGCTAAAAATACTTGACATGCTTTCATTGTATTCCTATTGCTTATAAGCAATTACAGTGCATTAAGCACTGTTCAACAACATTGGGGGAGTGGGGATTCACTGTTCATCTTCTCCCTACCCCTTCAGTTGTCTGTGGGATATTCTCTCAATTTGCGTTTCATACAATAAAGTATTTTTAAGGTATCTGTCTCAAGACCATTTCCAATGTCAGTATTGTGATGTTGAAATTGTGCATTAAAATGGGGAAAGAAGTGACTTTTGCCCAGTCTTTTAGAACTAGGCAGTGGCACAGGTCTTTTTGACCTGAGCCGGGAGAATGGCTTGAGCTTGAATTAGCTTTTTATGAAAGTTATTTCCTTACCTAGCTGGGCTCTGATGGAGATTGGATCTCTGTTCTCATTATGGCTTCTGTGTAGCTTGAAAGCTCTGATAGCCACAGAAGTGGTGGGGAGGACAAGGGAGGTTGGTTTCTGTGGAAGGAAGGAATGAAGGAAGCCACGAGTCCTGGTATCTGTGTAAAACAAAAGCGGCATCACGGAGTCTACAACTGATCCCCCAATAAACCAATTTTGAAAGCCCCAGCTTCCCCTATCCCCCTCCTGTCTTCCTTTGATAGGAACAAGAGGTAGGAGCTTCCTAGGAGTGTGAAGATGTCTGGTCTGGGAAACATGAAAGAAGAAAGCTTGTATGTTTATTTTGCACGCCATAGATTTTAGGGCCAGAAAGCCTTTTTTTTTTTTCTAATTAGAAGATAATATCTTGTTAAAAAGTATATGTTCTGAAGCTTCAAAGAGGGAAAACCAAAACAAATCCTCCTCTTGACCTATAAATACAGTTTGAAAGGCTACAACAATTCACTGAAGTTTACTGTGATAACTTGATTTTGGCCTCAGTCTAGAAGATTTGGGTACTTTGGGAATTGTAGGAATCTTGAATTTCACTGGTAAATAGTGAGAAGTATGAAAGCATGGTGCAATGCTGACGGGGCAGTATGCAGCATTCCTGCGCATTGGCAGTGTCAAAGTGTGGAGTTTATGACTGCTGTTTCTTTCTCCTCCATCAGTAAACACAATCTCTCCACTCCCTGAAGTTAAATCAAACTGCTGTAAAGCAACTCATGAGTAACCAGGGTAAAATTTCCACTGAATTAATCATATATCTGGTCCAAAATATTTAAGATATAAACAAAAGAGGATAGAATAAGACCAGCCAGGCATGTAAACATTTCCAGAGTGGTTGTTTTCTGGATAGTTTTTGAGCCACAAGGGGCGAAAACCAGGATGATTGCATAAAGCTAGCTTTGAAAGAAATGGATCGTCATCAGTTTACACCAGCTGAGGATATGATCCTGCATATTTTGTGACTGTCAGTTTAAAACATATTCAAATGTCCTTGGAAAATATTCTTCCATTGAAAAAAAAAAGGTAAAAACATATCTATGAAAATAGTTGGGCAAACTTTAATAGTAATTCCAATGAAGATAATCCTGCTATTTTTAAATAAAAGAAAGGAGCTTTAAATCTACATCCAGTGTCCTTATCTGGCTTTCCAGTATATGTAGAGAACAATAATTTGTATGACATTTTTTATTTTCTTCGTTGAAAGTGTCGTAAAAATAATAAGGACAAGCACTAATAAATCAGATCAAAACCAGAGCTGTTGAAGAAGCTAAAGGCACAATGCTTTGGGAGAGACTAAAATTCCAGACATTTCAGGTGTGGTTCAAAATCTTTACGATACACAGTGGACATAGTGCAAAAGGTAGGGAGGCAGTAGTTCACAAAGTAAAAGGTAAAGCAAAAGGTAAAGTGGATGACAAGATACAGTAGAGCAGGTCAAGAGTGGAATATTCCAAATCTAAACTCGGGATGCCTGAACAAGTTATGAAATGGTGAGAATTATCTCTTTATATCTAAAATCCAGTGTGCACATTTTCTTTGGGAAATTTGAACTATATTATGGCACAGCATCATTTTCTAGTGTTGTGTGAAATGAACCCAGACTGAAGTCCCAACGTCTTTCATACTTCACACACAGTCACTTGAGAACTATTCAAATAATAAGCTTTAGATCAGAGGCTAGGAATGTCATTTATTGCTCTCCTACAGTACCTAGAGGAAGAAAGTGCATTTAATATGTTAGACTTTGAGGTTCTTCCTCAAGGCACATGTTAAATACTGTTAGTATGCAAACTGTATTCATATTTATAGAGATATTTGTGAGAGTGGCTAGAATCCATAGTTTCTATAAAGTCTTTGCCTAACACAGTTCCTATAAAGGCTTTGCCTGCCACAAGGGATTAGAGTCTTTCTGATTAAAGTCAATAATGATCTGAACTCTGGGTGGAGAGAACATATTGAATGGTATAGAGTTATGTTTCATGTAAGTGACTTTGAAGTATTTGGAAGATAACTTGTTAGAATGCATGATTTCGCGGTTGTATTTTCCTTACTAGCACATAAGCCATTTTTTGTTTTATTACATGCGTTCTTCCTGCAGGCCAGTTAGGGACTGATTCTTGTGAAGCATGATTTGTAGTCAAAGCAAAGAATCAGTAACAGCATCTTTTGGATTAAGCACATTTTGAAAGGGTCTAGACAGTTGCAAATGACAGTTTATCAATTGTTACTGCAGCCTTGAATGTTCAGATGAGATGATAGGGCTGAACTGATTGGAAAATTATCTCAAAATTCATTCTCTGCCCCAGGTAGCCTTATCCCAAGGTTTTTTGAAGGAACACATCTTACACTGATAAGCTCTGAAAAATTCCCACACAAGTAATCTTTCCCAGTGTTTCTCTAGCATAGTAAAATATTTTGCTGATAGAGAATACAAGTGCTCCTCTGACCTCTGTAACCTGTTGGTATGGGTGCTGGATACCAAAACTGAATCCTTGCTTGGCCTTGGTTCAGAGCCAGGACCTACAAAGCAGTCTTCTCCATGTCTGGCAAGCATCCTTAGCTACCAGACTATTTGTTATTTCTGGATGTGTCCCTGATTTTCATTTAGCTGTCCTGCTTTGTATTAACTAACTCTTCATTAGGCAGGGAGGGAAGCAACAAGAGTTGGACACTCCAACCCTTGGTTTTGTCACTCCCTTGGTGCATTAGCTAGAGAAACTCCTAAACACTGGCTTACGAAGTTCCAGATAGCAAAGCTGTAAAGCTCCAGCTGCCAAGATCAGGAATTTGTCTTCTCTCTGTTAACTTCAAAACAGTCTTCTGCAGACACAGCACTGAACAGCTTTGTGTAGTTTAGCCCCCAGCTGTTTCCTCTTGGTGAGGTGATGGTATTGCTCACTTCCTGCTGGAGCTTGTCCATATTATATAAATATATATGTTGGGGAGCAAGTCCTTAAATGCCACTATCAGAAGTTAGTCCAGATTGATTGTTCATTTCCTTGTGGCTATGGGCGGGGGTGGCGGCTGATTTTTAGGCCAGTCTTGGAGCCTGGACTGGGACCTGACTCCGAGTAGTTAGGCAATTATCTGGAGCTGTTTTTGCCAGCTTTGTACTTCAAAAGGTAGCACTTTGAAGTTTCATTAATTCTTGTTTCATAAGATCATGCCTCATTAGTGCATGCTTAATTAGTTCCTGCTCTGTAAGCTGATGCTTTGAACATTTAAAAGCTCGTGCTTTTTTTTTTTTTGTATGACAACTAGCAAGTCTGTTTAATTGATATTGTACATTTTATCAATTCCCATGGCATAACAGTTGGTGAAACCTGCAATTTTATTACAAATCCATGAACTTTTAAAATGTTCCTTCTAGTTAGTTCTCTATTCATGTCCTTCGGGCAAAACAAAACGCTTCAGTGTGGTAAATAGCGAGCATTTCAGTAAACGTAATGTGCTTGAGGGAGCTGATGCAGTTTTCTATGATGGTATTAAAGATTTCTATGCCAAGTCATACTCAGTTCCATAGGACTAGTCAGTTGTCTCTGGAGATAAGGATTGAAATATAGGAGTGGTTGCCTCTCGGGTGGGACGCCCTTTCGCCACGAAGCGCTGAACGTGCCAGTTGGAGTCCTTCGATACGTCCGCTCAGCCAGGAGGGCTGCCCGGGAATAGGATGTTGTATACAGCCCTTGTCCTCAGCCTGAGTAGAGCAGAAGGCACCAATCACAAATCACTCCACTCGTATTTATTTTCACAAAAGACACAGTCTAGCATGCTCATGTAAGTACTGATAAAAAAGTTGAGGCTAGCGAGTTATGCTTTAAACGACTAGTGCAGAGTAGTTATATATAGAATGATTAATTTTTTTTAGAGGAGCCAAGGGCTGTCCTTAAGTTTATGAGAGACCTCAACAGCAGGTGGGAGCAGACAGCAGGTGAAGATTCATATCTCCCTGCAGAGGCCGAGAGCTGTCAACAGAGCTTTCCGAACATTAGCGTTAAGTGAGTATTCTATGCAAATAGTACTATTCCTTCCACCAAGGCTTAAGTCATATATCTGGCACACTACCTGCAGATGACAATGACTTGTTTATTTTATTAGATCATGTGCTACTCTCCCAAACTCAAATAAATTATTCATTTCTAAAGAATGTCAACAGCTAATGAGTGCTTGAACAGTTCACAAAAGCTCAATGCTCTCTGGAAGGTTATTACTGCAAACTGGTACATTTAATTGTCTATATAACATGTACAAATGAGGGCTATTTCTGAGTCTTTCACTTTTGTAATGATTTTCCTTTGAGCTGGCTATATATATACCAGTTAGCATGGCCAATGATAAACTTAATCATATACACTGCAACATCGTTTACTATATTTTTCAAGGAAGAGAAGTCATTACAGCCCAGACTTGGTCTGTAGTTTGGATGGCAAGATTGCTTCAAGCTTCTAGCTAAAAATCTAGAGTATGATTGCTTTGTTCACTTCTAAAATTTGAGTAATGGATGAATTAGAATAAATTAGACAAAAACACTTAAGAAAGATTCTAGGTACTGTTTAGTTTCATATTTTCTGTTAGTCTTTTATACATTAATTGGGACTGTGAGTGTTATTTCACCAGATTGCTTCTAATTATATTTGTTTGGATAACAAATTATCTTTTGGTAGAAAATATTTGCTTTTATGTTCTGAAACATGGCTCATTTGAACTGTGAAAGCTATGCATGGGGTTTTTTTTTGTTCTCAGTAATAAGGTGAATTTGCCATGTCTGCACAGTGATTAAAATTACCTAACAAGGAGATGAGAACAGAGATAATATTTTTAAAGTTATGAAGCAGTTGTCAGAAAAAAGAAGCCATCACAAGTTTTTCAGCAGCTCTTCTAGAAAAAGCTAGATAGAAGTTGAGGTTTTCCTTTCTTAAAGGCAGAGTAGTTATGTATTTCTATATTTATTTCCAGCCAATTCCCAAAGGTACAAAGACAAGCATCTGTACATCATTGTTCTTACTTGCGGAGGGGAAAAGCCTAAGTCAAAGTAGAAGACTTGAAATTTGCCAGCAGCTTGCTGTAAAGCTACCAGAGCTAGAAAAGACCAGCAGGATTTATATTTGTCATATATATTTCATAATTTATGGTAGAGCCAAACAGTATCAAGCTGTACACACCTGTTTCAGTAATGTATTCTCACAAAGAACGCAAGTGCCGACTGAAGTATGAAATGGGAGCCTTTCAGGAGAGGTTTTGTCCTTTTCTTTCTAAAGATGTTAGGTCTGTGCAGAAGCAATGGATTTATGTTGACTGACTCCAAAACTGCAACAGTCAAGAGACAGCCCAATGACAATTTCACACAGAGATGTGATTTATTGCTGATTTTACATCACCATTAATGAAGCCACAAATGATGGAATAATAAAATTATCCACACATTTCTATATATTTTCCCTCTGCCAAGTCGTAGCCAAGGCAGAGGGTGTAGTTCACTGCATTTGTGTAGTTCAACTTCACAGCAAATACAGTCCTTGCGGTGCCCAGGTGTGGTAAGGCATCTTTGCTTACATTCACGGATCTGTTTATGAGCATGTTTTTTTACCACTACATTAGCAAAGACAGTGGTGCCACGTTCCAGGAGTCAACTTTAATTCAAGGCAAAAAAAGAGACCTCTGTCTGTTTGAAACGCAAACTCTTATTAATCACTAATGACATGTATCTAAGTGTGGAAAGTGTTTGTAAACTAAGTAAGCTTCCTTAATGTCCATCATGAAGACAGAAATTACTAAGTGACACTGTTGTTACTTCATACGTGCCTTTAGCAGCCTTGTAGAAGTATTAATTTGATGAACTATTTTGATTAAAATTGCCAGAACAACAAAAGAGCTTTCCTATATTACACAGATTTTTTTTTTTTAGCTCAGTCATTGTTATACTTTACATGTTCTGCCCTGTACAAAATTCTTGTATGAAGCCTTTAGAAAACAAGAACAAGAACAAAAAAAGCCCAAAAAAGGAAAGGAATGCTAAAAAATACATGTTTCTCTAACAAAGCAATTTACTGTCAGCTTATGTTTTTGAATATTCAAGAACTATCTTGTTAAATACCATTTCAATCGTATTTTCCTCTCTTGGTATAGAATCATTTTTCCAGCATATATATAAAGGAAAGCAAATTTTTAAAGTGTGCCTTTTCTCCTTAATCAGGATGTCTCATAGATGAGATACTGTTGTCACCAAAGGCTCACCAATAAGGGGGGTTTGGTAAGGAAACTGAGAAATGTTCCAAAACTGAGAAAAGTCACAAATGTCAGTGTAGTCAAAGACTGAAGTTTTAATGACTTTTTATCTGCTATTTGTTCAAGGCTGGATTACGTTAAGTTTTCCCTTAAACATCTTTCCCTGAATAGCACTTCTAAGACAAGTACAGGTAAATTGGATAACCTCATGGTATTCTCAATAGTGTATTCAGTAGTCGTTTCAGCAAGGGTTATGTATATTGTACGAAATATTGAACAAAAAATATTCTGATTGCAGCTGCTCAGATATTTTCTCTAGTACTGCTAAAAGAGTTGCGTGGCAATGAAGAACATCCAAACTAGTACATTTGGAAGACTCTGGCTTGTCATTTTTATTCAAGACATGTTCTTCTTATAGAAATGGGTTTATCATAAACTAAAGAAGGTGTGTAGCTGAAACACAAATCCAATTCTTCCCTGTGCCTACTGCACAGCCATGTTTCAGCCATCACAGCCCAGTCTTTAAGAAGAAGAAATGATTTCCAATGGCAGGAGCAGATGGTGGTGGGAGCTACACAGAGTGCCATTTTGGGAGAGTTGCACCGGTTAATGCAGAAGGTGCTAAGAGCAACTCTTTGTAGGAGAGAGCAAAGTGCCAAAGTGTGGCTGAGGGCATGCTTAGCCAGCCAGGTCAGCAGTGTGGGAAGATCTCCAGACAACAGCATGGCACGGCAGCAATCAATATGCCCAACATCTGCTGTGTTTCCATGAATGCACAACAAACTGAAGTAGTGCAAAATTGAAAAACAGAAAGATGACACAAATGTTTGATGTGCTAGGTGACGCTCCCACCACGCTGGCTGACTGACAGCTACCTCAGATGGTCTCAAGGTAAGACAATTAGGCAAACAGAGAAGGTCATCTTTCCAGAGAAGCTGTATTAGTAAAAAGCAAAGAAATTGCAAAATTATTGACTGCGGTCCACTGCATGATGTTTTCTGTAGCTCCAGTCACTATACTGGTGATCCAAGTTTTGTCCTGATCACTAGTCTTGTGGAAGAATTAGGATAAATCAGTGAATCAATGGATATTTCAGTCAATCTTTCTTGTACTCTAGCATGTGTACATACAATTTTTATGAATTTAATACTGGAGACAGGGGTAATGAAGAAATATTAGAGATCACTCATCCCTTTTGGAACAGGAAAGTCTATCAAAGGTGGCCAGTGGTCTGCAGAGTTCTGTACTGAAAAAATTTAGTTGTGTCTACTACACTGTTGTCTTTTCACAAGCAATAGAGGGAAATGTGGACATAGTGTTTCTGATGGACAAAAGATCAAACCAAAGATAGCCTTGTATCTCCTTTTGTCAGCTGCAAAATTTATGTTGGTGAAATTTCTGTCTCAGAGCCTAAGCTCATGTGTCTAGCTGCATTTATGTGAGCAATGAAAATATTGCAGGAGCCCTGGTTTAACTGAGTTCTGTCTTCCACCTACTGCTTGAGCACTGCATTACTGACATCAACAAATTTTGAGTCTTATTAGTGTTGAAGAAGGAGGAAGAGCTAAATATTAAGTGGCTGCTTGAGACATTACTGTAGTTAAGAATTCATTTAGAAGAACAGATGGCCCAAAAAGAAAAATGTATCTCAACTGAGGTGTTAAGAGGATTAAGGATTAAATAAGCACAAGATCAGAGGCTAGACTAAGGCCAAAATAAACAAATCTATTTAGTCAGGTATAAGAAAAGGAGATCAGAAGAAATGAGAGGAATTAGAAGACAGTGATGATGAAGGTGACTCACAGAGGATATTCAAGATACAGAGGTCACAGACGAGAGTTTCTAAACCACAAACTAGAATAGTTAAATCAAAAACAGGTGACATGCAGAAAAACAGGCCATGATGGCCAGATGGCAAAATTCTGTGAAGAACTGTCTGAGGATAAAAAAAAACCCTCTTAAATAATATTGCTTCGACAGGTGACAGAGAACCATGACATGAAAAGCTGAAACAAAGTTTGCAGTCAAGAAGTCAAGAATAGAAAAGCTCTAGGTACTAAGCAAGGTACTAACAGATTTTCCCAGGTTGAATGTCAGTACTAGGGTTGATTTGTTCCAAGGGGGAACATGGAAGACTTTGTATTAATACTGATTCCATTGCCAAACAAAAATAATGGGAAGACTTGTATAAACAACATAAAACTTTCTATTATTCCATGGGATCAAAATCAACACTGGCAGCTTTTAGAGAAGGTTTTCAGAGAGGTCAGTGCTCCCTAAAATGTTTTTTTTTCCCCACAGAAAAATGAATAGCTTGATACAGCCTGTATGAATTGGCCTCAGAGACAGTTTCTAACATTTCGTACAAATTTATGATATCTCTTCACATCTCTTCACAACCAGTGGGTTATCCACTATCAGCTACAAGCTGTAAACTTAAATTTACTAACTTCCATTGTCATAAAAACAGCACCCAAAAGCTGCATCTGTAAAAAAGAAAATTCTGCTCCCGTCACTCCTTATGTCATTTACCAGAGTCTTTCGAATTCTGTGCCAGACATCCATGTTTCAGCAAACTTTGTTTTTTCATACTTGTTGCTTCCTTCCTCGTTAGCACTGAACCAGTCACTAACTGGTGTGTAAAGCTCTCTAAAGGGACTTGGGCACTTTAAATTGTAGATCCTGAAAAATTCCCCTGCAGCTTGTACCTCAGTTTGATTGGGTTCCTACATGAGTACATTCCTAACTAAAAATCCCTGAACACCTAAATATCTGCTTCTGAACATGGCCAGACCTCGCCGGTCCCGACAGCCGATGCACTACGCACATGGCTGTTCAAAACAGCCTCCAAGAACACGCAGGTGTATGGCCTGCTCTCATAGAAAAGGGCCTGACAGAGAGCGGGGCAAAGTGGTGCTGATGAAACCTCTGGGAAGGGAGGTAAGGAGATGAGAGCGGGATTTTCCCATTTGCCCAGAACTCAGATAACTAAGTTTAACTTCCTTTAAAGTGTCAGAGAACACAAGTCTGCATTGCCCATATTGCAGATGAGCACTATGCTGGCGGTGGCGTGGGTTTTTGCCATTCCCTCCTTACCTAGAGATGCGAGAGTGTGACAGCTGGTCCACGAGCCAATGAGTCCCGCTGCAATGGGAGGAAGGTGGGGTTGGGGGGAGATCTCCAAGAGGCGGGTGGTCCAGGCACCAAAGAGCAGGAATCGCTACAGACATCCTAAGATAACTATCTGACTTGTGAGTCAGAACCCAAAGATACCAGGATTAACAAACTTAAAAGCAAAAGACTTAGCCAGACAAAGATTGTATATAATTCAGTGTGTATATAAACGCCCCTTACACTGCCCAGCCAGTGAGCCAAAGTGCTTGGAGGGGACTTCTTAGTGGGAAGTCACTATTTCTGATGGTTCTGAGAGATGAGTTAGAAAGCACGGTGTCTAGTTTCTTGCTCGTGAAACTTCCCTAGCCATTTTGAACACCTATTTTTAGCTTAAGTAAAACAATTTCAGTGAAACACAGAGTAAAGGCCTTATTCCCCTCCACTGTACGGTTATGCAGCAGGGTGGCACTGATGGAGGAAGTATGTCCAGAAAACAGCGGAACTGATACAAAGTATCTATGCAATAATATATAATTATGAAATATGTAAGCAGTTTGGCAGCAGTCCAAACTACGCTGTCCACTGATAGCAGTTAGTGCAAGATCCCAGCTTCACACCAGCAATATCCAACCTTTAATAGCATGTTTTCAGGTAGGGAGGTTTTCTTCCCTCTTTCTTAACACACCTGCTCAGAAATACCCATGAGTTCAATTTCTTGTTAACAGTGCAGCATGTTAGATGATTTGAGTAGTTCTAACGTAGTTAAAAAAGACATATCTGCTTTGTGAGTTGTGCATTGTTTTCTTCTTCACCAGCTGGGGAAAGAAAAACCTGTCTCTTTATCAAAGTGAGAAATGAAACAGCAATGAAGGATGTACTTGATGGTGGGCTTTTTTTCCTCAGAGGATTATTATTTGGTTTCAGCTTCTTTCCTAAAATAAAGGATTATCTAATTTTTTAACTGTCAACAAGCACTACTTTGTTAATTAGAGCCATTTCACAGATACTTGTGTCCCTTCATTTCCCATGGAGACATGTCTGGAGGATCATGAGAATTTTCTAATGATACCTCTGACAATTTGCTGTATTTTATAATAATCTGCACTGCTGCCCTTTGCTAAGGAATACTACCACAACTATTGAACCTATACCATTTTATTATCTACAGCAAGACTATGTCTATAAGAAGACATTGCACGTTATGAAAATCCTTGGAATCAGGATTTTTCTGGTGCTACATCATATGCTAATTAATTTTTTTTAACTCTTGGCACAAAACAAGAAGAAAATCCTAAAATCAGCATATCTGATTTGTAGCAACCCCAAGGTGTAACTAATATTAGCACAATATTATGGTTCAAGCAGGGCGGGGAGAAAATAAATTCATAGCTGAACCTTTTTAAGGGGAAAAAAATTCAAATTTAATATACCACCCACGAGGAAGCCAGAAGCCATGTTTGCTATTGTTAAAAACCAACAAACAAAAAAACCCAATATATACTCACCCTTTTTGGCACTGCGGATCAGAGTCAAGGGATAACATCATATTGTGACACTCTGAGTGAGTGAAATCCTGTTAGCAAGTGCTTTTATCTGAGTGTCGGTGACACCTAACAGATATTCCCCAGGGCACTGGCAGGTCACAGATCTGTTAAGACTTGGAGTAGTTACTTTCCTGTAAAACTGTGATTCTTAATGATCTGTAGAAAAATTAGTTTTGCTAATCTTTTTGCTGGTGTTAGGTCACACATATGCCATTGTACCTGATTGGCCATTCAGACACTGGGTCTTGTGATTGCAGATATAACTCATAAATTGTAATCTAGGAGTAAAGCATTGCAAACCACGGGAGAAGTACAGAGGGGGGCAGGAAGCAGGTCAGTCTGTCAGAGGAAGCCAAATGGGCAAAATAACAGTAGGAGAAGAAGAACAGCCAGATAAGGAGGAAGAGAAAGGAAAGAAAAAGAGAATTAGTGAAGAAAATGTTGATGCTGTGATAGAGTCTGTGTTGTCTTCCTCTAATTTCTGTCCTTTGGAAGGGTAATGGCAGATTTCAGATAAAGTCATGATTACATGGTGCATCCTGAAGCTCATCTGTGGTCCCATGCCATTTCTAAGAAACTGCATAAAACCCCAAATGATCTTGCAGTAGTGCTTATTGGCATAGGAAAGGATCAGTGATGGTATTTCTGTCAAGAAATATGTCTGGAGCCTTAGCACTGCATTTGACAGCTGTGCTGTGGTCCTGCTCCCGCAGACATGGACCGAGCAGAAATGGGGAGGGGCAGCTTGAGAAGTTGCTGTCTGGCAGGTAAATGCTTGGTGTAGGCATTTACGTAAAGAGTTATATTTAAACTTTCCTTTACTGCACTTTGATGCACGCTCACGTCACGTGTGTGAGAGTCCTTGTCCCTGCTAAGACGTAAGTTCTCGGGCATAACTTTTAAAATGGGTCTCTTTTTGAACTTAATGGAGCTGCTTCCATGCTTCAGACTAAGCTGGGAGGATTGGAGGCCTGATGGAGTGACAAATAACAACGGACCCCTAATGGGCTGGGGAGGCCAGATTCCAGCTCTCATCAGAGGGCACCACATTGCTGCACAGAAACAGAGCAGGGTTTGCACTAATTCTGTAATTTCTCCAGCACAGCTCATGTCTCCTGCCATTCCCAAAAATAAAATAAAAAAAAAATCAGGAGAAAACAATAGCAAAACATGTCTCTCACTGTGTTTGGGAAGTGCCAAGCAGTTTGCGGACGCTGCTGCTGCAAAAAACTAGCAAATGACAGTGATGTGAAGTTAATGAGGATCAGGACACTTGGCGGTGGAGGTTTCTGGGCTGCAGGAAGGAGGGGGGCTCTCAGGAGGTCCCGATAAGCATTAGCAGTTTTGGATGCTCAGCCAAAACTTTTGTGGTTTGCCTGTTAGTACTGAATCTCTTTTTTGTTCAGACGTTACTTTATACTGTGCGGTCTGGCTAGCAGTTGTACAACAGCATTTAAAATATACAACATGCTGTGAGACAGAATGCAGCTACCTTGTCAAAGATGCCAGCATTAAATTACAAAGAGGCTAGTATACGCCATATATAGGATATAGCCATTTCGCCTGTAAAAGTCCAGATAGCCAACTTCTGTTATCGTTGAGTTTAGGATGCAGCAGCTGCCTTGAGTACAGCAAGGGAGGGCGAGGGAAGTACAAGGAAAGGGAGGTGGATGGTCCCATTTGGGTCCATAAGCAGTCTGGCCTGGGAGAATGAGAAAGAGAAGAGGTGGGTGATCTTTCTTTGGAATGAGTAAAATGGAAAGAAAAGTAGTTGTAGAATGTCTCCACAGTGCTCATCACATGAAAGTGCAAGGGTTGTTTGCAGGGTGAATATAGCAGGGACAGTGATTACGGTTTTTGAAGTGAAACAGCAAAGCTGCTCTACCTTTAGGTGTGGGGTTTGATTTTCTGCCTTTTTTTTTGGAATTTGATGAAACTGATTTCTTCTTGAAGATTATTGGCTTTGAGAGAAAATACATAGAGTAGGGCATTTGAACAACAACATTGCTGTGACACATCGTATTCCTTTGTGCTCTGCAACGGGTCCTTCTTTTCTTAGTAGTTAACTCTGTATTAGAGCAAATAAGTTCCATATTCTTAAAGGAGATGGAACTAAAGACGCAGCTACCCCAGAAGCTGTGTAAGAATTACAGAGGAAAGCTTAAAAAGATCTCATAAGAGAAAACAAAGACACTAGATTAGCTTTGAACCTGGGAGTTTCCCACACTGCAAATCAAGAGCATTGTCAGAAAAAGCACAGGTGTACACCACATGTACAGGTTAAAATGGAGTCCTGAGTGCCGTGATGACAGTTCTGTGTTCATAACGTATATATCCCAAAGAGTACTTATGCATCTGTTATAAATTCAGGTAGGATAGAGATAGGAGAATTTCTTTCTAAGTTACAATATTGTACATACAGCTTTGCTCTATTGGTATCAATGAAATTATTCATATGTGAATTTGTCCCAGAGGTTTTTTTTCCTTGTAATAATAGTTTTGTAGACACCAATATTTAAATACTTATGTATCTCCTCCAGTTTAAGACATGGAGAAAGATTATCTTGAGACTTTGCTGTGGTCTGATAAGAGCAGTGAGGAATTCTTTGCAGGAGCAGGTCTGATATGTACTGTGGTAAGGATATAAAAGGGCTGAAAAATCCTTGGAGGTTTCACAGCTTTCTAAATGACTCAGTGCAGCATAAATGGAGGAGATGGGTTAAAATAGACCAGGATTTTGAAGAACAAAACCAACATAAAACTTGACATTGCCAAAATAAAAATGGTTTTGCATCAGGAACATGCAGAAACTTATTTTTCCCACCTGATACCACAGTAGGTGTTTCAGCAAATTTTTGTATGTAGCACAGAAGTAGAAAGTAGCACGTGCTTTTGGTAATTATGAAAAGTCGTGAGTTTTTGGTTGCAATTTTGCACAAAAAAACAGTTTGGGCTCTGAGCAGCTTTAGCAGGGTCCACATAAAGCTTGGCACATGATCAAACTTTAAGGGCTGAAGCCTTTTGGGGATGCAGGGCATAGGGGATTGAACCGTTCTGAAAAAAAGCTCTGGTGCCTGTGTTTGTGAGATCCACCACCTTGGATCCTGAAAAGGGGAAAATTTAAAGAAGGGGAAATGATGTTATGCCAACTCCATAAATGAATTGCTCTGTTGTTTTTATTCATAGCGTGCACCTAGAAGCCCTGAGTCAGCTTCAGTGTACTAGGTACTATATGCCACATAAAAGAAAAAGGTGATTGCTGTCGTCAGGCTCGTACTGGCCAAAGAAAGGTTTGCCAAATTGTTTGCCTTAAGAATGCATTTGTTGGCCAGGCTGGAAATGAAAGAGCATTTGATCAAGAACCAAACACAGGTTTTGCATCAGCTCTGGTTAGTCCAGGAAAGAATAATACTTTTTTTTTTTTTTTTTTTAAAAAAAAAAGTGACCATTGTGCTTTAAGCATCTTTGGAAATTAATTAAAATACGTGAAAGGGTTAGCAATGAGCTGTGTGAAGTCTTTGCTAAAAACCTGATCAATATTTACATAATTCAAGCATCCCACCGAGTGAGAAGCTGGCAGTCAGAATAGCATCACTGCTACATACTACTACTGCAACAGGAAAAGGAAAATATTTTCTACATCCTGAATCAGTTATTTAAGCCCTCTCTACCTCCTTGGGAGTATGACAGAATTGATCAGCCAAGCTGAACAACACTGGCATTGCAAACATTTATTCATACCATCTGGTACAGAGTCAAATCCAAGTAACAAAGGCTTTTATTTTCCCACAAAGGCTGAAGGTTACATAAATGTTACCCACATACTTGTGGCATCCCAACATGTTATTCTCACGTGCTGTAGAGAGATTGACAATTCCCAGACCAGAACAAGACAGCCAGCCACGAAGATTCCTGCAGCACAATTGCTTACTAATACCACTAAATGTACATTTCAGACCCCTTGAAGAGCATTAAGTTCCCCTTGTTCCTTACTGCACAGATAATATACATGGTCCAACATGACAGGCAACATCTCCAGTGGTTAAATGCGAGGGTGGTAGTGTTGGGGTTTTTTTACTTATCTGGGATGACCACTTACTTGAACTCACTTATGGCTCTATTTCATTCAGCTGCTCATAAATTAGCTTGGCATCCTGAACTCACGAAAGTAAATACATATTTGATGCTTCACCAGTGTATAGTCACTCTCACTTGCTGCTTTTTTTCCAAATATTCAGATGCCCACATGAAACTTGTTATCCTTCATCATAACTATAAATATCCTCTGAATGAGTTTTAAGACTTAAATATTTTGTAAGGGGTTGTGCAAAAAGAAAAGTTTGAGAAATACAGACAGTCCTTCAGAAAGTTTAATGATGTGGTGTAACCTGTTAAAAAAACCCGTATTTTTTCATAACTTCCATTTCAGAATCTGGTGCATCTTATTTACAGCCTTACAATTAAGGCATTTATATGAAACAGCTTCAGGCGTTTAGGGCACAAAGATAAACTGAGATCTGAAACACAGCACGTGTGCTCACCTGCTGCTGCTGTCTCCTATTTATGAGATGCTCTAATGCGCCAGCTCGTCCAGCAACTCCTGCTCCATGCAAGGGGCCACATCCTGCAGGAGCAAAGCTGCTGAGGAAATTTTATATTTGAGCATTCAGAAAAATAGACCTGGTCTTTCCTTCTTTTCCTGAAGGAAACATTAAAGGAAAATAAAAATAAAAACAGGAGGGGGACGGAATTAACATTTTTTGGGGGGAGAAAAGAAACACAGATAGAAAACTTTCATTTTTTTTTTCAACAAGAAATTGATGTGTTTGACATGAAAAATGGAAGGTTTGTTTCTCCAATGTGCAGTTGATGCTTCTATTTTCATGATGTTTTATTCAGACTCTATTTTCCATGAAAAAACCAGCACATGCTCATTGCTTCCTGCGGTATGTGAGACATCCTGAATCTCTCTGAATGAAGAGCATAAAATAAAATGTTATTAGGGAATAGTGGCTGCTTTGCTTTGATGGGAACAGGATTTTAACCATAAGGCCAGTAGGATCACTATGATATGGGGCACTGTATTCCCTAGCTCTAAAGATAAATCAGGGATGTAACATATACCACTCATTTTTTTTGACAAATTAAAAAAAAAATCCTAAATTCAATTCCTTATGAAGCCACTGAGATCATCTGATGGTAGTAACAGAGAAAATGGGAAAATCAGGATGAGATAGTAAAAACTTTCCAATAATCCTTTAAAGCTCTTCCTTTTAAAGCCGAGCCGTGGCCACACACGAGAGCCTTCTATGCAAACCTGTTTTTAAAAAGCTGCTATGGAAATTTCCGTTCTTAAACATCAGGCCAAGCTCAACTCTTGCCGCATTCAGATGAAGCAAGATCTGTCTCTTTTGGAAAAACTATTAATGTCTCAATTATGTGACAATACCGAGTGTTATCTCTTATAAAACAACTTAGGAAGTCCTGATTCTGTCAGGAGCTGCGAGGGCTTCTTGAGGAGAAATCACTGTATACGTACCCTGTTTATTTATTTCTTGTCTTTAGCCAGGCAAAACATTATGTTAGGCATGTGTCTCACCCCCAACCAGGAGCATGTTTAAGAGTTTGGATTTCATAATGGCCCACAGCTTTAGAGCAGGTAAAGCCTCCATGGCACTGGGCATTTTGTGCCTGGTAAGGGCAAATGAGACTTTAACTTTTCTCTTGTAACAGCTTTATCTCAATGTAGAACCTCCTGCTCTTTTTCTTGAACATTTTATTATTTAGTCAGTTAAATGATACAGCTGGCAAAAAAAGACCTAATTTATCCTTGTCTGACTGATTCCCAGTCACCTAAGAAAAGAAGCTGTCAAATAGAAAGCCAAATCCTGTGGCACCTACACAACAGAAGAAAGCAATGGGAATGTTCCCTGGGAGATCAAATAAGGACTCGAGTGTTTGATTTCTATAGCAAGAATAGTGCACAATTTCCAGATGTTTATGACTTTGAAGAAAAACTGGTTTAGAGATAAGGATCTCAGAAGAGCTCACACTGAGTGCCGAGTGCTGTGCACATGAGACGTGCGATACTTCAACTTCTGATCCATATAATAAAGGACAAGACATTCATTTAAGGCACCAGACAAGACTGTCTGTTGGTCATGTAACTCAGAAGTGTCTTAATGGCATAGTTTCAGACTTCTGCAAAGCTAAAAAAAAAAAAAGCCCACAAACTCCCAGCCCTTTCTACTGCCATTATGAGACAGATTGGTCAAAAAATTAGCAATCTTGACCGTATTCCCAGCTTACCCTTCAGGACAGTGCCAAGGTCCTACAACACACATTTCATAAAATAGTATATTTGGTTCATAATCATGTACTGAATGAGCTGAAAAAAAACATTCTGATAATTTCATTTATTTTCTTAAGATGCTGTAAGTAGATAGATTATTAAGCTTCAGGTATAAGGGAAGACAGCATTGGAGAGAGTATCATTATTGCTTTGAATGTTTATATTGCCATAAAAAGAGAAGGATGAAGAGTTTTGCAGGATTGGGATAAGAATGCTAAAAAAAAATGTTTCAAAACAAAATCAACCTCTTTTGTGTAAACAGAAATCATTTTGCCAGAACAGTCAAAAGCAGGAAATTAATAACTTATCCTTTAGATAATTATGGCTGATTTTTTTTAGTTCTCATTTGCCACATAGATGAAAGGTAGGAATGTCATATTTCCTTGGTACCTGAGCTCTAAAACAGAGATGTCTCCCTCCCTAGATGGAGAGTTCAGAGACAGCACTGCAGAACTAAACTGGAGGACCTGATTTTTCAGAACATTTGACTTTTATGCCTGGAGTTTGATAACATCAGTTAATTATGAAGGAATCTTTTATCGTTTCTCAATCTAGTTGACCCTAAATCATGCAGTTAGGCAAGAAAAGAGCAGTTCTCATAGTCTGAAATTAGAAAGAAAACTAGTAATCACATAGAGATTACTATCGGAGAGAAACTTTTGGATTTAAACTAAACTACTTCATACACTTGTGTTTAAGTAACATGAAATGTAGCACATGCTTAAGTGTATCGATTATTAATCAGGCCCTTGAAATAGGCTTCAGTGTATCAGTTAATCAGGCCCTTGAAATAGGCCCTGAAAATAGACTATAAGGGATAGATCCTTTCTTCTCCTAGCACTATTAAGTGTCTTACTACACCTATTACAGTGAGACCGGCCTCACGGAAATACATGGAAGCCCATATCGTAGTTCACTAGGCTTGCAAGTGCCAGGGACTAAGAAGCTTGTATAGGACAGGACGTGGCTTGTTGAGTTTTCAATCTGATTTTAACACGTTCATTGACCAGACTATACAGTTAATATTTTAAAATATTTTGCTCCTGCTCTCCCTGTAAATCTACAGTTTAAAACAGGCATGTCCTTATTTAAAGCTTCCATAAGAAAGAGACTCTTGTGTTAAACATTTATGTCTCACTGCTAGCTTTAAAAATTACTCATCTTTAATAAAGTTACCACAAACTGCACAATTTATTTTTGCGCAACAGGAGTCTATCTTTTTCCCTTTCCAGAAAATATACAAAAACAGGTGGCTAGATTTCCTGAAAAAAATCTATTTTAAAGGTTTACTTGTTTTAAGGTATACTTGGGAATTTTAAATGCTCTTTAGAAAAACTTTTTATTAAGGCAAATTTCAGTAGTACTTTTTCTTTTCACTTGTAGTTTTAAACATTCTCTGAATCTACATCTTATTTTATTTTATGTCTGTGCTGTTTATATATTATTTTCAGATTAGGAAAAAAATTCTTCAAATAACAGTTGAGAAATACAGCATGCGGTAATGTTTTTCAAGTAGTTTGTTCAGTGGTTACAGTTCATAAGGAATGCCTAAATACATGGTTATGTGGCTTATTTTAATTTCATAATTATTGTAAACAATTGGCACTGTAAACATAGCGCAACATCTGAAAGGACTCCAGTGGACATTGTAGAAAAATGCTGTCCAGCCTTTTTTAAAAGTGTGAAAAAGGAAAGTCTAATAGATTTCCAAAGTATTTTCTTGGGGTTCTTTTTTTGTTTGTTTGGTTTGGGTTTTGTGGGTTGGTTTTTTGGGGTTTTGTTTAAAGATTCTGGATTGTAACATCTGGATTAGACGAAGGGAGGTTTGGTTAATAAAACAATAAAATCTTTTGAATCCGTATTCCTAGATGATATCATAGTTTTACAAAGAGGCCTTTTTCCCAGTGAAGTTCACAAATTAGATTTTGTTACTGGTTATGTTGCCATTTTTGGCAAACTAGAGTTTTATGAGCTTTTTTGGCTGAGCCACCCTGTAAATCTGAAATAGCTTTGCCCTCCCCTTTTACCTCCTTGCGTACATCCATGGAACGACACAAAATGCTAACAGCAGCGAACCCCTTTTCCAGGAGAGCTGCCCAGCAGGTGGATGGCACCGTGGCCCCGGCGGCAGCTCCCAGGCAGCCTGGGATGAAAGAGGGTGCTGAACGGTCCTGCAAGTGCCCAGAGCTCCCAGCTCTCCTCATTTTGTTGGGATTTGAAGGCATTTAACACCTTGCGGTCAGGCACTGGGGGCTCAGATCACCCTGCTCCTGCGGACTCCAGGCTCTTGCTTTCCCTCAGACTCTGCGCAGTGCTTCCACTACCCGAAACAGCCACTTTTACCTCTCAGGCCTCTGTCTGATTTATGGATTTAGACACGCTTGTCGTAGGCCTCAGAGCAGAGGGATGTTAATACGTGATCCAACTGGAGCGCGAGGGTTTGCACGATATTCCTGTTCCTGTGTCAGAACCCCTGTTCTCTCTTACTTCATTCGTTGGTGTGTATGCGAGTGCACATGCCGCACCACGGCCAGGGGGTTTTCCTTCATCATATTGCTATTGCAAATAATAAACTATTGAATAGCTGGGAGTGTTTTGATTCCTTTTATTCTCATGAAGAAACAAATGATCGGATCTAAATCAGGAAATTCCGACACGGGTTTGCAGAACTGAAGAAGCTGTGGATGGGGTGGGAGAAAGGGAAGGTGAAAGGCGGATGAAAATTTATTTAATCTTCTTTTTCTGGGAAGATGCCACAAATGCAGACTGCATTTCTACGTAGCAAATTTGAAAGAGTGTTGTGTAACTCATGTTCAAAATAGTAATTGAAATGTATAGTGTTTATTACATTCCCATATGTTTGTAATCGAGGTACAACTCTAGTGGATGGGAAGCAAAAAGCTATACTTTGCTGCTTAGCATCAGAGCTGTTGCACATTCATTTAAATAGCTTTATTTATCTTCTTCCCCATAAAGAACCTTCCATACTGTAAATTTATTGAATGGTTAATGGCCCAAAAGTATGGGGTTCATTACAAAATGAAGTATTTATTGCAGTGTTAATTAAATAAAAGCATTGTAATCTTTCCAAATTGAACAATTATGCTCATTTGAACATTTTAAACAGAAAATCTTTTATATACTAATTGAGTTGCATAATGAAAAGCACGTGTAATGGAAATTTTAATCAAAACAAATACTGAAATAATTTGAACACTTTTTACAATATAAAATATCTACCTCAGTTTTTATTAGAAATATTATAACAGCCAGATTAGTTTCAGAACTCATGACCTTTGAGTGCGGTATATTATTTCTGAGTTGATAGGCCACCCTCGCATACCAGTTGGCTAACCCCTTAAACATCAAAGTTACTGCTTGGCTACCAGCCTCAAACCATGACAGACTGGCTGCAAGCCCAAAACTTGACAGCCTGGCGCTAGGCCTGTAGCCTTAGCTGACAGCCTTTTCTGCAAGGGGCTGATGAATGATTTCTGGCAACTTGTGCTGCGCTCTGACTGACTGGGAGAATAGCATTCAATCAGAAAAATGTGCACAAAACCTCCGAAGGTCTGTAAGAGATGGCACTTTGCCGAATGCCCGGATCAACGGCGTGTTCACACCCAATTATTTATTTATTTATTAAATTTCACTGAGCAACCCTGCAATATTTGCAACTGCAATTATATTTCAAATAGCTCAGCCACCTAACACCTAGATTTCATTCAAAGTGCAAGACTATTCTTTCGCTTCTCTCTGTTTCCTGTTCTGAACTCTTGTAGGCATAGCTGGCTTTGTTTTTTCATTTGCGGACAAAAGCTGAATAATGCGTATTCATTTGTGAGTCTGAATAAAATTCCTAAAAGATGAAATTGCGTGCCACAGACTTGCAGCTGAATTTTTTCTGTTCAGAGGAAGGCATGTAACCCAGTCTCTTTTTCTGGGAGTTTTGTTGTTTGTGGACTGGCATTTCCTAAATTCTATTCCTATTTAACAACTTTATATTATTATATTGAGGAAAAAGGAAAGGAACCATTTAAATCCTTTTTTTTTGCTTGATATAATTGCACTGTAAGGGGAGTGGTCCATTAGTTGACATCAAGATTTTGCTGGGATTATCAAGAGATTTAAGGATAACTCTCCAGAAAAAAGCCCATGTAATTAAAAGGTATCAGCAGTAAGCTGACAGTATATTGATGAAAATGTTTTGGAAGCAAATTCCTACTCACTTTATCCTTAAAGTGAACAATTATTTATAGGAATATGTAATAGTAATCCCTTACAATGACTGAACATAGAGGTTTCTATAATAAAATGGGCCTAATTGAATACAAGTGAAAAAAATGTCGTGGCGTTAGGCAAAGAAGCTTTGAACCGCAACAAACACTATGGCCATGAAATACATGTATAGCAAGGGATTTTAATGGACCTAAAAGAATACCTAAAATATAAAATCTGCAGATGTGGTGAAAGCACCTGTGATGGTGACATTTTTTTGTCTAGTGTACACTGACATAGGTACCGGTCTCTACAGGATAAATCATGTTATTCCATTACCCGTATTGGTAACATGAAAGTCTATGTGCATTAGCAATTTTTTCCTGTTACACAATATGTCTTTGTAGCTTTTTGAGCGACAGGTTGCACGTTAACATGAATAGGCATTCATATGATACTAGTAAAGATGAGTGGTTGCCAACACATTATGACACTGAGATTTCTAGATCGCTGCTAATGGGATATGACAAATCCCAGTGAAGAGTCAGCTATAGCAGTCTTTTATATTTCAAAAGCCATTTTCATCCCTTCTCCCAGAAAGTCTGAACGAATTAGGAGAGGAACCTCTTGCAGTGAAAACTTGTTCTTATTTTTCTTATATTAGTGTGGAATAGATGTCCTGCTGTTCAGAGCAGAGAGTCAGCGCAAGCAGGAGGGAATCTAGCTGTAGGCTTCCTGAAATTATCCCATCATGATCTAGCAAGTTAGATGAAAAAAAAAGCTATAAATGTGAAACAAATATGCAGAACAATATATAAACAGATCAGAAATCCTACTGTTTTTTATGCATAGGGATGATTAATGCAATGACCAAGGATCGTGTTGAAAATATTATTGTGTAATTATTTATTATATATAGCCTTTTCTACCTCAGACACTGCAGAAAAGAATATTCTTCTTTCCTGGGTTGCAGAGGGAACATTTCCATCCCAAAGAGATTTGACTGTTTAAAAATCCAGGTGAGCAAAAACTAAAATGGCCTCACTGAATAGTTTAAGGTAATATCCAGAGTATGCTTCCTAACTAAGATATCTAAGTTTCACTTAAGAAACCAAAAAGGAGAGGGGGTTTTTGTTGCCTTTTTTTTTTTTAAAAGTGGGGAAACCATTTGCAGTCTTATTGTAACCATCTGTGAGAAACACCAAGACAAATGAACTCGAGTTAGAAGGAGTAGCAGACAAAACATCGCTGTGTGCACCCTTCAGAAAGCACGTTTGACAGTTCAACAGCTCACAGTTCAACCCAGGGCGCGGGGAGGAGGCAGTAACTTGCGGCCTCTCGGCAGGGCTGGGCTGTGGGCACCCTCAGGGGAGGGGAAGGGAGGAAGCACAACCATGGAGAATTGTAGTTTTTGCTGCCAAGGCATGAAGATGAGGACATTGCTCCTGGAAGAAGAAACTCTTCCTTCTCTGAGTAAAAGCTGCCACTCCGCAGCCTCTGGCCTCCCGCAGGGCAGCACCCACCTGGCTTTCCAGGACCAGCATGGTGCAGATGTCCTGCCTTCTCCAAGGTTTTGGGCAGGAAAATAAGAGATTGTTGCACCCACGTTGAAAATACCATCCAGACGAATATACTACCAATGAGCTTTCAGTGGTGTTCTTCATGCAAAACAGCAAAAAAAGAGTAATTTTTGCCTGCAAGAGTGAAAATATTAACTATTATACTGGTAGTAACTACTACAAGAAGGTGAAGGAGCTGCATTTCCATGGGCTGTCCATGAACTGTGGCAGCAGCTCCTGCAAATGAGACCTGTGCAGGGTTTGCTGCCTGCTCGCGTTGCCCACTGAGACAGGGTTTGTGCCTGGGGCCCCACCAGCTCCCCACCACCACCATCAGGGCTGGCAGCGGATTTGGACCTGCTGGAGCATTTCCTCCTGTCCTTCCATGGTTGTTCACAAGCATAGCAGCGTTTTACTGAGAATGAAGAGGTAACCCAGGTATTCCTATTCCCTGTTCTTTACTGGCTCTGCAGGAAGGAGATGGGATAAAAAGAGGAAGCAAGCAAGTACCTTATCTGCTAAACTGTTATTTAAATTGTGCCTAAGCCTGATGGAGAACTGAGACACTGTAGGAACTTTCACAGTGTTGATAACTCATGGCTGTAAACAGAACTATATTCAATTAGAGAAACAGCTACAGAAACGTCTCCCCCAAAAGCCAAAATCCAACAAGATACAGGAAGGAGGAATAGGGGTTACAACATGTATCTCAAACATATTAGCAGGTGTTGAAGGAAACTGAAATTCACCTTCTTCTAGGGGTTATTTCAGGATTATGAAAAAATAACATAAAGAAGGGCTGTTTCTGCTGTAATTTCCTCAAATTAATCATTTTAATCTCATTCTTACAAGATGTCTCACGTTACTTGGGCTCAGGAGGTAGATCTCCCAAATGTTCCCACTTGCCAGTGTGTTTTTAGAGTACAAATTCCTGAGAGGGGTGCTCCAAAACACCTCCTGGGCTGCTGCCATCACTACGAGCCCAGGCCACAGGACTGGCCCAGAGCTAATCCCCTTTCCTCCGGCAATGCACCCAGTGTTGGTTTTGGGTCCACAACATTAGATCCACCATGCCTGCACTGCTTACTTGCTGCCATAGATCCAGTCATGAATCCAATACAGAAAGGGTGGGAGCCGCAGCCCCGCAGAGCCTGCTCTGCCCGCAGGGAAAAGGGCTTAGATGTGCCAGCCCCCGGGGAGGAGCTGGCGGCCTGAGCCGCTTAGCCCCCGGGCAAGGAGCAGAGCGTCAGAGGCTCTGATAGCAACTTTTGTGCCTTTTATAGCACAAAGGTGTTAGGTTTTGATACCATTTAGGGGCCTGTCATAGAATTGTTGTTTAAATTTTGCCCACCCGCTCTCCTAAATAAGAAAGCCCTTTTGCAAGCATTTCTATTTCAAATACGAGATTAAAAACAAAAATGGAAAGTGGTAGCTTTCCACTGGTGCCACTACAATTTCTAGGTTTTACCATTTATTTGAATTAAATTAATTCAGTTCAGTAATTCCTTGTCTCAGTCAGGATTAAGATCTTCACTGCTGAGCTATGTATGGGTCAAATCTTAGGGATCCCTTTTTTAAAGTGCATGAAATAAAGTGAGTTGAAGAGAAAGGAGGATGACGGTCTTAGCAGAAGACAAGTGCAGGGACCTGAGTAGTGGTTTGGTATATGGGTGGCAGGATAAATCTCCTGCTTTGTCAAAGCTGTCTAATGTGATTTTTTTCATCAGTCACTTTGGTATGACTCATTAAAGACATTTAGGACTTAATTCGCATTGATTTTAGTGAGAAACAGGCACTCAGATACTCCTGAAAATCCCACAAGGCATGCATCTACATTTTTAGGTAATCAGATAGAGCTAAAAAAAATATTAGCTCTCTGTTAAATGGAAAAAGTATCTTCATCACAGAGAAATTTGAGGTTAAAAAGGCTAGAACATACTAAGATTTTTGGTTATTGCAATAATGTGAATCAGCTTTAAATACCTAAAACGGACTGGAGGGACAGGGGTCCTGATGCTGTTAATCACTGGTGTGGTCAAAATGGCCAAATTCTACAGTCATTACTCAGGCAAAACTCCCGTGAAAAATCAGTGTAAGGTTTGCCAGGGTAAAGATTTGGACTTACAGTGGGTGATTGCTTAGTCTTTTATCATTTGTTAGATCAGCAAACTCTTCTCAGCATGCAGCATGCACACAGGATATAATTTAGACCACCTACGGAACAGCTTGTCTGATTCCTAACTGCAAGCCATTAAAAACTAGAATGTAAATATGATATTTGAGCCAATAGTGCCATCAACATAGAATGGGTTTCTGCTTCAAAATCAGAGGCACGTCTTGCCTGACTGGATTTCACAACCACCGCTTCTCTGTGAATTGTCTTCTCGAGACTCTGAAGCTAAAAAGACCCTGAGCTGGTAGCACGCTGCTGATTTAAGGACTATAATCAGTTCAGAATAAAACCTGACTTTGGTTTAGTTGCAAAAGCACAGATGGAGCAAAATTTTTCTCACCTGGATGTTGCTGTAGATTAGGAGCAACTCGGCTTACAGCAGCTCCTCGGTGCTGCAGAACAGCGTAAAGCTCGGTCCACAGTGCCCTACGTGAAAGGTTATTTTTAATTAGTGCTAGAATAGGGCTTCAGGAGCTAAATAAAGTTTAAGACCTTATTCTCTCAGGAGCTGTACACATGCATGCTAGGCCTTCAGAGTTAAATAACCAGAGTAACAGAAGTATAACAACAAACACTTCAGGAGCTGGAGGGAACCGAATGGCCGGAGATGTGAAGCAAGCTGCGTGTGGGGGCACAGGGGAAGGTGATAATGCACCCGGGAGCAGAAGCCTGGATGGCAATTAATGCCCTGTATCAACTGCACCAGCACAGCCTTGACTGTTCTCATCCTTCCATGGATATTGTGTTCTCTATTCTTATGATACTCTTGGTAATTTTAAGCACTCTAGAGTCATAGCCATTTATAGCATATGGAATTTCAGTGGTGTTTATATTTCCATGTGAAAACCACTGATATGATGACTTAGTCATTTATGTAACATTAGGGGATAAATGAAGATGGGGATCCTGGCCTCTTTCCATCCTGAAACATGTCTTATGTTTGTAACATTATACCACGTTTTCTTGGATGTATTTTTGCTGCATTGATGAATTTGTGATTAATGAGGTTTTATCATAAAAATTCTGTACACAACTATAAATTACATGCAATTATATGTGCAGAAACAAAGTAAAAAATATTTGGGTTGGAGTGCACAACTTTGATTTGGCCACATTTACTGGTGATACGCAACCAAATCTGGTAGTTTTTCTTACAAAAACAAAGTAATTAAATAACGGTAATGATACTTTTGCATGCAGACTGAGTGACATAATGTGGCTTATTAATGAGAACAACAAAGAACAGTGGGATTAAATGTATCCCTGGTGTAACACAGTTGCTAAAAATCAACATTACCACTGGGACTAATTTGGTCTAAAACGGACTGTTTCCCAGAGGGCGTTGCTATGTGAAATCTTCTTATCGTTGAGAAAAAAGGAGCAATGACCTCACTTTACATTTGCTTTCTTTTTCACTTGCCTATTTCCACTGGTTTCAGTGTGATTGTACAGGTGAAAATGGGGATTTGATCCAATCATGAAAATAGATACAAAATTTAACATCCTGCTGGGGAGACAGAGTGCTTTTCAAAGAGTTTGCAAACAACGTAGCTATAACATATTCGTCTAACGTAACCGAAATATTTCCGGAGGTTGTGTTAGACTGGTGAGCCTTAGGCAGGAAACCCTGTGTTGTCTGAAGGATAATGAATCCCTGGAAGCTTCAGTTGTACCTGGCAGGATGAAATGACTAGGCGTAGTTTTAAAAATAAGTCTTCTTTCAGATTTCAGAGGCAACAGACAGTCCAGATGGCCTAGTGTTACCCCGATGGTGGCCAGGAATCAAAATCTGTAGGTACAGAGTAACTGAACAGTCAAAGATGCCCCTGTGTTTGGAGCATTACCTGATGCATGTCATTAAATTAATTGTGAAATACTCACAGAACAGGTTGTTGTTAATGATTATCAATTATAAACCTGTTAAATTCAACCTGTTTTACTTGCAAAAGTGTTGCTGTAATTAAGACCTAATCCTGCAGTCACTGTCCCTGTGTAAATAATTTAATTCAGTTCTGGACAGAAGAGCAATTCCAGTGGCTCAGAATTCATGCAAATACTCTATGTTGATAAATCTTTATGCATGTGTGATACAGGAAAAATAAATTTAGAGAGGAAACCTCTTTCAGCTTTAAATTTCTAAGAAGTAATTATAGGCAACAGTGAATACAAATAAATGTTAATTTATGAAGCATATGTTGATGGTTTCCACTTAACAATTTTAAAAATAAATTTATGCATGGGAGGATTAATATAGAACAATAACACTGCACTGTCCTGAAGGCTAGAAATTGAAAAAGAATAACACATCAATGTTATACTGAGATATAATACTCTATACTCTAATTTTTGTGCAGAATAACGTGTTTTTCTTGGATAGAAGAATTCTGTGTCAGCTCTTAACCATGTTACAGTTTCTTCTGGCATCCAGACTTGGGAAGCTAACATTTATCTAGTCGGACTATTAGCACCTTACAGCCCAATCTGAAACTTTCTCTAGTCCCTCTACTAAATAAACTTAACAAAGAGTCTGGGAATCATAGTTTTCTCTTTACAGATGCCCTTTAACCTTCATGACTGTTCCTAGCTACATATTTATTTACATAAAACACAATACTTCTGTGAAACACTAGCCGGCCTACCTCTACAGTCATTTCCTACAGAGGGGAAAAAAAAAAAAAAGCTTGTCGATATGCTTCAGTTTTCATTTGCTTCAGTGTGATCAACTTTTATGATTTAAAAGCTGGGAATACGTTGATCTTCATCTCACTGCTGTTTTAAAGGAATGATAATGTATACACAACCTTTTGGTGCATGGATTGGAATAAGGTTAATTTTAATCTAAAAGAAATTAAATGCCCACTAAACAGCTTGATTTACAATGTACCTTAGCTATGGATGCGGATAATAGTTGGGATGGTGTTTGAGAGAGGCTAAAACTACAGCCGGTTTGGCTGACTATTGAGCTATGTTACAGTTTTCTTCAGTGTAAAATTTAGTCTGAAAGTGTCTTATATAGGATCTGGACACAGCAGGACTTTTAATGGGCACCCCCACCCCCAAATCCAGAGAAGAGGACTTTTGTCAGACTCCAGCATCCATTTCTAGCAGGCCAGTCATTAGGTGATTGTACTTTAAGATTACTTAGGTGTTAAAAAAGTGTTTGAAATACTTAAAAAAAAAACCAAAAACTTCACATACAACTTGCTGTCCTTGTTGCTCTGACTTCAGCTTACTTGGTCTGAGTCTCCTCTCGCCCTGTTGCGCTGGTGCTTCGTGACCAGTGCCCCCTTCTTCACAGGCTTTCTGCAGAGAGCCTAGAGGTCACCGTGTCTGAGGGGCTCCGGGGAATGGCGGCGACCTTCCCGTCCTCCTCTGCGGCAGCTGTTGCTCTCTCCTGTGTGCAGGAGGGGGTGTCCTTGGGAGAGGGATAATTGTCCAGGCCAGGGAAGGAAAGCAAGCGGCAGTGTGTCCGTGCCTGCTTGCACCGTGCTGATGCACTGCGAGTCCTCCCCACAAACATCTGTTCCGACGCACCGCGCGGCATCCAAGTGCCATTCAGTGCCGTGGTTGTAGTCAAGACAGTATGTTTTGACCTCCAGAATGCCTCTATTTACGTTTTAGGGAAATACAATCCCATAGGTAATTATTTCACTGCTGAAGGATGGCTTTCCCGGCATGGTACCTTCCCTTTTACAAAATCTACGTCTGTTTTATCTAAATCACCAGAAATCATAATAACTACCCTCCCCTCCTTTTTTTTTGCACATAAATTTGCTATCATTCCTTCTCATACTTGAATGTTCTCCCACCTGTCCTCAATTTAATCCGTGAATGTAAGCACATAAATCTTCATGACATTTTGGCAGAGTACCTATTTTCAGATGACTCCTTTAGGAAACTCTGAATCCAGGTGTTTGTTTTTTGCATAAAGTGTTGCAAAAGAGGAATTTTAATGTGACCATACAACCAAAATACTGGTTACATTTGAAATTCTGTAAAAGGGTGGGCTAGCATGCGTGCAAACTTTGCATATCTTTTCCACACCCTGAGTTATATTCAGAGAGCTAAATTAGAATTACTGCACCATCTGTAAAGGGAAGGAACACGGGATTTTACTGCTGCAAGCATGTGATTACGCAAACTTTGTTATGTGTAACAAACATGCACTGGATGTTTAAAAGTCCTTTATCACATTTGACAAAAAGGGATGAAAAGTGGAATGCTGATCATAAAACATGTTTTTGAGATGGGGTGAAAAAAGAAAAAAAAAAACCCGAGATGAAACAGTTGGCTATTTTTCTTTGGCCAGATGGTTTCTAAACAAAGATCAGAATCTATTTGAAAGTCTGATCATAAGGTCCGCACTAAATAGTTTTGACATAAGGACTGCATGATCTGAAATTTGAAAAGCCTTTTACCTTTAGTTACTATGGGGTCTATAAGAACCCTAGCTTTATTTAACGTTGTATGCGGAGTTAAAACAGAGGTGCTCACTGTTTGCTCTCTTTAGATACTGTATAGGGAACAGATTTCTTAGTAACTGCGTGCTGTTCTACAACTGTTGGGAAAAAAAAATCTCGCTCTTTTAAAATTACACTAATTTGTCACCAAACTGAAAATGCCTCCCAAATAATTGATCATTAAAAAAAAAATCCTGTGTACCTAAGCACATGTGTATGGATACGATATTAAAAAAGTATAAAGAAAAGTCCTTTGTTTCTAAGGTGGTGAGGAGAGCGTTGTATTTTGCAGTCCACAGTCTTTTACTTTTGTCCCAAGGGTGAGATGAGGTGGTGGGGGTGCGTTGTCTATTAAGGGAGAAACAACTGACTGGGAGAAACTTGAAAAGGGAAGGAAAAGAAAAGGCTACCAGAAAGAAAAAAGAAAAAAAGAAAAAAAAAGAAACTCTGACAGGGAATTAGTTGGTTTTTCTTCCTCTGATATAAAATCTTAGCACAGCCCTTCCCCTTCCCTAAAAAAATCCTATGGTAAAGCAGATCTACATCTCACACACACACCTTTTTCTCTTGAGAGAGGACGGAGGAATGGACCACACAGGACAGCGGTTACGCTATATCTCTTAGCTCACACTCCTGGCAGGCAGTCAGATGTGATGGAGATAAGGGCAGTACAATGACTTAGGCAGAGGATAACAGCGTGCATTGTTCCAACGTTGATATTCCCCACCATAGACAGATGATTTTTTTTTTCTTTAAATCCTGTAATCACTTATATTTTGCAGAACAACAAAAAAACCTTTCTCCTTTTTGCTTCTAACGGACTAATCCTGCAGAAAGGCTTTGCTCTGAATTCATACTTTTCTATAGGGCCACAATCTCTTTTCTAGTGAAAAGGTTAATTCAAAGGTCTTTTGACCAGGCCGGGCGGCCGGGAGCGCTCCCGAGGTGGCAGCACAATTGCCGGCACAGGAGGGGAGTGGCAGCTGCGGCGCCCGCATCCCAGCACCCGCTCCCCTGTGCCCTTATAGTTTCTGGAGTTGACTACGACTCTGGGAGCCAAGATAAGACACCGATGTAAGGAAGATTGATGCATTGATTGTGCTGCGTGAGACCAGAGTGTTCAGCTGCCGCCGCTACCTCCTTGGAGGGCTTTTAACACCAGCCCCAATCTCTCTGGGTTTGCTAATACAAAGGGGAGGGAGAGGCTGCGGTTGGGGGTCTCAAAGGAGATGCCTGACGTACCTGCTATCACCTTTATGGTTCACTCTTGTGTAGCACCCTTAAAGGTGAGCAAAACCAGCCTCTGGCACCCTGTCTCCTCAATGTACCTTTACTAAGAGCGAAAACAGAAATTTGGAGGGGCCTGTGGAGTTGGCTGTTGTTACTGCTGCTTTTTTGGCACCATCAGAACAATCCCTTTAAAATCCCAACTTCCCATGAACTTATCCATTCTGATCTGAATTTCGGGTGCAGGGATTCCCGCTGGCCACCCTAATCTCCCGCCTGGGCAAAGAGTCTTTTTACGCTGATGGCACAAAGGACTTTGTGGTGAGTTTTACACAGCATGCGCAAATGAACCGATCTTCTGTTCGCAAGCAGGAGGAGAGCTTTCTTTCTTTCTTTCTTTCTTTTTCAAGTATTCAGTTCATAGTGGTTTGTTCCTTTTACTCACTCAAGCTATCCCAGGGTAGAGAGTGAGTTTCTTGCCAAAAATAGAAGCATATTCTACTTCTGGGGGGGAAATAGATTTACTGTTCAGAAATAGGCACTTTAGATTTGCTCTAGCAATCCAGAACAGTTTACAGAGAAACATTATGCTGCTGATAAAAACAATTTATAGGGTGAAGTTATGCCCCAGGTTCAATGGGACTTGTCCATGAACATCTGAGAGCAGAGATTGTTTCCTGAAGGTTCATGTTGCGCAGTTCCTTGCTGCTGAATACCAATACCAGCTATAGCAGATATTCCCAAATGGAAAAAGTGGTAGTTGTTGCTATCTAAGGTAAAGATAAACTGAACACGAGGCACTAAAATTAATCTCCAAAAAAGAACAAGAAGAAAAAAAAAAGGCTAAAAAAAGTATGTTCTTCTAAAGGAATGGTAGATATTTCTGATGTCCAAATGGGATTGTGTCTCTTAGGGGAGCTGATCTGATGTCTCCTTTGACACCAGAGCAACGGCATTTTCCAACCTCCCATCACATCGTCCCTTCCCATGCAGCGGAGCCGAGTCAGCCTCGAGAGCGGCAGAAACAGATGTGCATTGTACAGCTCCAGCAAGCAGCACCCCCCACCCTGGGCTCACCACCCCCCCAGCGGGTTCCCGCTCTCGGACCCTCTGTGCCAGCCTCTGACCCTCGGGCACTGGTGCGATGACCTTCCCTGGACACAAGCCCGTTGGGGCTGTCACCAGCCAGCTAGGGAGCCAGCCCCTGGCTGTACGCACCCACTAACTGCTGTTGGCCCTTGGGGAAGTATTCAAGCATGAATTTTTTCTTTCTGTATGATAATAGCAAGAGTGTCTACATCTACCAGGCAGCAAATCCAGCACAAACACTCTTTTCTTGCTTTATTTTTTTTTTACTTTGATCTCTTGAAACTGAAGATGTAGGGGACTGTGGGGTTTTGTCGTTAAAGTGCGTATGATGAAAATTACACAGGTCTCGGTAGCGGATTCCGCTTTTCATTTTCCTGACTGAGTAAAACTGTCAGTAATTTCTGGGACTTGGGTCCAATTTGAGCATTTTCTGGGTAAGTCCCACTGATTCATTCTTTCCTTTCATTAGAAAAACTCCTTCATAATCAATGCTAAAATGTTAATTGGGGGAGGAGAAATCCCCAGATTTTTCACAAAATTATTTCATTTTGCACCAATTATTAAAAATTTCCAAAGTTCTTAATAGAAGAGAGGACATATTTTGGACCAATGTATTTGTATTTTCCCTAGTGTTTAGCAGCTCCAGGTTTTCTTTCCCCTGAAAAGGATGAAAGTTAATTTTTGCATTTTTAAGATGTCAGAACTGCATAATACTATTTCAGCATAATACTTCACAACTGCAATGCAGTTTTCATCTTTTTAAGTGCTTTCATGACTTAAACAGTAGTGTTAGCAAGGTTTGATGTATAAAGCAAGTAATTACAGGAGTATAGTCAGTATTTCTCATACCAAGAGAAAATTAGCATGGTAATTAAATCTGTGTCTACTTTGTATTGCAGCTGTATTTTTGCTAATCTAATCTAATAATCTTGGAAGGTTATAATTACTTGTCTTTTAAAGCACGTCTGCTAGCTGGCATGGTGTGGCAAGCACAACTGATATTTGTTTTATTATAATCAGTGCCTTTGCAGTCATTTTGGAGTGCAAAGCAAAAGGAATTGCCACTGAGGTCAGCTGATAATCCTTGGTGGGCTTTGGGTAGGGTTTGGTTTTCAGGAGAAAGGGAGAAGAAGCTCAATTTCTGACACTGTGGCAGCATTACTACATGACTTTGGGCATTCTATTTACTCTGTTCCCCCTTCTTTCTTCTGTAGTTAGTCTCACTTTAGTTCCTACGTGGTGATGTATTTGAGAGTAAATTCAGCTAAATGAAGTTTCCCCACTTCTGAGCTGGACAATATTTTTTCCTATTCACTGAGCTGGTGAGTTTCTCTGGTTTTAAACCGTTTCCCCCAGAGCCAGTACTGGGTACAAGCTGACAGGTCTTGCAGTATGTTATTTAGCTGAGTGCTTGACCAAAGCGTGGCCGTGGGTATCTGTGGACATTTCTGCTGGCTGCTCACTCCTTGCTCGGAGCTGACTGAGAAAGCCTTGTCAGCCCGATTCCTTCTGCTTATCAGAGCTGGGGTCTGATACACACTTGGTCTTTTGTATCCTCTGGATACTCAATGCACTTCAGCCAACTCTTCATTTTAAGTCCACAGGAATTTTCCAAAGTGATTATAAAAATAGCATTGTTGAAAACAGCAGCAGGAAAAGCATATCTTATTTTTGTGTATGTTGCAATTGTCTCCTGTTAACTAATCAGAATTGATTCCTGTCTTTAGTAATAGCATTAACAGGTGCTAAGGGAGTGGTTTTAATGCAGGAGAATGAACCCTTTCTGCATGTCTCTTGATTTTGCATTATTTGTTACAAGAGTGACCAAATAGGACAGTATATTATCTGGTGAAGAAGAAAGCATTGTGTATTTAGCATATGCTGTACATACATTCTCAGTAGTTTTCTTAGGAAAAACATATTGGCCCAGATCTTCCTTTACTCAAGCTGATGATGCAGTCTCATACATTTACTAAATTAATAAACCTCAGAGGAGATAGCGTTCTTAATTAAGCATACTAGTGAGAAAGGAGTGATTGTGAGGATCTCAAAAAATAAATAAACAAATCCCTACCTCTGCATTTCAGTCCCAGATTCTGTCTGGATTAGAGTTTCTTAATCTAAACCACTGAAAGCAATGTAATAGTCCTAAAATAGATATCTAAATCCTTCCTGTTTTCATTGTCACACTTCATGTAATTACTGCTTTTTATTTGCTCCCCTCTTTAATTTGGCTATTTTTGATCTGAGCTCAGTGCAAATGCACAGTATTTTATGACTGAAAAAGCAAGTGAACGGGCAGGGGGGGATGCCCAGCCCTTCTGGCCACCCGGCAAGTACCTGTGGTCTCGCATGTTGGGACTCACAGAGAGATGCTGTGGTGATTTCCATCCCGAGCATGGTGGGGTCCACTAGTTCTCTTGCATTGGTGGGGAGAAATGATAGATGAACTTGTACTGCTCTGCAAGGAGCAATTCTGTGTAAAAGTGACCTCTACGGCTGAGGTGAATGAAGCTTTTGGACAGTTTGTTTTACCAAACAAAAATCTATTCAGGTCAACAAAAGCTAGACAGAAATAATTTCTCTCAAAAAAAAAACCCTAAACCCTAAACATTTCAGTTGGAATGAAATACTTGTCTGACCCCGAAGAGAGAGCTTTATCCAAGTTAATTCTTGCTTCTTTTGGGGTAGCTGAAAATTCAGTCCTAACATCTGCTCACTCCCATTATTTTCCTGTTTTGCCAGCAAACTGTCTGCCCAGTTCTGCTTTATAAATTTTTGTCATTCTTCAGAGATGTAAAAAAACCCCAACCAACCAACCAACAACATCAAAACCCCAGGGTTAATTGTCTGGTTGTCCCGTCCTCCCCCCCAAACACCCACTGAAAGCAGGTGTTACCACCTACAGACCTCACCTGTAAGCTGGGCTGCTTGAGCCAGTAAGTGTTGGACTACAAATTTAGGCTTGAGCACATACTTAATTAAAAGCTGATTATGTTTTACTGGACAACAGCAGCTGTGCTCAGATTGCAGGTACAATGCAGTACATGGAGGCGTGTAGTCCCGTCCCTGTGCCCGAAGTGACCAGCACAGATAGGAAAAGCAGCTGATGAATATCACTGAGAAGCAAAATTCCAGTGTCAGATATGCCGGTGTAAACTGGAAATGACTCAGCTGAAACCACTCAGGTCATTTCAGATTTATATGTACCAGAGGGTGAAATTTGATCTCTTAGTTATTGATAATTTTCATATCATTTTAGAAAAATCTCATTTGTTTCTCTCTGCTTCTGCAACAGTCAGGCTTCTCTGTAGGAGGGAAAAAGCTCTGAATTTCTAAGATGCAGTTTGGGAATTAAAACTCCAACAGCATGATACGCAGTTTTATGCCCATTTGTGCTGCATAAATAAATACCCCAAAATGTTTTTTTAGATTCTGCCTTGTCTATTACTGAAACCAAAAGCATTTGTGCTTCCAAAATGATCCTCAGAGAGTTGCTTTGCATTTACAGAGATTTTCAGATTGGCAGGGAGCCACTGGACAACTTATTGAAAGTCAGTGAAAGCTAGAAGGGATGTGAGGGTTAGAAATGGAAGCACAATTTCACAGATACTACAGGGCCAATTCAGATTTCACTTACAGAGGAGAATGAGGATAACAATAAAACACACTTCATTAGAAAATAAATACATTGATCTAAAAAGATCCCGATTACCAATTCTATACCTGATATAATTCCTCCAGGTGAAAACAATCCTCAAAAGGAAAAAGCCCAGCAATTCTGCTAGTTGAGTAAAGCTATCGTGAGCAGCAGAGTCAGTCAGAGTGCAAACACCTCGCTATGGGATTTGTTTTTGTAGAGGTTAAGGCTGAAAGTAAGAACTATAATTAACAAGAAGTTCTTTTTTTTTTGTTCACACTTTTTTTTAAACTTATCCAGTCTATTTGTTCAAAATTACTTGCCGTTTCTTCAAAATAGTGTTTTGCTTTTTGAATAGTACACACAAGTGATTCACTGTAAGGGTTCACTATTCAAATGTCAGAAGCCTCGGTGTGGTTAGCTTCTGAAGGGATGTGGTATTGTTTCTTGTCACTGATTGGGTGATTTATGTAATCCAATGAATTACAAATTACAAACATAACAATGGAGAATTAGTGCTATCTTTGAAAGTCTGAGTCCTCATCCCTGTATGCCCCAAGTTCACCATTTAGAAGTGGTGATAATAGCGTGCAGCACACTGGAAGGATATATGCTGTTCTGCTGAGATGCTGTGGGGACTATTGAATGAGAAGATGTCTTTGGTGAGAGCCATCAGGAAGAGCTCTGCTGAGCTGCAGCACTTGCAGATGACATTTGTTTAAGCTGCAGCTTTAAATTCAGCCCAGTTTGCTTCTTCATGGCAGCTGTGTTTTGTTCCGCAGGCTCTTGAATTTCTCTTAGAGCATCAGAGTTGCTTAGCACTTTTACAGGGTCTTAGCAGAAAAAGGTGCATGTTGGCTGTTTTGATTAAAGCAAAGGAAGCAAACTAAGGGAAATGCAATCAAGAGCTACATTAGGTTTGTGCCCACACCTTGTACCTGCAGAGGAGCTGGGTGCTCCTGTTAGCTCCTGTCCCGAGGGCAGGGGCAAGCAGCATGTGGCCACAGCAGCCCTGCCGTGCCACGAGCACCAACTCTGGAGCAGGCGCTGCTGTCCCTCTCCCTGGCCGCAGGCAGCTTGTGGGACTGCGGAAACCCTTCATTGGTCCCAGTTTGGCAGCCACCTTAGAGGACCATGCAACCCTACACACCCTGCCTGCGCCTGCCACCAGGACACCGTACTCTTGTCCCAGACTGCCCTCGTTTCTCCTCCTGGCACCTCACTTCAGCTTCCATATAACCTGAAGCATATGATGACCCATGAGTTCATCAGCAGAGGTGACATACCTGTGAGTCACCTAAATCCTCAAAGATGAAACCAACATTTAAATCCGCTTGGTTAGTTCATAATCTCCGTGCCGAGCTGGGAAGCAGGCAAGAGGTGGCTTTGAGAGCAGCAGTTGCCTCGCATCAGACCTTGCAAGTGAAATTAAGTCATGCTGGGGCAAGGGGTATACCTTCCAAGGACACATGTGATTATTTGGGCTCTTTTAAATAAGATATTTTATAACAATAATCTACCCTCTTCTGAAGCACATGGGAGATATTTTCGTGGGCCAGTGGTTGGGCAGGATGTAGGGAAGCAGGTGGAGAGGGGAAAGTGCCACCAGTTAGACTGGATTATTGGTAATTTTACCTTCAGTTCTTAGAGAAAAAAGGTGTCCATGTCAGTAAAGGAAGTGGACCAAACATAACTCTATATCGGCATACTGAAATGTATAGGACCACATAAGGGACAATCGATACAAAGAATGTACTTGAAAAATAATTCTACTACAACTGATGAAACAGTATCAGTATAACCGGAGAGAGCATTTGGTGGTCTAAACAGGGGGGAAACACATTTTAAGGACAAACCAATCTGCATCTCTGACTCTTATATATTACATGTTACAGATCCCAGAGGTGTATTCACAAGACCTGCCTAAAGGCTGCAGAGTGACAGGCACGCCGGATGCACGGCAGCTTTCCTGGCAAGCATTTGCTTTAATCCTCTGGTTTGGCTATATGATGGGAGTTGCTGTTTCTGTACTACACTAAGCACACTAGATTTGCTTTGTCACCAACATTTTGTGCAGGGAAGACTGTATGCTAAGCTGACTTTTGGCAGGGTGCGGGGGAGAACAGCTGTACAGCCAATAATTAATTCCATAATTGCTTTAAACTAGACCAAAACTGAGACAAACCTTAGATGGAAACACAGTGCTGCCAATGCTGGGATCAGCTGTCTGTGTAGCCAGGAAATGCTAACGAAATAGGTTCAGCAACATCAAGAAAGAGCTCAGCAGACATGAACCCCATCATTAGAAGTGCAACGGGGCTTTTTAAAAGTAAGATTTCCAAAATGCAGGTAAGATTAGTTTCCCTGCAAAAGTTAGCGAATGCTCCACACTGACTGAAGAAGCCGTGAAAGGCAGAGATGCATGTTCACAGCTGTGTGCCTCCTGGGAGAAGCTATTGCCCATCCTTTGCATCTGGCAGCCTAGTGAAGAATACAAACGTCTTCTTTCCATAGTTTCTGCCTAGATGCTCCCTTCACACAGACTGCCTGGATGTTGCCAGACCCTCAACTGAGGTTGAACTTCCTCTAGACAGAGACACACCAAGAAACAGATGTACTTTTTTCAGTATTTCTTCTTTTTTAGATATTTCTGCCAAAGTTGCTTCCAAACAGACCGACGTCAGCAGGTGGTTTGTGCGTGGTTTCTCATCCAGCTGCGCAAGTCCTTCTCATTGCTGTAAAGAGCATATCCCAGCAATGACACCCATAGCCTCTTGCATAGGCCTGAAGCTCAAGACCTCTCGTTTAGATGAGCAGTATCGGTGGGGTCGTACCTTCCCCTGTTTCAGACCTGCAGGATGCTCTTGTGCTGCAGCGTCCCAGGGACGCTGGCGGAGCACCCACATGGGGCAGCTCTTGCTGACTGGCTCTGCGAATAGAGGGAGGGCTTCAGGCACAGGCAACTGGCACGAGTATCCTCTCACACCACCTGCTCACAGCGGGATATTTTCAAAGCTTTGAGTGGGATTTTTAAACTGTGTTATCAGCACAGTGCAAAGAAAACATATGGCAAAAGCTCCATGCAATGAGCTGAATATGCAGCTGATGGTGGGCTGACGATCTTGAGCTCCACTATCCTGTCCAAATGAGTACTGTTGGCTTAGCTATGCCAGTTTTCTTAGGAGATTCTTTAAATAACTGCATAAATAAAGTAGCTAACATTTTCTCAATGCCTTTGGGTATCCACCTTGGATTTTAATTTTCTGCCTCATAGAAAATGATGTTTGTATATTACAGTGGTGAAACATCATCAAAATATCTTTACATGATACATAAAAAGGAAACCATATAGCAGAACAGAGCAAACCGTCAGTAACCGCAATACCAACTATACAGCCTTTCATTGCAGTGCTACTTGCCAGTAACGATGCCTTGCACGTATAATTGCTAGTTTCTAAATGTATTACTGGCTTTCAGGGGGAATTACTACAGAAATGATCCACAACATTTTTTTCTGTATTTCATTTGTAGAAGTTCCGCAAGCTTTGCCCTTTCTCTTTGCTGTGAAATCAGAGGAAACTGCTGGTCTCCCACTGAAAAAAAGGAATTCATAGTCTGAATCTGGATGCTGATATTTGTAATGACACCTTCAACAGACTCATTAAAGTGCTGTTTCTGGACAAGTGCTTGGCATGAAAAAAGATTTCTATATATATAAAATATATATAATATATATTTTTTATATATATAAATAAAAATTATCTATGAGTATTTAGATGAACGTGTTTGCAGTCCCTCACCATTGCACACTGGCAGCCAGGTACACAAGGCTGCCATTTGAGTGGCTGCTGGCTACTGTGGAAAGGGTAGAGGTGAAAGTGGAACTGTGATTGTATGAATAGATGATGCAAAATTTCTGCCTACAATGAGAAGGTGGCATATTTGCTATGGCTGTCTGCCCTGTAAGTCAGTCTGTCCTTCGCAAGAATAAAGAAAGCTTAGTAAACATCCAGTACCTTTTAATTTAAAATCTATTTAGTGCATTCAAATATGTAAGCTTATGAAACCAGGGGTTTGGTTTTGACCTCTCTTGACCAGTTAAATGCATATTATTTACGTATTTAAAGGAATTTAAAATACTGTAAACAAAGGGGCGGTTCCTTCTCCGACAATATCAGTCTAAATGGGGAGTAAGTTTCAGTTTCATGGATGTTCTTCCCCCTCGTCAATAGTATACATGAGCACAGATTCCATCTTTACATGCTATAATCTGTGGAGTATTGTTAATTCATTATCTAGTGGACTAATGAACAACAGACATTTAGTTCTTGTTCACTGCTACTTCATACTTACACTATGTTTCCCAGAAGTAAAACACTTTATTCTAAACTAGAGTTCTGGAATTTATTATTTTTTCTTCTTGTTTCTGATGACCACAACTATTCTTCATAAGCAGCCCTGTTTCTTTAGTTTGTGCCAGCTATGGAGAAAGGATAATGGGGGGAAAATAAATCACAAATATGACAATAGTAATAGCTGGCATGAATATCCTTTTCCAATGTACTGCATTTAGCTCTTCAATTTTTTGCAAAGTGCAGATGTAATACTTCATTGGAACAGATCACAGGAAAATTGAGTATCTAGTAAAAGATGAGAGGCACCACAAAACAGACATGTTAGCAGCACGCTGACTACTACTGCTGTTGGAATACAATGGTAGCAACCATTGGTACTATTGTCCATGCTTTGTAGTGCTAAATCAGCAGTTAAGTCGCTATGCCCTGGGAACTGCACACCAAAAGTTTTGGTCCCTAGCTTCTATTCCTTTCATATCCTTTCTATTTAAAGACATCTTTTACAAACAAAACTATAATCATTTTATACTCTGCATGGGCTAACCACATGAGGGCAAACATCACCCCCATTCGCTTTCACCACATGTGGCGTACTTACCTGCGGACAAGAGTCAGCTGAACTCAGCACCCCGGCTGCCCCCAGGGACGGACAGGAGAAGGGGGTGCCCGGGGGGCGGACACGCATGTTCAGCACCCGCAGCGAGGGCTCCACTGCGAGGGCCAGATATGGCTTCCCTGTGCTGCCCTGCTGTCACCACTGAAGGGGTTGAACATCATCAACCACTTTCTCCAGAACACCTCTTTTTTACTCAATGAAGGTTATTAACAGAGTTAATAACATTGTCACTCACTGCAAGCAAGCTTAAAATTCAATGTTGGAAATTTGTTACTGCACCTAATTTTGTTTTCATATTTCTGTAAGATACAGTATGACTAACATTTTTGTAGTGCTGAGTTCTACCTGTTCTGTAGGGCTTCACACTTGTTTTTTATCCAGATGTATGATTTGGGCTGAATAAATATTTGTATTTCCCTTGCTTTTCCTATTAACTGCTTTTACAGGACTCATTTGAAATAAATTAGTAAAAATGAAATCTTATTAATAAAACAGACAGGACAGGACACGCTTATATTGAGATTCATGTCTGCTTGCATCAAGAAGAAAAAAACCTAGTTATAGTTTTGCACCAACTCAAATCCCGAGAGATTACAGCTTCAGTTTTGACTCACCTCAGTGATACTGGCACAGAAGGCAGAGCCCAAATCACATCCTTGTGCCTCCCGTGAAACATCTGGGTTTCACCAGTTCAAAGGAAGGGAATAGAGTGAGAGTCTGATCCTGTGAGCTTTTTTCCAGGGAGGTTCCCATCACACCTGTGAGACAATTAAGCTAAACAAGTCAACTGAATGATTTACATTATTATTGATTTTTTTACTAAGGAAAGCAGTAGGCAGATGTCTATAAAACATGTCTAGGCTTAATCTAGTTGGCCACTGGATGTCACTGATGGCCTCAGAAATACAATGGTAGTATGTAAAAAAAACCATGAACAGGTATTAAAAGAAAACCTTGTACATCATCTATACATTTGAAGGGGAGATTAACAGTGTCTCATTAGCTTTGAAAGACGTTACTACTGGAGTTTTTAAGTCCTCGGTGCAAACGTGTGCAAAACTTCCTCATTGTGGTAAAAGAAAAATGGTTTCTTCATATAGTAACATAATAAAATACCTACCATTTCCATAAGCTGATGCACAACCTTGTTATGATCACAGATAGCCAAACTGGTGAGAGATGAATTGTATCTGAAACTCACCCAGGTCAAGGTCAAACATTCTGAAGAATTTAAAATGCATAAAAGATTTTTCTTTATTTAGTTCTTTTCTTCCCCCTTGTTTAGTCCCCTTTTAACTCTGGATGGGAACTACCAATCTGTCAAAAAGAAAGATCACATTTGAGTGATTCCTGAGCCAGCCTGAAGCAGAGGTACCAAAGGTCTGGTTTTGTTGGCTCAGGAATTTGGGTAACTCAGAAAATCCTCTGGCATTTTGGGTGTTCACCCATGCTGAAAGGAACTCCTGCATTTGAGGAGATTTGCTAGTTGTCATGACCTTTAGCTCATGTACCCTAAACTGACGGGAAAGAAAATTGCCTTTGTTTTGGTAGGTGAGAATATGTTAGTGTCTAACGTCTTAGTCCTCTGGTAAGAGAGAAGAAACTCCCCACTAAATCAAGCTCAGATTTGTGCTCTGTGGAGCAGTTTCACCATTGCTAAACATCTGCCAGGCCTGTTAGTAACTAAAACACATTTCTGGAAGGAGCAAATATGATTGTTATTTCCCTGCATTGTCTTGGGATAAAAGTTGAATGAGGTTGCATGAGACTGAGAGCTGAGTTACTTCTATTGGAGTGCCTCAGCAAAAAGTGACAACTGCTAATAGTAACTATGTGAAAAATATCTTCATTAAACATTTGAACACATCCAGTGTTGGCCAAGTTATTTCCAGAAGACAAAGCAGCCATAGGCTGAGCTGAGTTCCTAGCAATACTAGGAAGACAAGGCTCCTGAATGCATGCTGAAGAGCTGGAAGGCTGCTGAAACCAAAAATTCAGGGGTTAATTTTCATACTAAGCTTACATTTAGAAAAACATGAAACAGATGTTCATATCAAAATCTGGTATTTTTCCGTAAGAGCCAAACATGAAAAAGAAGTGAAGTTAAAGCATGCATGCTAATAGCTCCTTTCAAATAGTTTAGTCTTTTTCAAATGCATAGATGTTCAGAAAATCTCAGTCTAAGCAATTCTGCGAAACGTAAAAAAAGTCTCTGCTGGCTTAAGCTAACAGAGTTGCTGCTTTATCTCAACAGGAAAGAACTTTTCTCTTGGGGTCTTCTGTCTCACCGTCAAATTCTTGTACTAAATTAACTTATTAATCGGCGTGTACATATGTCTGTATATATAAGGGTAACATGTGGCAAACAGGCAACCTGCACAGGGAGATACTGACCACGCCGAGGCTGCTCACGGAAAGAACGATGCAAAGTGTAGTTAAAACGGTCCTTTGCCAGGTCCTTCTATGATCAAAGCTATAGCGATAGTCAGACATGACACCATAAATGAGAAATGTAGCACAAATAATACAGAATCAACGGTGTATTGTACTCAGCATTTTTCCAGCAATTTGCTGTATTAGTACTTTGGTCATCTGACACCTGGGGCAGCCCCTGGACCATTGTAGGTTCTGCAGCTGCTGCGTTCGCTGTAGCTCACCAGACTTCGGATGCAGATTCGGTGGCTGCATGTATGAATCCCTGTCTGTACATCCAGCTGACTTCCAGATAGATGCTGTAGGAGATTGGAGCTGCTGCTGCTATTTTTGTAAATCTAGAAAGTACTTAAAAGTTGAAAAATGCATAATTATTTTGGGTAAAGTCAGCTTCACTGACACTAGCAGCTTTGTGAACAATACTGAAGATACTGCTTGTGCAAGCATGTTTTTGACAAAGTCAGCTCAGAACTGCTCTAGTTAACTGCACCTCACCACTCCTACTGGCTGCCATTCTTTATCCAGAACATTTTTTCCAGCTGTGTTGACTGGCTTTTTCAAAGATTGTGGACATTTTCTCTCTGTTTTCTTCTCCCTACTTGGCCTTTTCTTTAGGTTTTCTTCCAGCTACTCAAGGCCATGCAGATCTAGCTCCATGAAGGATTTACACATTAAAAATCCCAGAAGGGAAAGGCCGACCAGAGGTCCATCAGGAGCCGCATTCTGCCTCTGATGTCGCTGATGGCAAGGGGACTGTGCCCTACCCAGCCCATCCTTCTATGCCTGCCGCTCTGCAGGACTAATCAGTTTTTGGTACCCTTTTCTGCACCTTTTCTGGTTCTACTATTTTTGAAATGTAGGACACCAGGATTGTACCTGGTATTAAAAATATAGGTTTAGGGTGGTTCTCTGTTTTGTTTTTCTTTCTTAACAATTCCTTATGGTCTAGCTTGACTGTGAACGGATGTTCTCCTAAACACATCTATTATGGCTCTAGATCTCATTCCTTGGGAGGGCTAGCAAGTACTTCAGTGCCTTCCTTTCAGTCTGTGCAGTTCATTGCCCTTTTAGCATCCAGCCACCCGGTGCCATACAATTCTTCTGCAAATGTTTTTGTTATCTTTTAGAACCTGGTATCAGTAGCAAATGTTGCCAACTCATTTATTCCTTTACCAATTTATGGTAGTTGCAAAGCCAATTTTCTCTAGTTAGGGACTTTAACACTCTCTGGCATTTTGTTTAGGTTTGCAGGAGGTTTGCAGAATCTATTTTTTATGCTTTGGTAGTAAAGGGTCTGGCAGATTTAAGTTGGTCTCTCTGGCATGATAATTATGCATGGTCTGGACTAGGGTCAGTGAACCATCTAGGGTACCTTGTGTGAGAAATAGGGATGCCACACGGGGAATGCCCATATCTATCACAAAACACTGTGACTGCACAGTATTGCTGCGACTGATAAGTGAAATGGGAGTGGGAATGAGCACACCTTCCCATGGTTATGAAGCCATCGTGTTTTTAAGCGACTCAGGCTGGATAACCTAACTCAAGATGCTCCAAGGGCTGTGTCAGAACATGCTTTTGATATATTACAAAGACAGTAGTTCAAAATTGATGGCATTGGATTCTGGCAGGAGCAGCAAAGGCAATGATGTGCAGCTCAGTTCAGGTTTGCTGCAGAGACGTTATCCAAGCTTAAAGGAGATAACAACTGCAGTGTGGGCATTTGCAAAGCCTAGGGAAAGAGGCCACGCATTGGGGCAGTAAGCAGTGAAGTGACAGGACTTGTGCACCCAGAGGTTGGGAAAATTACAATAGCTGGGCAAGTGGGAAGGAGAATGGACCAGGTACAGTCTTTGAAAGGACTAGGTTGACTTTGAGAGCTGCTTCCTTCATTTTATACTGTAAATTGACATTACTAACACAGGACTAAAGCATATCTCACTTACTTACTTTGCCATGGAACTTGAGACTAAAGCAAGCAACTGAATTGGTATTTACAAAGTGGGTTTTTCCTACTGAAGAAAAAAGAAGAAAAAAAAAACAGCTGATGGTCTCTCACACCAGCTAATACTCTTTTAAGAGACCTATTAGTCTTATGGCAGAACACAATGCTGTCCAAAGATAGCTGAGCTTGCTCTGAAGGAGTAAAGCTGAGTGCCAGCAACACCACAATTCTGTTGGACTAGCCCTTGGTCTGGTCGGAGCACCTCTGCATGCCCATTGCATTCCTCATCTCCTGAATCAAGTATCAAGCCAGTGCCTTAATCTAAATAAGACTACTAATAAGAATAATAATAAGCAGGTTATAGGTCCTGGTCCTGGACTTAGGCCAGGCTTCCACTACAAACTACAATATCAGTCAGAGAGTATTATCCCTTGTTGTGTCAGCAAAAGTCCCTGCTGTGGACTTAGTTATGACAAAACTGTGTATTCACCAGGGTAGCTTATTTCACCCATATTACGCAGCAAAAGTGCAGTTTTGCCAGAATAAACATGTCTACGCCAAGTGCTAGGACAGTTCTCTAGAAATAGCTACACCGGGAAAGCACTCTGCTACGGCCCAGGTTTAGGCATAGGGAGATTGGGAGATCCTGCCCTAGCACAGATAAGGCTACAAGGCATAAGGTCAGACAGTGAGAGACTGGGAAATGTCCCAATTCCTAACGTTACTGTCTCCTCGCCTTAGTAGCAATGAGGTATTGGCAACTTGAGACAAGCTGCCTCATGCAGAGGAGCTACAGGCCAAGGGAAGCTAACTATTTCTGTCTTGTTTAATTTGACCGCTTAAACAGTTAATCCCTTTGCAATGTCATTTTTTGGCATAGATACCACATCTGTCTATTTCTGAAAAGATCTTTTTACTAATGCAGCTTTTGAATATATGAAACAGTTTGCATCAGATTACAGTGCCTTAGCAGTAGCAGACCACTATCTGTAGGCATGCATACAGACAGACACACGGACATGTGCATCCACACATGCACATTACCTCTAAACATCTCTGCTCTGTCCCATCTCCTAGTTCTTCTCTGTGATGCTCGGTTTTTCCTCTTTGGTCCCCCTCAGAAACAAAGCAGAACGTGCCCTGGGCAAGTTGTATTCCTGTGTGCTAAGGCTTTATGTACAAAATCCAGGGTGTAAGAGATTCTCTTTGATATTTTTTATTTGCTCAGCTTTTCTATCTCCTGTTTCACTGACTGCGTTGCTGCCTTATTCAAGCATGTTTAACCTAGGCTCTGCTTTGCTTTAAAGCCACCCTTACAAATACTGGACATACTGGAGAGGGATCAGTGAAGGGCCATGAAGATGATTAAGGGGCTGGAGCACCTCTCATATGAGGAAAGGCTGAGGGAGCTGGGACTCAGTCTGGAGAAGAGAAGGCTCATGAGAGATCTCATCAATGTATATAAATACCTGAAGGGAGGGTAAAGAAGATGGAGCCAGGCTCTTTTCAGTGGTGCCCAGTGACAGGACAAGAGGCAATGGGCACAAACTGAAACACAGGAGGGTCCATCTGAACATCAGGAAACATTTTTTACTGTGAGGGTGACGGTGAGGTTCACCTGCACTAGCACAGGTTGACCAGAGGGGTTGTAGAGTCTCTGTCCTTGGAGGAGTTCAAAAGCCATCTGGACATGGTCCGGGGCAACTGGCTCTAGGTTGCCCTGCTTGAGCAGGGGGATTGGACCAGATGACCTCCAGAGCTCCCTTCCAACCTCAACCATTCTGTGATTCTGTGAAATAGGATAGTAGATAGGTACTTGTATTAGGTTCAGCGGGACATGGGTTCAGGAAATGAGTTTTTCTTCTCATTTTGTAAGACTTTTGTGACAACTGCAGGGCACACTGAAATAATTTAAACTAACTTCTGCAGTAACAGCCACTGGACGTAGACAGTATATAAGAAAATGACTTTCATAACTAATATCAACATGCACAATCCTGATGCTGAAGAAGCAGCACCTGTAACTAGAAAAACAGACAAGAACAGCAGTGGATTTCTCTTCCGCGATTCTTCTATTTATCCCTGCATGAAAGTGATGAAATGTCAGCTGTTTTTGCACGTGTGAAAAGATCTTGCACAGAGGACTCATGTCTAAGAACGTGCATGTGGTGTTTTTACAGCAAAAATAATGTTGGTTTGCAATGCCTAGGTATATAGTATTTTTACTAGAGCTGTGAGTGTTTAAACAAAACAGCTGAGAAGACATGCATGTGTGTGTCCTTTTTCTCCCTTCTTTTCTAAAGAATTTAATTTAATTTTAATCCATTCAGAAAAAAGGACAGAAAAAGAGAGGGAAAGGGAGAAGAATGTAGACAAAGAGAGGAATGAAAACTGAGCATAATTTAAATACGAAAACTGTGTTTCACCTGCACCTAGGAGTTATTGTGAGAAGACTTGTCTTTCCAACGAACTGATTTTTTTTTTTTTTTAAAGTACATACAAGTAATGGGCCATGGGAAGATTATGGAGTAACAGAGTAGCTAGAGTCGGTTGAAAAGACTAGTTTAATTTGGAGCTTGCCAGATACCCTTCTGGCAACTTAATATTAAGGTTTTTATATACTGTGGGGTGTATCTTGTTCCCTGGGTCAAATTTGGGTGCATTCTTTTGGTGGAATGCATTCTGTGGCAGCTGAGACACATTATTCTCTGGCTATTTCTTGTAAAAGAAGTGGGCAAGAAAGATGTTTTGAGATAAAATTTGAATGGAGATACTGGGTTTTAGACAGTGAATATAGAAACATGCTTTCAAGGGTTAAAGAACACAACTTAAACCAACAACAAATCTGCAAGGTAGAAAAAAGAAAACTGTTATTAAATTGTTATTAAACTGCTATTATAACAGAAAGCTGTTATTAAACTGACACTAATCAATTTACTTTCTAAAATAAGGTATGTAAAGATTTCATTATATTTCATGTCCCCAGCTCCAATGCCACACTATTTAAGTATTTATATGTACCTTATAAACCAGGTATATTTGATATGTCATTCACTCGTCTATGTTGATTCATTGTTTGGGGCCTAGTAATTAAAATTCTTTACAGATTGACTTCAGTTATTCTATTCTGGGCTTGTTAACATGTTAGCTGTGTTTTCTGATTCCAATGACTTAATGGTTTCTATTAAACACTGAATAAAACCCCTTCGGGGAAGCCAGCTAGAAATGCATGACTTATTCAGTGTGAGGTATCTGCAGATCATTGATTAAAAAAAATTACCAGTTTTGGGTTGAGGAAGAATTTTAAAATATCTTCATCTCCAAACATACAGTGACAAAACCATTGGATTGTTTCAGATGTCAGTGAAAATGTTTGTACATGAAACTAACTTTGTCTTTATTACACATTTGTTTCATAAATTGGAAAAAAGATCTAAGGTAAATGTTCAGCTCATCTGGTTTATAACAGAAACCATGACTATAGTGGATAGGGTACAAAGATGAGCTCATTCAAGAATTCTTCTGAAACAGTAATTTATCATCTAGGTAATTTTAAAGGTTCCTCATGTCATTGCAAGGGTGGCAGAAGCAGGCTTTTTAAAAAATATTCTTCGTAGTACCCTGGTAAGCTAATGCCTAAAATGGAGATTTCACTAATGATAGACTTCTCATCTTGTAAATATTGGGTAAAAATTTTCAGTATAAAAATCTGTACTAAAATGGATCACAGAAAATTGTTTCTTCTTCCACTAAACAAGGATGACTTCCAGTATCATTAGCAATTGTTCCCAAGAAGATTCTGTTTTGGATTATATTATATATACAATGGGAATTTATTTGAGGTTTCCCAAGTTTACTAGTTCCATTCCCATGAGCTAACAGACAGTAGATCAAGTGCTTAACAGTCAAGTATTCCCATGGCAAATATCCACCAACGTCCCTTTCATCTGATGCAATGGCATAGTGCCCATTCTTCTGCTTCATCATTCTCTTTCAGTGCGTACAGTGTTCCAGGAAAGGGCCATATCATGTATTAGACTGTGCGGGAGACATTAAGCCTAATCTTTAAAACCTTATGGTTCTGTTTCGTTTTTTGCTGACCACTGGAAACAATTACAGCACAGACAACACATGAGAATGTCTGACAGCTTCTTCAGTCCCTTTGCACTCAATCGCTTGGTGAGTCTTTAGGTTTTTGTTTATTACAATCACAGTCCAAAGCCTATGTTTGCATCAATATCCTGAAAATGAGCAAGAACCAGGCAACTGGTGATCAAGGTGACTGTCATTAGAGATCTATCAAATAGGTAAAATATACTTTTAAACAGACATTTTCTTATTTCTGTCATTATGCCAGGCAATACATTAACAGCCACTGATAGCCATTTATCTGCATTTTTTTGTGCTTGCCATTACTGAAAGCTCATAGCCTTCATGCTGGTTATAGTTATCACATCTTTATAAGCATAACTAGTAAAGTTTACTTGCTACTGGGAAACTTTTTCATAATCTTGGCTTTTGCCTACCAGTTTTCAAAACAAGATTTGGGCATCCATAGAAAGTAGGAAAATAGATGGAGTTGGTGACTTTAAATGCAGTACTTCCAACAGGCACTGTACCTTTCATTCTAGACAAGCAGAGTCTCTATAGAAGGTGCCTTCACTGGAACACAAGAGTTAGGTTCAGGAATGTACAAATGCCATAAGGAAGGCTGATCAGTTCAGAGAATTCAGGAGCTTCTGAAGGACAGTTTGAAGATTGAAGTCTAGAGGCTGTGGAAGTGAAAGGAATGACAACTGAACAGTGTAAAAAGAAGATTAAAAAACCTCAGCTAGTCAGGAAACCAAAGCTGATGGAGAGACAACTAATTTGCAGGCAATTTCTTGTAGGGAAAGGGAAAAATTATAAATTAGGAGGACAGCATTTACTTTCCAGACTGGTTCCAAATCCTGACTAGAAACTAGATATTATTGGAGGTTGTCCCACCTATAAGCTACTGAAACTATGACCAAGAAGTGTGCTGCTGTTGGCACAGCTCAGGAATAAAGCTTGTGAGGGCTGGGTAGTTTTAGATGTATGCCATTAGCTGGAGAAATTCTTGTCAATGGAAATGAGAAAAATCCCAAACCTTCAGATCTTCAGAGACATGTTTCTTCATTTTTCTCAATTAAAAAAGGGTAAGAAACTAGCAGCATGTTGATTGGTGACCAAAACACCAAAACTAATGAAGATGTAGGGATGGACCTAACTAAATTTTTAAAGTTGAGCATAGAGTGAGCAGATACTGTAATTCTACTTAAAATAAGATATAGACAGGACTCATGCCTAAGTGCTTCCATAAGTCACAATCTGTATGTGCTCCTAAATTTTCCCATAATGTTTCTCATGCCCTGGATATTGAGGATGCTTTACATCTTGTGAGACTGGCAGGATGGCATCAAGTGAGACCAGCCATGTGATAGCTAAACAGGATAAATGCTGAACAGAAAAGAAGTCTCCAAATTTATTAACTGGGATAGTTGTAAATGTACTTACAGTGTGCTTTTCAAAGGTTTGGTCTCTGTTTATTTTTTAATAAACAACCTAAAATGTCACTACTTGCTGAGACTTGTGCAACCATCTTTGTTCTAAAGTAGCATGAAATTCAAAGAAAACTCAGATGTTCTGCAGACATTATTATTGATGGCTCTACATTAGGCTTTGGCCCCATATATATTTCATGCAATAGCTCTGTCCCACTCCAATGACATATAAAAAGGCAAAAGCAAAGAAACATTAAAACCCCTGAATTTCTTAAATTATAAAAAAATATTGGATTTCATTGGAACTTTTTGTTCAAAGGTAGTTTGGTTTTCATGTTCCCTGAATCAAAGAAAATTTCTTCAGATTCATTTTAAAAAAATTAGTTTAATCAGACTGTATGCTCTACCTTTGATCTGGTGTGCCTGTGTCTGCTTTCTTGAAATACCTCATATATAGAGGCCTTTTGATGCTTTGAGAATTTTACTTGAAATAACAAACATATACAGCTAAATTAATGTGAAATCCTGTTCTCTTTGAGCATGGACATTGAATGAGACAAAGAAAATGTCTGGTATGTTTGTAAATAGTATTTCCAGAAGGATTCAGAAAACCAGTACCTTGCTATAGCTTGCCCAAGACTGTCCGTGTATTATTTCTTTATAAAAATAGGAGATTCTTGCAAAAATAAGCAGCAATGTTCCCCCAGTCTCTTAGCACTCCTTTCTATGTAAGGTTCCACGTAGTCCTATTACACTCAGCAGAGGAACTTGTTTAATGTATAACTCTGCAGAAAAGTGAAGTAAAGAGCATAAAATAAGAATGGACAAACTCTAGAAGTAATTTAATGTTTCTTTTGCATATGTGAATGATGATCCATTCTTGGCTCAAGAATAATATAAATACACATTCCTCAGAGGAGAGATGAAGGATTGATGTGGATTTTTCAAGGAATTTTTTTTTAAAGAGGACATCTTGTTGAAAATGACTGAAATAAATTACAGTGGGTAGGTGTGTATTCTGTTTCTATCATTCAAATGCCTGAATAGTGACTGCTGTTAGTAGGAAAAAAAAGATGGCAGTTATTCAGGCACTGAATTCATATGCTGTTTATAATTACTTATACACTGTAGCTCTTTAAGAATAAATTATAACATTAGAGGTTACCATCATGCAAAAATAAAAGCATACTAAGCACCGCATATATAGCAATCATTATTTTGCAAAAACTGATCTTACTACGGATTAAGAAGGACTCAAGTCTCTTATTGGTCTTCAACAAATCATAGATTGTTCACGCTTAACTACATACTGCCAGGAACAGTGCTGGCATCTACAGTGTTTGGGCTGTATGTTCATACTCCATTAGGATCCCTGGCAAAAGTGCAGGCACAGATAAATTGGCTTTTTTGTATATTCACCTCAATTTGTTGGCCTGCCAAAAGGATGCTTACTGACAGATGATGTAGGCATTGTAAGTTAAAAGGTGTAAACAAAGAAAACTGGGCTGTATAAGGGTAGCAGATTAGAAGACTGATCCTGCCTCAAGTGTAACAATGCTTTGCTCTGCGGGTAGTCCTACTCATTTAATTGGGCTGGAATTTGACATAGTCAAATTTTCTATGACAAAATTAAACCCATATGCTAAATTCATTAATTTTCTGCTCATTTTAAATCAGAGACACAGTTGTAGTAGACCTGTCCCACATGGGTCAGGAACCAGCTGATAGGCCTGCTGGTAGACCACTTTTCTCTCAACTTCACCCTGACCCAAGTGGGCTCCAGCACGGCCCCTCCCCAAACCCTGGCACACACCCAGGCTGCGTCTCTCTGCTCTAGAAATGGGGTCTCTCAGTCCTACTGCTGAAGGCTTTGGGGCCAGTGCTCCTCTTGCAGATTGCCCAATAGCTTTGGCATGGTTTTTTTCCACAGCTCCAGGCTGTTCAGTCTGGTTATGGCACAATTATTTTATAATTTAGATAGTGCAAGAAATGTAATGAGCAATGCAAAATCAGAAGTCACTTGAATGTATTTTATTCCTGTGTTTTCTTTACTTCTCTTGGAAGTTTATTGGGTTTAGGAAGCCAAGATGCTTCCTCTCTTCTGTTCCTTGCAAAGCTGCTCCTTCAGAGCCTGGCATCAGCCCTTAATTTGAGGCTTTGCCTCCTGCTTCACTTTTTGTCTCCTGTCATACTGCTCTCTCTGTTTCTCTTCCTTTTTCTTTTTTTTTTCAAAAGGTGGTGAGAGATTCTTTCATTTTGAACCGCCTCCGCCCCTTGGTGAAAGGATCAAAGCTTCCCACTTTGCTCTGTCTCCTTTTGCTCCTTTGCCTCTCCTCACTTTCTTTCCACCCTTCTGCTCTTTTGGAGTTCAGAGATGAAAAAAATGGTTTTGTCCTAAGTGGAGCAATCTCTTTGCATAAGGAAATTCTCTTCAAATGGATGATTAGCGAAGTTGAATGGCCCTCCACAGTATTAATCGTATGCCAAGATCAGAATTTCTTCTGTCACCACCTTTAGGTTTTAATTCAAAGTAAAAACAAATACAAATGAGACACTAATAAAGTCCCAGTCTCTGAGTGGAACATTTGATCTGACATAAATATAATATGAAACAGAATGCTTAAATTGTACATGGGAAGGCACACTGAATCATCAGGCATATGATGTTTTTAAGTCCTGTGAATCTTTTTACCTGCATCTTTCCTGCATGTTTGTACATCACCTACTGCCTTTTTTTTCCCTGGAGTATGGAAGTGGGATAGCAAAGAGGGATCTTAACAGAAAACATAACTGCACTTACATGGGATTTCCCGTAAGTATTCAGACATTCCTTGCCTAATAAACTTATTTACCACAATGGTAATGTGCAGGTGTGCATTCTTAAACAAGCAAACATCAGTTTAAAATGGGTTACACAAAACCTGTTAATACAAGATGAATCTTGCATATTGTGAACTTTCATATTGCTTTCTTTTATTGTTTTGTGTATCTCCATGAGTGGAAAGAAATTTAATTAAAATAATAAAGAAGCATTGCAATAAAGGCAACTCTCATACCAATGGCTCTCTTTCCACCTTATTGTGCCTGAGATAAAATGGTCTCCAAGAAGATGATCTGATTCATACCCAGCCTTATTGGTGGGTTTTTGTCTACTGTACCCAAGCTGTATTTTGCATTTATACTTTCTTCTGTTTGGCTTTTTAAAAAGGGGTGGGTGCCTTTTGATACCTATTTTTGGATGCCATCTGACTGGAGACCAAAGCCAAGCCCTACATTTACCTGGCACAAACATCACACCATGAGAAACCCAGTGATGACAGCTAATGCATAGAAGAGACCACACTGCAGCAAGGATGCTGTTGAGAGAGTAACAGGTTTCCACAGCTCTACCCTCCTCCTTTTGTTGGCTCAGCACTTCTGGACATACTGGCTGCAATGCCATATATCAGTAACGGTTTGCCCTGTCACTCCCTCCACAAGGCAACTCAGGATTATAAAGCCTTAGCAGTTTCTTCATCAAATTGAACGAAACTTGGGATCCCTTGGGTGAGACTAGACTGACCCACATGGCCCTGCACGCCTGTTACCCTCCTTGAATCTATGAAAAGCTGTGCCGGAGGAAGCATGGTGGCCGTGTGCTCTCTTTTATAACACATTTCTCCTATGTACAGCGCTTACCTCCACTCTAACGTCCCAATCTCAGCAAAACCTGTGTGAACGCAGATGTGAGGTCAGGAGGAACCCAGCTTACACTGCAGCACGGTGGGGCTCCCCGCAGGTCCCAGCGCGAAGCTGCTTTTGCGGTCCTTGCTCCCAAGGCGATTCTCCAATGGGCAGCGCAGAGGCAGACCTGCCAGGTGGCAGCATCTTCCACTTGTAATTCCATTTTCTGTTTGAGAACATGTAACATCCTGGGTTAATAGCGTGCATGAAAGTCAACAGGAAAGAAACTAATGGATAAACTTATCGCAGAGGGTAACGAACAATCACAAACGTAGGTCTGCTTTCAGCCCCCACACTATATCACAGCTTGGCATTCTTTGATCACCAGTGGGAGATCTGACAAATGTTAAAGGAAAACAAGGGATAGGTTTTAAATGCTTGTGAGAGATTTTAGTTCTCTGGAACCTGTTTATCTAAACCAAAGCAAACATTATCTTCAGTGACTTGTGCTTGTGACTTATTTCCCATACACACCATAGATTAGTAAAGCATGTTTTTAGATTTGTTGACATTTAATAAAAGCTAAACACTCCAGGGGAAAATAAATAGTTTTTATTCTGCAGCCATAGCTGAATTTCCTTTTGGTTGGAACCTTAGCTGGGTGCTCCTAGCATTTATATTCAATTAGAATCAAACACAGCCAAGAAAATTGAAATCAAGAAGCAGGTTTGTATCTGTATATGGAGACCATCATTCTATCATATTCTCATGTGCATTAGGAGAAGAAAATATATTCCTATTAATTTTGCTTGTATTAAAGTCTTAAGGAAACCTGGCAAAAACATAGATTTGCATGAATAATCAGAACAGTCATTTGGAGGTTTAGAAAATGAATCATTGACTTAATCCATATGTTTTAACTTGGATCTCTGAAACGTACCATGCTTGTTCTGAGATGAAAATAGAGCAGTTTTAAGAAAGTCAACTGGAAAAAATATAGCTATGTTAAACTTCAAACTATCTGATAATAAAATATGAAACAAAATGTGTTTATTAGCAACATTTGAAAGACAAGGTATTTATTGTGAGGTTATGCTAATGCTATTCTCTTGGAATTTTATTTTGCACTTCATAAAATATAACATAACCCATTGGATCTAAATGTAAAAAATTATTGATGGGAGAATATCTACATGCTGGCATCACCACTCTACGTGTATTTGTATTCAGCATTGTAAGGGTTTAAAAAAATGACACCTAAGAAAGCTGTAATACTCATTAGCAAGTCCTTCCACAGCTTTCAGGCCTGGCCAAACAGAAGTGTTAAAACACATTTTCACCTAAGAGCATTTGAGTTGATCACTTAAATGGCATCAGGAGGCATTAGACAAGGAATTAAATTATTGTAAAGTATGACTTAAAAATGTGTTTTATGAGCATTTAATACAGGAATATATGCATACATGCACACACATATATAAACTTTTCATATTTAGTGTTAATTTTGGAAACACCAAGTAGAAAATACCTTCCCCTTTAAGTGATTTATAAGGTTCTTGTGCCAAATAATCTTTAAAGTATGCATATTGAATTGAAAATGTATTTTACAATTTACTTGAACTACAGAGTTCCTAGTGTTATTTCTTGCTTTACCAAAACTTGAGAACTTATCTCAGATTTGTGTTCTATTTTAATCGTACGTTTTTTCATTTCCATTATCCTGTGCTCTGCTGCAAACAACCAACTCCACTTACTGCTGTTAACATAGGCTCGCTGTTACATGAAAGGACAGTGCTGGTAGTGAACTGGATATGAAAGGTTTGTTCTAGTAATAAGAAAAACTTTTTTCTCAGGACTGCTTTTTCCTACTGTCTCATAGAGATGGAAAGATCAAACACTGTCTTAAACACAGTAGTTCTATACTTCAGCAACAAAATGCTACTTTATAATGTGGAACCAAAAAGAAAAAAAGTCTGTTGTTCAACAGTCTCTCTGAAAACGATTTGGCTTCTTCTCTCATCTCTCTGTATAATGAACTCCAAATCTGTGCCCTATTACTTTGTAACTCTGCACACGTAGCCTCCCCCACACGTCTTCCCACCATCAGATATTTAAGTCCTAGGCTAATAGCAGATCCACAGTGCTAGTACACGTTTCCCTGGGATTTGGAAAAAAGCCTTTAAATAGATTTTTATTGGTTTTTAAGAACAAGGTTATTTTGTGTTAATAATGGGCATACATTAGGCTTTAGATAATTGCTTTATGTAACTTAAAGTTTTGCCTTTCAGCTAAATAAACACTGTATGTGTTCACAGGTGTATTGTCCTCAAGGGCATTCTGCTTTTCAGGGTGGCAGCTGCTGCCAAGGTGTTGCTGATACAGCTCTGTGTATAATTTATTGGAAACAGGTGCTGGCTTATGATGAAGATAGACAGGAAACTAAAGCAGACAACATGCTTAACCACCATTTAAAAAGTTCAGGTTCAGAAAGACAATGTGCCTGAGATGTTTTGGTTGATGTTGCCAGCGTCTTAGTGAGAGTTTACAAGCTCCCAGAGATCGCCATAAGGAACAGATTGTCCATGAACTGCAGGAATTGCATTCTAACGAGCATTGCATGCGATGGCGCCAGTCTCATTGATTACACAAATCCTGTCATTTGTAGCTAACAAAAGTTATAGAATGTATTCCTGGGCTGATGTTAAAAATGACTTTGAAATGAGGTTAATATCTGGAAGAACTCTCAGGCTGAGGGATGCTGTGTAGTACGTAACACTGTTACGGGCACATGCACAGCGGGACATTTGTACATTTGCAGGATTCTACAATTTTCCTCCCATATTTTACTGTGTGAGGACTATACCAAATAACTGGTAAGCACTGATATGTCAAAACAAAAGTGGAAATCTGATTCAAATTTACAGAGGAAGGAGGGACACTCCAGAGGAGAGTTCCTGTGCCAGCAGTAACTTAGCCCAAACCTATATAATGCATAGGGCAGATGAGTGGGCTACTGTGTTATAGGGGCTGCTGCTGCAGCCCATCAGCATAGCACAGTAAGGGAGCAACAGAGCAGAGACCGGATCCAGTGCACATGGGAATAGGTGGAAAGCCTTCTTTTGACCTCAGTGGGCTTTGGATTAGATCCCAGGAGAAAAAAATGAACTTCTTTATTTTCTGTGGCCAAGTTAAACCATTAAAGTTACTTAAACGTTGCTTTTTCCTCCCCCATCTTACTTCCCTTTGCTTTTATTGTAGTTTTAAACAACATTTTTTAAATAAGAAACTTTCAATAGGAGTTCATGAGGATGTTTATTCATGGACAGCAGTTTGCATATTTTAGCAAGTAATCTCCAGTTTAATCTCTAGTCTCTATAAGATACATATGTAGTAAATATGCATACTAAATATTTTTAAAAGAAGTTGTTAAAGTGTGTGCACAGTTCTTAAACCTCAAACCTTAAATATCTCAATGATTTACATTTAAAAAAATACCCAAAGGCATTAGACCACATTATGGACTAATAGCCTGCCAAATTTCATTTTTTTGGAAATGTTTGAGTTACAATATATGAGTGTAAAAAGGCAACTGAAACAACAAAATTTGGTCAAGAAAATATTGACCCCAGGCTCAGACCTTGTATGCCAAAAATGTTGACAAAACTTTATACCAACCCTAGCAGGCATGTCATGTTTAATATTGGCAGTATATGGAAAAAACTTTGGCAATTTAATGCTTGTATTAATTTGAAAAACTTTTATGCAGTGGGTATAAGCTTTTACATTACCATTCCTAATTTATACCAGCCTTCCTTTTCTTTCTCAAAGGATAAATGATCTACAGTAGTGGGGAGAGAGGGGCATGGAGAGAAATCCCCCAAACATATAAACCAGTGAATCCATTTGCTGTACCCCACCCAAACCCACATACCTAAGTTGGAGTGATCACCCCTTCCATCTGACGGATAATTCCATTTTCATGCCACACTTCTGGATTACTTTTTCATATAAATTTTTCATAGGAAAGCAAATAGTTGAAAAAAAAATCTTTTTAAAGAAATATATGTAGAAAATCTTTATTTATATTGAAACCTCTTCAAATAAATATTTCGTTAACAAACTTGTGTAAAGAATGATAATGTTTCATACCCTACCAAGTGATGAAATACAATGCCACAAAACAAGTGGAGAAGTTTGATGATTGATTATTAGACTCCTTAAGCAAATAAATGTGCTCTAGTTAATGATAGTTCTTTGTGATGGGAGTTTCACTGCATCAATTCACAGCAATTTCACTGCTCTGTAAGGAAATAAATGAATGGCAGGAATTGACCAACTCTCTAACTTAATGCTTTGCTAGGTCTACTCCCTACCAACAAATTATTCAGAGAAATGTAATGGTTCAAGCTCACACATTGTTATATACCAGTGATTAAACTGCAGTGATCAAGCTGCGAGTGCAGCATGGAACAAGGGGTGAACATGCTATCCTAGGTTATGCTGCCGTCATGCCTTTTATAGTCAGTACGAAGGAATTGTGATGGAGCTGTGTGTCATGACCACATGTGAACAAGTTATGCCCTGATGATTAAAGAATGAGTAAAGAGGCCCCTGCTTGATTACTAAACAAACAAAACCAAACAAGCCCCACAGGATCAACATTGTGGCAGCTGAGAAGGGGCAGGACAGCCGTTTTCCCAGTGTTGATTTTGATCATTTCAAAACATGTATTCCCAGTTACATACCCAGGTTGCATTCTAGCCAGGTACTGGAAATAATAAGAAAAAAAGGATAATGCAGCCATTAAATATTTCATTAGGGCCAGTGGCTGTTCTAGGATACATAAAACCCACCTGTATGGTCTGGGCACACCTGCTGACCTCGGTCCTGCTGGTCGCAAATGAAGGCTAATTCACAAGAGTATCTTCCAAGGTTATGGAAACCAAACCTGCAGTCCATCCTAAGTCAAATCATGAAGGAAACTTGTTAACGTTGTCTACCAGGACTGTTCATCCTTCAGCTAAAAACGTTTGTGACCTGAAGCAGTGGGTGACTGCACTCAGATAGAGGCGTACACTCAGCCTATGCCATGATAACCTACACATCTGCATGGGCTTCGCTAGGTGCTGCTGGAACCATACTCAGATGGTGTTAGTGAGGAGGATTGGGTGTATGTCAGGTGGACTCCCTGCTTCTTGGCATTATTATGATGGGTGACTCATTCAACATGGTTGAATAAATGGTTATAAACAATTCTAAACGAGCAATTGCAAAGTAGTAAATGACTGAAACTCACTTCTCAACAATCTCAGTAGACATCTGTGAAGATTTCGATAACTCTACTTTCAAAGTGGTATCCCCAGCAGATGCCATTTTCCAGTATTGTTGGACTTAAAAGTTTTGAATGAGGTATTTTATATTGCATCAGGTTAGATGCATCAAGTCAAAATAGAAAACTTCAGTTTTGACAGAGTAAAATGCTTCAGCCAGCCCAGTGTGAACTATTTTTCTTTCACATTTTTCTTCATTCAATGTTTGGAAATTTTGGATCTTTGTTCCAATTTGGAACAAAGCCATATTCCAAGACCTTGCATGAGATGGATCTCCTACGTTTGACAGAGCTCTAATTTGCATCTTTTTCTACTATGAATGGAAAAAAAACAATGGGTAAACAATTGTTCCCCTTTGTCACTGAGCCTTGTCAAAAGTGAGGTCCACTAGAGCAATAACTGCTGCAAGCTTGTACTTTATATCCATCATGCATATTTTCATATTCAAGACATGAAATCTGCATGCTCGCTGTACCCTTCTCATGCCACTGGTATGCAAAATTCAAAGCTTACCCATCTTCAGTCCCAGCAGAATGACTGAAGGCAGTTATTTTTTCCTTCTTCCACCTCCTTTGTTAAACAGGAAGACAGTACATGTAAAAAGATAAAAATAAAAAGGATCAGAAATAGTGAATCTATTAAGGTATCACCAAGGCTATATAAAGTCACGTGCAAAAGGTAAAGTTTTCTAATTACTTTAGACAGGGACAGTGGAGTGTGGCAGAAATAGGAGAAGGGTGACTTGAGTTGTCTCTGTGAAAATATGCAATATCCTCCTCCTCTTAAACCTGGTGGAATTCATGCCAATGGTCACAAAGCTTGACTGTGACAAACATCTGAAGGGATTGCTGAAGAGTGAGAAAATAGTTATGCCTGGAAATGAATGGAAAAGTCAGTCACCCCCAGTTGTACATTGAAAATCTGACGGCAGACAAAGAGCAGGCTTTGGGCAACACAAAGCAAGAGGTATGGACTTCAGACTTCCTGGAATTTAAATAAGGTTACTGAATAATACGTGTTTATCTTAGAGATCATTCTTAATTTGCCTGATTCAAACCCTTTTGTTCCATTCCCTGCCCTGAACTGCTACAGAAGCCAGGAGCATCTCTCAGAAACATGGGTGGCTTTTCATGATGTGTCAAGCACATGGGGAGTACTTGGGGGCGCTTTGCTTCATGTATCAGCTAATGCTATGCAGAAGATAAATAGGAATGAACAAGTGAGGCAGTAGACAAAGAGTAACAACCAGCATCTTGGCTCCCTTCACAGGCACTGAAGACACAAAGGAATTTTTAATAATGTTAAGGGTGCCCTAAATCAAAAATTTCATTCACCTCACTGGTAAACGTTGACATTGCCATTTTCCTTGAGGTGGTTCAGGTATCTTAGAGGTGACTGCGTCTTTTTTGTGGTTGAGATTTGCAAATGAACTGCTTCAAAATCCTCCACTATATTTGTGACTGAATTCAGAAAAGGGCTCTTGGATTCTGAAGAATAAAAACAGAGGAGTAAACTAATTAAAAGTTGCATTTCTAATTAAAATTCTCATCACTGTTAAGATTTATGTATTTTAACAATTAAGACTTTTGGAAAGGAAAATGTGTCGCCATTCTCCATCATGACAGAAATACTGAAATCCACGTGTTCACCCTCATATCTCTTCGTGGCCATGGAAATCATAAAATTCTGCCTCTATATTTCAATAGCAAAAAGGCATTTTGCACTGCACAGTGAAGTATGAACAATATTTACTTCTGTATTTGTATGTACACGGTAAGTAGCGACGTGTTTGCAATAGTTCATTTGCCTTAACATGTCTGCAATGCGAAACTTGTGAATTATGCAAATAACTGGTGCCAGCAGTCTTAAAAAGTGATTAAAATTCTGAAGTTTATGTCTCTGGAAACATGTCTGTCTCTAGAAGACCTGCAGAAGAGGCTTAAGTCTGAAGATGATTTCAGGAGATCAGATCTACTGGATTAAATGATTCTCCACCAAATTCAGTGGCAGCATAAACAATGCAAATCTTTTTTGAAGGCAATAGGCTTTACACCTGCTTATTCCACAGCTCCGTTTACTTCTCAGTGTTTAAGGAATTCACATTTACACAAACAGTGATGTTCCTTGCAATTTTAATGTCTTACTTTCATGAATCCAAACACATGACAGACATCTTGATACCTAATTGGAATAATTTACTCTTTTGCATAATGACCAAAACACACTTTTTTTTTTTTTTAACCAAGGAATTTCTGTACTTTCCATGGATATCTTATACATTAGACATAATCCTCCTAACAATTTTCCCAGGTCTCCCTTGTTGTCATGCTAGAATGTAAATATAAAAGTAGCTTTAATTTTTTGCTTCCTACCTAGAGCTATGAAAAGAAGTAGTCCTTGTAATATTTAAAGAGTAAAATTAATTTAGTACATACCAACTCTACCAAGGACAATTCTATTCCATAGGTCCCAGTCCATTTCATTCATACAAAAGTTACAGTGTGTACTCCATCTAGAAGTCAAAAACATCAGATTTTCAGAGGATCAATCCAGGTAAACACATTATGTTTTAAGCACTTATGAGACTTGCTTTATGAAACAGAATAATGTGTTAGAAATGTGATAGAATAAGTTGTATAATTATGCAGCTACCACATATAGCATGGGAGAGGATGGAATTTTCTATATCATCCTCTTTGAGTTCATACCAAATTAGTTTATCGTATGTTATCTTTTTATTATCTTATTTTCTTGGTGGAGGTTGGGCCATCTTTACCAAAAAAGAGGGAAGTAGAGAGTGGGAGAAGGCGGCTAATTCATGATCCACCCACATTTCAGGCAGATTTACCTCTGAGCTTTTCTCTTTCCGTTGCGATGGATGTGTGAATTATTTACTTTGCTTTTTTGTTTAGGTAGGAACAGTAAGTCTATGTACATCTGTTTTGTAGCAAATAAAGCATAACTCCATGCAATCAAGTCTTTGATGTTTTGAATCCAAGAATAGTGGAGCAGAAGGTGGTACAAGGGTCTGGAGAGGTAGAGCTGACTGTTGGAGCTTCCGCATTTCTGACATACAGAAACATCACCAGCACAGCAGGCACTTGCAATCATCTCACATTGAGGACATGCCCAGGGAAGTTCAGAGCTGTACTGACTGCCTTGTGCTCTCAACGGCTTAATACGATCCCTAGCTCTTGATTCATGCTGACTCTATAAAGCTACACACTTCTTGTCCTTATTAGTGGCTAAGATATTTCCTGGAAAAACTTACATTCAGTATTCAGAACAGGTCCCTCCTGTCTGGAAACCTACTTTTTGGGCAGACTCCACAGAGGTGGCAAAAGCTGCTTTAAAACACCTCTCTGACGTCTCATCTGGAGATGCACTGGGTCTTTTCTGGTTGATTCGGAAATAGCAAAGAGAGAACAAACCTGAAAATGCACCAGCAGGAACAAAATTCTCCAGGGACAGTTCTGCTGACAGATCTATTTCGAAAGACTGCAAATTCTGGCTGTGTCCCATCACTCTCCAGAAGCTAAAAAGAGCAGATGTCCTAAAGTGGCTAAGCAGCATGATGACTCCCCTATACCACAGGATCACCAGATGTCTTCTGCAGGCAGCTTAAAGATTGCTTCTCAGTGCCGGGCCAGGGGAAAGAGCTAAGGATCTGGCATGGCTTTAGAAATTATTTTCCTCATAAGTGTATCCTGTGGTTTTTCTTTTCTCCAAAACCAGAGTCCTGTCTGAAAATAAAGCCTTTAAAATATACAGGCAGAGATGAGTGTGCAGCCTCCCTTTATTTCAACAATTTCCAGGGCTGGTCCTTCTGCAAAGCCAACAAAGTTGGTCCCTAAACTGGAAGGATCCAGTTTTCTCTTGGCTGTCTGACCCAAATGTCATTAATTCTAGCTAAAAGTGCAAAGACCTTGGAAGAAGGAAGACGACGATACCTCTAAGCAACACAGCACTGGAAAAAGAAAAGAGGGTGGGGAACAGGCCTCAAAGGGATTACAAAACAAAGTGAAGAAGAGTTGAGACAAAGAGACCGTAAGACGCTACCCTGGTGGGTAGAAATGGAGGAGAAACGTAGTTCATTCTCAACAGATGTTACTCCAAAACCACCCAGGAAACCTTGCTGTACCTGGATCCTGGGCCTGGACCTCTCTCTCAGGTACGCCGCTGCTGCCCAGCTCCCGCCGCTCTGCAGCCTGGCCTCACGCAGACCAGCACACACCGAGAGGAGACCAGCTCATCGGTTTTCTTTCCAAACACTATCCTCTCACGTCTTCCCCACATGTCAAACATTACGTTTAAAGCATCGAACGAAAGCAACCCGTGAAAATAATGAAATCCATGAAACTGTGACTGATAAGACAAAAATGCAGCATTCGCTCTGACTGTCCACAATTAAGTTTTCAAAGGCCTGACTGCTGACTGAAAATATTACCCACTCATCCTCTCCCAGTTTTGTTTGGAATGGATTTGACAATTAGGGGTGATATTCCTTTGTCAAAACAAGCCTTTTGTTAAGTATTTAACTGGCGCTCTAGGGATTCTGGCAAAGTGCTAACTTTTTGTACAGTTTATCTGGAGAAGAAACCTACATTTTATCAGATGGTGCAATAAACTGAGATGAGAAAACAATTTACTCCTGATTTTTCTTTTGGTTTCCTGATTCAGAAAAATAGTGAATTTGCACATGGGATAAAGGAAATCGAAAAGGAGAAAAATGTTTGAAAATTTAGATCAATGTTAGAAAAAAAATTTAAATATACATAAATACATGTCTATATACACACACGACTATTTTTTTAATTGTATACAAATCTTACAACATTTACATACATTTCTACATGCAAGATTCATATATGTGTCTTACAACAAAGTTGTAGTTGTAGTTGAAAGACACATGGGACAGCATCCCATGCTGACTGCTGAAGTAGGAAGAAGCTGGAGGTTAAAACTCCCCATGGTTCCCCAGGAGGCCCACCATACCACAGTAATTTTAAACCATACTGTGCACACAAACCCAACACACACAGACTTATGACTTTGGAGGGGAAATCCGTTTATGGTAGAGACGAGCACAGCCAGCATGATCCGTGTCACCTCATTCGGTGCCTTCTGGATCTTCAAGTGCATGCTGTGCTTTGGCAGTACCATGTGGCATTGCTTTCAAGCCAATATTTTTTCACAATGTCCATTTCCTCAGAAACATTGAAAGATGTCTACTGCTCTGGAGCACAACCACCCCCAAAGTAAAAAAAAAAAAAAAAAAGATATTTCATACAAGCAGGAAATTCCAGTTGATTTGATCCAAGAGACCCAACAGCACCAATGGGAGCTCCACCTCCGCCTTAAGAGTGCTGCAGCAAATGAGTGTCTGGTCCTGTCAAAAGGGGAACATGAGCAGGCCTGAAATCTTTGTAGTGGATCAGAGTAACCAATTTTTCCATAAATCAGTTTTAAAACCTGTAATTACAGACTCATTTTGCATTCAGTTAAAGCAAAAGGTACTTGTAAATATAGTTCTGAGACACAAGATCATCACAGGAACAGTGTGACTGGTAATGATTTTTTTTTTAAAGACAGCAGACGTGTTCTTGGTGTAATAGGAGGACAACATGTATAAATAACCCATAACTTCATTTCTGCAAAAAATATCGAGGAGGTCAAAGTAATATTTTTTCCTCTCTGTGAATGGAGTTTGGATAGGCATCTGAATGAAAGAATAACTTCCCAGCAATCAAAGACACTCTTTTTTCTTTTACTTTACTTGGTCCACCCAAGAAGGAATATAGAAAAAAAGTGTCTTAAACTAGTTGTCACTTTGAAATTTTCCAGTGTTTTAATTAAGTTACAGAGTCTGGCAAAATTTGTCAAACTTTCCCTTTGAAAATAAAGGCATGCTTAACCTTCAAGGCAGTTTCCCTAGGTTGTTAATACAGCTCTAACCCAAAGGTGTGTTAAGTAGCGAGGTAAGACTGGGTGTGCTTCACATCCTTTTGAAGTTGGTGGAAAGACTCTTATGGTCTTCAGTGGACTTTGACTCAAACTCATAATTCTAAATTTAGGCTCATTTATAATTGTCCCTTTTCCTCTACTAACTGCTCCATAATTAGTGGTTTTTTTTGTCAGAAGACACAGAGAGAAGTATTATACCCCTCTCATGTATATTCATGCTTAGTTCAGGAAAAACACTTTTTGGATAAGACTGTATTTTCATTAGAAGAATGAGAAAAAATCAGAGGCAAACAAAAGCTGAAATAAAGCTGCAGAGGGGGACTCACTGGCTGATGCAAAAGGAGAGGACATAGACTTAGACAAAACAGATAAAATGGAAGAGAACGGAAATGGCAGCATAAAGAAAAATAGGCCAAAATTCAGAATTTCATTTCCTTGGTTAGAACGTTATTGAAGTCAACAGTCTTGCACTAGATTTAAATTAGCATAAACAAGGGCAGAATCTAACTAAGATTGAGACTGGCACACTGTACGGTTAGTCTAGCCCTAAACTGTGTCTTCTGAGGGGTTTTAAGAACTAATCCCTCTTTGTTTTGTCAGTCCTTTTATTCAGAGTAAGAGCTGAGCCAAAAGCTCGGGAACTGGTGGACTCTGCAGAATCTAGCGGGAACATTTTTGTCGCTGTTATTCCTGGGATTTGCTTTCTTAACAAAGGTTCTCTTTTGAGAATAATACTTGAAAAGGACTGACGTCCTAAGAGAAATTGCCATTAAAAGTTGATCTTGTGTCTTTCTTTGATGCAACTTTAAAGGTGAGATCTACATTCCACAATGTGAGGCCAATAGTCCAATCCAGGTTGGTAAGGTGAGTTGGCAATGCAAGCTGCATATCAAGACTTTAGTTCTTGGCTGCACATGCATTATTACACCCAGTGTTCTGTATGGGGAAACCACTGAAATGGGTTTGGCATATAAGGGGTAAGAAAGCCCAAGTGACTGGAGATTCCATAGATAAACCTACATTGTCTACAAAGGGAAAGCCTTTGGCATGCTAGATAATATTTGAGATTAATTAGCAGTTTGTTTAATAAAGCTGCAGCCAGACATCTTTAATCCAAACACCTTTGTAGAGCACTTTTATATGCAGAGCTGTGGGCAATTACCAAAAGTATTATTCCATAATAAGAAAACAAAACTCATTTATGAAATAATATACATGTGTTAATACATGAAAACAAAGAATAATATACACTTACATATAACATAAAAATAACTGTACATGCCAGACACTTTTGACAAGATCTCCTGGACATTTAAAAAGCACAATAAACATCTGTTTTATATCTGAATGCCAAACCTTAAAAAAAGCAATCTCTTGTTAAAAGTCCAGCTCCTTATTTTAACTAAATTACCAGGTGTTTATAAAATATCATTCTCTTGTGAAGCTACAGTAAACAGGAGAGATACAAAAACCAGTAAATCAAGAATGCAGGCTTCAGCTGTCAAGATGTCATTGGTAAGCTATGTTGGTATGCATTGGTGCAGTGACATAAGTATACTGACCATTTGAAGAAAAAGTGAATAAGTTTAGGATAATAAGTAGAATTTCTAAACAACTCATGTTTAAACAAAGGAAAAAAAGGACAATGGAAAAGGAAACAAAGAGGATCTTGAGTTCAGGGTGTCTTATGATCTTTACGGGAACATACTAGAATAAATGCTCTGGGCTGTAAAATAACACTATTCGGCACAGAATGGATTAAATTCAATCAGAACATCTTTTCTGATCATTTGATTACATATGAGCAGTGTTTGTGATTACGTCTCTTTTTTTTGGCAGAAAACACCAAAACATAACACCACATTGCTGCATAACATGGAAAACCTTCTCTTGCTTGTATATATGTACATATACATATATCAAATTAGACAGTGCTCTGCATAAATTAACAATGAAAAAAATATAGAAATATGATAAAGAAAGCTAAGGAAATAAATGTTGCTAAGAACAGTAAGAAGTTTTTTCAAGACTATGCTGTCTCCGCTGCAATTCCTTAAAATGGTATGAACACATTACTGGATTGCTTAAATCAACAGTGCTTTAATATTATAGATAAGACAGAAATAATGTATATTGTATATAAACATATGCAGACACACACACACTCTACTGTTTAGTATTTGAAGAGAAAAAAGATTATACATTCATATGACACAGCGATAATAAACTCCCTTGCATCACATTGCCCAGGAAGTCACTGTTAAAATCCTTTTAGTAGAGATGAATATTTTTATATCAAAGAGCCCATGCACTATAAATCCAACGATTGCTAGAGAACAGTAGAAATATGCAACATTGCCAAAAGCCAAAGAGAGGAAGCAGAATGATCACAGTAATTACAGGTCAGTTAGTCTGGCATCAGTCCCAAGCAAAGTAATGGAAAAGCTGATAAGGGATTCAATTAGTATAAAATTGAAGGATGACAGTACAATTGGTGCCAGTCAAGACAGCTTTATAGAAAAATAAGTATTGTCAAACAATTTGATGAAGGTAACTACACAGATGTAAGACTTGTATAAGACATTTGACTTAGTACCTCACTACAACCTGATTAAAGCATTAGCACTGAGTAAAGTAGTTTATGGGAAGAGCGGAGAAGGAGGGTAACACCTGCACGTGGTAGCACATGCCAGTTTCCTGCCTGATATTGCTCTTGCTAACTGTGGGGAGTCAGGCTAACAATTGTCAGGTGAAGCAAGATGGAAAGGAGACCAGAAACGGTCTATCACCAGAGGGCCACGGCAAGAAAACAGCAAGAAACAGGAATGAAATCCTGAAGGCAGTGGCAAAGCCCCACTAACTTCAATAGGGATGGTTTTTCATGTAAGGTTTGTAAAGAAACCAAAACCTAGGAAACTTCTGCAGAGTTCGTCTTCAAGTAGAACATGTATTATAAGACGTACTTAAAATCCGGATGGAAATCCGTGTCCTAAAATCTGAAGTTTAGTCCAGAGAAATGGACAGGTTCAACTGCATTACAGACATAGTGTTTGGGGGATTTGTGGCAAAATATATAGACTGATTCCTTAAAGTTACAACAGGAGATCTGTGCATTCCAAGTCCTACTGAACAACTAAGTCTAGTCCCAACAGATTTTGTGTACGTACATCATAACACAGATGCTTTCATATCTCAAGTCTCTTGGGAACAGTATATGTTTTGTCTGCTTTGTTTCTTAATGATTTGCAAACTTTTAAAACTTGGCTGTGTTGCTACTTTGCTTGTGGGTTCAAAAAAAGACAAGAATCCATAAACCTTTGATCCTCATGCTACAAATGTACTAGGAAAAAAGAGGAAGGGGAAGGGGAAGGGGAAGGGGAAGGGGAAGAACACAGTGCTGTCAATGGGAAGATATAACGGTTGGTTTGTATGAATGGGGATAATTAGCTCCAAGAAATGTGATATGGGAATTGTTTTGTTTTTTTTTCTTTCTGGAAAATATATTTCTTTGTAAGAATAATTTTTGTGTAAAGTATTTTAAAGAACATTTTATATCAGATTAAATCACAGAGACACTTTTTCTCGTCTCACCACAAAATGAAGAAAGGATGTTGAGTTTCATGGTTAGCTGCAGGAAGGAAAATTTTAAAAAGTTATTAATGTTTTTATTAGCTATGGGTTTAATAATCTAAAAGACTATTAGATCTCTTAATAACTACATTTTTAAGTGTTACATTTCACAAAGTATGGGCTATGATTTTTGTGCATCTCACCATAAGGAACTCAGCCTGCTGACAGGAGAAACAGAAAAGTTCCACTCAGAGGCATCTCTGTTTTAATACAGAAGTTTACCCAGCAGAACATGCTACTGTGGAACAGACAGCTGCTTAACTGGCTGGTCCGGCTGAAGGGCAGTAAGTGACTATCTGAGGATGGCAATTTTCCTTCACCTCATCTAGATGGCTTTGAATTTAATCCTAAATAAAAGCTGCACTCTGGTCCAAGCCAGTTGTCTTGGCTCCCTCTATAGTCGAAGGAAAGAAATAGGCAGCTCTGGATGGCAACTGATCTCATTAATACCAGCCATCTACCCTTGGTGGAGTGACACGTCTCGATCCTTGATAGCTATAGAGGGAACCTCGATGAGCAGCTTAGACTGGAATTCAAACCTTCGACAGTCAACACCAGGCGAGATGAATTATAATGAGTGGTACAACTGATACATACATTTAAAGCCAAAGTACAACTGTGCCCATTAATTTAGTCACATGGGTCAGGTTTCAAAAATCCAGATAAGCACTTGAGATTTGACTCAAGCTTTATAAATATCCATTTCATATTTGAGTCAAATGTAGCTATAAACTGAAATGTGAGAACCTTATACATATATTAGAGAGGAGTGTTATGAAAATCGCTAGCTGAGAGGGCAAAACGAGGGGGGGTGCTTTATAGCTTTCCCTTGACTCAAGGGAGGCATGGAGCGAGCTTGCAGTTTGCATTTTGCCTACAGCCCTCTCCAAGAAAATGGGAGGTTGGTTGTTCTCAGTTGTTCAGCTTTGGTGCAGGGTCTGTGCAAATTATAATTTGCAAGTAATTGTGGTAATTGCTGTAACTACAAAAGTTAGCACACACAGGCTTAATTTTCTTCACATAAAGCTGTGCCAGTAATGGCACCATTCATCATTTTCTGTTAAAACAGTAACAGGTGTTAATCTCCACCCAGCAATGGGTGCAATGCGAGTGAGCAATAAGCAAAGTGCCAAAAAAGCAAAACCACCGTCAAAGCTCTCTGTCATAGAAAAACAATTTTAGTAATATCTCTATAATTGGACTCAAGGAGTCAGCTGAAGAGTGAAAAATTATTTGACTTTTCAGTGACAGGGATTGTTAATGAACCCAATTTTTCTCTTCCACCTTGATTAGCTTTCTATAGGAAGATCCGTTTTAGCTCTGTATGATGAAGTTTGGAGTAATAGACACCCAGCTGCTGTAATCTTGTCAGTCCTCCCACTTACAGAAAAGTAATGGTTTTTTTCTTTTTTCTTTTTTGGTAGGCAGCTGAATTATTACCAGGTTTTCAAACATAATGGAAAATGGTGCAGAGTAGAATTCAAATAGGACTTTAATAACATCTCTGGTGAGATGTTAAAACTGGTTTTCTAGTTTTAAGAGCAACCTTACAAGATATTTAAATGCTTTGCACATCCTGTCCTCCCAGGCACATATCCTATCCTCCCAGGGTTCTGGATGTTTCCTGTGAGATATCCTTGGCACTGTGTGGTTGGGTCTTCTGCTCATTGCCATACAATGCTACCTTCCAGAGCAAGAAGACAGCCAAAATCTGTTTTGATTGTGTAAACTGGTTCATTCAGTGGCACTCAATTTATCTACAGGGCTCATTTAAGCATGTAGCAAAGCATTTCCCATCAAGTGTATGCACAATCGGACTGGTATACTGCACAGTTAGTTCCTGCTATGTATTTGAGAGAGTTCAAAAGGTAACGCCAGGTGCATCTGCAGCTTTTTGCTCATGTCAATGAGTGCATTTGTGCGGCCCAATGCCCACACTTTTGTTACCAAAGGCATACTTCTAACTGTATGTTCTGTGCACAGCCAAGAGCAGTTTTGATTCAGAACGCAGCCTGGGATCTGGATCTTGTCTGTCTATGGCACACACTGCAACAGCATTTGGGAAAGAACAAAGTCAGGTGCATGCCCTGCCTCTTGCTCCAGCCGATGAGGGTACTTACAGCCCTGTCTGGAGAAGCTGAGTCAGTTGAATGCAAGCACGATACCTGCTTAGTCGGAAAGATGAGGTAAAATGGTGGAAAGAGTTTTGTAGGCAGGAAGAAGCCTCAAGGTACAGCAGGTGAGTCAGCTTTTGGATAGCTTCATGCTTCTGAGAGAGGATCTGGTCCTAGAGGACCTGGTGAAAAAAACAAAGAGTGTGATAAGAAAGACCAAAACAATTTTTCATAAACAATTCGTCATAAGTCAATCTCAAAGTACTTTACAATGGAAGACCGAACTTTCTCCCTTTTACGAAAGGGGAAAATGAGGCACAGAGAATGGGTATGAATATATGTATATAATATTGACTAAATTCTTCAAATTTGAAAAGAATTTCCGCCTAATATTGATGTTGTGTTTTCTAAAGAGGATCAGAAATCAGAACTTCCAATTCAATGGCTATTCTGGAATCAAAAATAAATTATTGCAAGGCATAAAAATGAGCTGAAACATTAATACTGAGATGAGATTGAAAGATGCAAAACATTGTCGCTTACAGCCACTGAAATACTCTATCTTGAGTGTTCTTTATCATTGTATTATGTTAGAATGTTAAAAAGATATAATTAGTAATATGGTATAAAAATCAAATAAGATTAATTAAAATGATGAAACATTTCTTATTGTAACATATTTCTTATTAAAAAGAAATGAAACGAACAGTGTAGGTTTTTCTCCATTTCTACATTTTTGTTTATATAAGAACATTTCTGCAAAATACTTCAACTGTGAAACACTGATTTTTTTCATAGAAAAGGGTTCAATTTAAACTTTGTCTTAAGTCTTGTGTGTGTTGATATTATATTGGGTGAGTTTTATGCTGTGGAATTACTGTCATGTCCAGTGACATCAGCATAGACCGTGTCATTAATTTAGGGGTTCACCGCTCAACCGCATGTTTAGCTTTCTGGGTTGAAACATTGGAGAAATTTATTCATGCTGCTAACATAGGATGAATGAAGATTTAGGGTGTTGAAGGTAAGTGCTGTTTGGAAAAGATGTGCTATTTACATTATACACAAAACTATCTGATATACAAAGGTATGAATGAATTACTATGTATACATCTGATGTAAATACACCCCATTTAAATATTGTGTGCTCTATATGTGCCTGTCAAAATGAGATCTTGTAAGACAAAATTTTGGGTAACAATTGTACACAAATGCTCTAACCAAGCAGCGCACTTTGAAGAACAGATTTGTCCTAAATGGCAAAAGGAAGATGGCTATTGACAGAGGAGCTATAATCTAACTGAAGCTGCTAAAGGATAAACTAAGCCACATATTTGCCATCAACAACTTCAGTGTCCGAAGACGCACGCAGTGATACAGAAGCAGAAGAGAAAAGCACAGCTGGTTCAAGCACAGCTGGCATCTCCCCGGGAATGTGCCAAAATTCGCCCTGACACACACAAAGCTCCTGGTGCTAGAGAGGACAGAGAATACAGGGCTAAAAGTTGGCAGCTACTTATCAGCAAATGAGTTAGGGATGTAAGATATCTAAGCATGTAATTACATATTCTTAATTGCCAAAATGCAGACTGCTGGTGCACACAGCTCTGCTGGAGAATCAGGAAGGAATTGTGCGGACTTTCCAACTGTGGGATAAAAAAGCTGACAATGATGACATTCAAAAAAAATCACAAATATGGCATACAGCTTGGGGAAAGACTGATGGAAAATTTAAGAAAGAAAAAAGAAAGCTTGAGGTGGAAACACATTTTTGGAGCATAGGTGAGTTAATAAATAAATCCAGTTCTCTTGATTTGTATTAATGCATGACTCCTAGTCATAGCTAGGGAGTGTCTTCAACACACCTAGGGATACAATTTGGCATATTAATAGCAATGAACCTATTGACATACAAAATATGTGTCCTACATGTTTCAAATACTAAGACTTCTGTGTACTGAGAATTGAGCCAGTTTTAAAATATCGGTTAAATACAACCTCTGTATAGTGTTGCTTCTGGTGTGAAGTGATGTGGCTCCTTCGGTTTCAGTGAAGCCGTGACTGTGTGGAGCAGCTGGCATGTCTGATCTTCACGCATGGTCTCCCCTTGATTTTGCTGGGTTTGGGATCAGCTGCAGAGAGCACATGTATTTAGATAATGGATCTGCCTCATTTGAAATTTCAGGCTTTGAGAAAGACCAGCAGCTAAACAGCGCACTCGGAAACTTCAGCAGGAAATGAAACTTTTTGCAACACAGAGAAAAAAATGTGCATGGGTTATGTTTTTCATATGAATATAATTAGATATTGTAGATATTCCTTCACCTCTCTGGCGGATCCTTACAGATTATTCAAGGAGTGAAGGCTTTGCCAAGTGATCCTGTTGTGGTTTTTTTTTTTTTAAATTAATTTATTTATATTTAAAAAGAACTCTGAACTGTAAAATCAACCCACATCTTTCTTTAATCATAGATCTTATTTAAAACCTGTTATCAATACTGGAGATTTAAAAAGGAGAACTAGAAAGGAGAGTTTCTTATTCTGCTTGAGAAAATCATTAAATGCAAGAAATGTAAATCACAGAGATGGCCTTAGTGCTGACAAACGGACAAAACCCAGGAAATTTAAATGTAAATTCCACATTCCTTGTCAAGAAAAGAAACCCCCCAAAAAAGATAAGAAGAAGGGGTCATTGCTCATTTTTCCCAATACTCTATTAATATAAAGGCCCATTTGTGAGGTAGGGGAAGGGTGGTAACATATTATGATATGCACTCAACTTTTAGCTTCATAATTATTTTTAATAAAGGAGTTTTAAAATACCTGTAATTTTAGCTGTTTATTTCACAGTTTGCATATTTTTTCTTATGCCTTTCAACTGCTGAATTTATTCTGCCAATTATTTTTTTTTTAATGATAGGTTTCTATGCACAGGTAGATTAAATAAAAGAAATTATGTGTGGGATGTAAGCCCTCATTATACAAAATGTTTCTATCCCTCTGGCTTTAGAGATAACTTTCCAAACATAAATTGCTTCAGTAATTAGTTTTCCTGAATATATTACATATTATTGCATAAATTTTTGGGGAGCATTTACTGGCTGAAACACAGATAACATATACAGAGAGTCCTTGGATAAACAGAACTGTTTAGTCCAACTTAAAAAAAACCCAACACTACAATAATTTTTCACAGTTATGAAGCTTTTTGACTTGCATATGTTTTAATGCTGTCCTTGTTTTGTATGGCTCTTTAAGTCATCTTTAAATTAAAAAGAATTAAACATAAGTTGCATATTTCTTTATGCTGTTGTGGCTTAGCTTCTCAAAGGGAGTAGCTCTAATTCAACAACTACAACAGTACTGACTGCCCTTTATATGTCTTAGGACATAAATACAATTTTACTTAATTTCTCCTTTTACCATTTGCAGCTCTTCAGAGGACCTGAAACTCACAAAATTAACAATAAAATTCTCTGCGTCATACTCTGATTAATTTTCAAATGATTAATTATCAAATGCACATGCCCTAGACATGGAAGCCAATTTTTTCTTTTTATTTTGATCACTGCACCATTGTTTTTGATTGAATGAATTTTAAAACTCGAGCTAGAAGCAGTCATGTGCCACGCGGCTGGTTGCAGTAACATGCGAGAGCACGGCTGCCCATAGGGCAGTAATGAGCTGTGGAGCCCCACATGGAAAGTTTGCTCTGACTCAGTGTTGCAAAAAAAAAATTGATAAACTGAGATAGAATTACAGAGAATTTGGTGATATGAAGGAGGAGGAGGTCACTAGAAAAAGAAATTTGGGATGGGAAATGGAGTAATATTGAGGACCCTTATTTAGCCTTTTTGAGTCAAATGATGACCCCATAGAAATCCATGATAACTCTTCCACAGTCTTGTGTGGGGCCTGGGTTTCATCTTCTACAGCCATGAATACCCTACAGCAAATATTTTCGTCTGTAAGGAGAGAAAAGAAAAAAACAATGCAAGTATTCCTAGCACACACAGTGAATGGATTCATGGTATTAAATCTTTCAGAATATAATAAAATCCTATATTTTTCTTCTTAAAAATAGTGCAATCATGTGTTGATATGTGCAGCTAAGGGATTTCTTACTTTTTTTTAAATATTGCATGATGACATCACCTAATGACACATCACTTCTCAGGGATTTTGTGCAGAATCTTAAGTTTACAGTAACAACTTAATTTAAGAAAGTATCTTATGTAAATCCTTGAATCTCCTAGGGTCTAGGAATGAAATGTAATGCTAATTTGATTTAGTAATTTGTTCTCTCTCCCCAGAAACACACAATTACTACTTTTGAAAGACTTTTTTCTTTTTCCATCACGCTAGGACTAAATTGAAAGTTGAGTCGGCAGCAAAGCCCAGGCTGGGAACGTAGCAGACCTCTGCTACTCAGCCTGTTACCAGCCAGAACATACAGTGCCGGGAGATTTATTTCTGAAAACGGAATGTTCATTATCTCTTTTTTTTCCTTACAAAAAATGGAGACAAAATAAGTCTTCTTGAAATTCTGTAATAATAATCTAAACGTGAAATGTGAGCTGAAAATAACGTGCCTCTCTGTGTGTCTAGAAGAGAGAGGGCTTGTAGCTGTGTGCTTGTCTGTTTGCAGAGGAGAAGGGGGGGGTTGTGTATGTGTACAGTAGTGTAGAAACAGTTCATCAAATGAGTTATTTCCTGTCCTGATCCATAGATTTTCTTTCTTCCATGAAAGGAAATGGAAATAATTGATCTGACTTCCATCAGCACATAAAAGAGATTGTTGGCAATTTGTTTTCTGCAGGGCTACTTAAATATATGGTGACGTAGCAAGCAAAAAAGGTCACCCACAAATTCTGCAGCAATCACAAATACATGGTAGGCACACCCAGGGGACTGATACATTCCGTCATTTGCAAAGTATGACTTGCTTTTCTTTCTGTCTCTCTCCCTCTTCTCCTTTAAGGATACACGCTGTCCCTCCAGGTTCTGCAGTCTGGGTTTGATTAAATAATTACAAACTTCAAGCAGCAGATCTATCATTTACATTCCTGAACATGCCAACATGTGCCTTTTGTGGGGATGCCAACCAATACCAAAGCTTCTCTCATTATTGTCATTGAAAATACAGTGGTTCAATGTTTGTGCTATTTCCTGGATTTTGGCGATATAATGTTGCCCAGCAATTTGCTGTCAGTGCCAACAACACTAAAGAACTTCATAATAAATCCTTTCTATATTTACTCAGTCCACCACTGTGTCACTGAAATTAGCATTTTACGATCTTATGCTCCAAAGCACCTATTTTCTCTCTTTTAACTCCATGCTATTATGAATCCTAACAGAAAATCCATCAAGCTGGCTTGCTTCAGCTTTTCTGTATAACGATTGCTGTCAGTCATGTTTGTTTTCTGAAAGGATGTGGAGCTTGTAGCTTCATGGTAGATGATAGTAAAGATAAACCAAACTAACAAAAAGGATAGAGTGTTTAATTTAGAGATGTTACAAAGAGAATGGCTTAAAAATGTCAGATGCCACAACTTCATGCAGGTTAAAGTACAAAAGACAAAATTTACAGAGAAAGATACCACAAAGTAACAGGACCAGATCCTGCTCTGAGGTCCAGATCCTGCTCTGAGGTCCAGATGGGCCAACTCCGCTCATATGAGTGACAGGCAGAGTGAAGAGAGAGGGTTTGACTCCACTGAATGAAAATATCATACTAATGAAAGAAAATAATAATCAGTGCAGGGGCTTTAGCAAAGGCCTGTTCTCAGAGATACTCCAGCCAACTCATCATGGAAACTGTGGGACCATTGGGGCTCAAAAACTGTTGTATCGGGGTAATCCAGCCCTTTGCTTAAAATGGTGTGGAAGAGAATAAAACAGTGCCTTTTGCACTGGAATCCTCAGAGGGGCACTCCTGTAAACCCTGAGTTTGGGGTCCTGTCCAGGTAGACAATATGGGGCCAAATTCCACTCATTTGTGGTCTTACCAATGGCTCTGCTCACTGGGAAAAGGAATAGGTATGGTCCGAGCAGGGGAGCAGCTGGTATTAAAAAGATTGAGGGGAAAATGAGAAGCAAGGATTTTCTAGGAAAAGGAAGAACAGGTTTGATAAAAGGAAAGAGCAAAGGGAGGTAGTTTTTGCTTTTGCAGTGGGGAAGTGAAATCAATGTTTTCTGGAAAGAGGAGGATGACTGGAGAAGAGGTGGCTTGTGAAGAGACACACTGTGGGACCCACAGTATTTTTATTTGAAATAAATGGAGGTTGGAATTTTTCGCCTAATAGGAAGAGCATCGTTGCTATCGTCTGATAACCCCCAAAAAGCTCAAAAGATTTTGCTGAATATTCTGGCATAGAGCAAGTCCACCAAAAAAACCTCATACCCCAGAACGGAGTATTTCGGAAATGTGCATGCGTGCGCGCGTGGAGTCACGAGGCTGGGAAGGAAACTGCTCTGTAATCTTAGCCCTTATGGCAAAAGCAGCTCCCACAGCACTGTGTGATGTGGGTGCACGCAAGCTGAGTTACAAGCTTTCATGGACACAACCTATCGTTATGAAAATCTCACGGCAGAAGTAATTTAACCCATCCTGTCATGTCCCCTTACACTGGTACGAATGCCACGGTTACACCAGTGAGAGTATCAGGGCCACTGCATAGACTCACGAGGAGAGGACATGCTTTGTAGGATCTGTCTGAGCATTTTCGTTAATCATAGGGCATTTTGAGTAACAAGGATACTTGCAAGGAAAATAAGACACTGCATGGCAAAAGAGACTATCTGATTTACAAAATAAAAATAAGGGTTATTTGGCTCAGCAGCTTACAGTGCCTACAGACCCCCCTTCCCTCGGTGCGAGACCCGTGGGACTTGCAGCAGGATATCAGCCACCAGAGGACACTCTTATTTCTCCAGGAAAACTGCTCTGGGCAGCACAGAAACATGAACAGGCAACTAAGCTGAGAGGCTCATAACGCTGAAAACCAACCTGATCTTCAGGTCAGACCAAGAGCAATTTTGTAAGCAACTTCCAGAGTATAATCTACATTTTGCTTTTCATGAGACAGGCTACAAAACAGGATTTTCTTATATTGGGTTGTACACCCTTGGACTAAGCCACCTATTAAGCTGTTTGCTTAAGTGTGATAATGAGACAGGCACATTTGATTACACGGAAGAAATGTTTCAGCTGGTTGAATTGTTAGGGCAGTAACCTAGCTTTTTCTCTGTTTTGGAGTTTTGTCGTATTCATGCAGAAGTAGTGCTTTTCATAACTTTGTTTTAAGCCCCCACAGGTGATGGAAGGGTGTGGAAAACATTAATAAACACAGAAAACAAAAATGTTCATGCAATGCTGCTTGCATAGATAGCTAGTTGTGTAGCTGTATATGTAGTTAGCTATATGTCAAATGTCATATATGCATTAGGTGAAAACATGGGACCAGGTATACCAAAGTGCCCAGTTTATGCCTCTGCTGGGGCCTCTTCCCCTGGTAGAGACATTCAAACTTCCAGAAACTCTTGGAACTCAGCATATAAAACAGTAAAATGAAATGAAAAAGAATCCAAACAACAAAACCCACCCTGTTTTTCTGTTTCAGATTTTTCTACGCTACATATATTGTTCAAATTCTTTCCTGGTTTAAATCTGTTGAGTTCAGTCTGTCGGTGCTAGAATTTGCATGCAAAAGCATTTCTGTTACCATTATAAAACACAGCAATCTTTGGAATAAAGAAATCTCTTCCGGCACGACACACTACGGTGGCTGTGTTCTGCTTACAGAAGGATGCATCGGCTCCTTCCTGTCAGCACTGAGGACACAGGTACGGAAAGGGCTTCTACATCTGGTTAGAAGTAACACGAGTGAGCGGGCTGGCACGGCTTCCAGCTCATCAGAGCAAATTCACTGAACTAAGCGATGAGCCTACACATTTTATGAGTTTAAACAGTAAGCAGAGACTGAGCCCTAATTCTCTAGACTTGTGGTGTGACCAGAAACCACCTCCTTTTCTGCTTCTGATTTTCCTCAGTAGTAAGGAAAACTGAGCTACAAGAACAATATTTCACCAACAATTTCTTCTAAAAGTATTCTAATAAAAACATCCTGAAACTAGCATTCAGCTACTTCCTTTTATAAGTTCTTTTTTGTTCTGAGTTTTAAGGTGGTTGTTTACATCAGTGGTTTTAATCTTAAATTAAAGAGCACAAAACAGAGTAAAAATTATTATTAAAAATAAAAAAAGTTTTGCCATCTAACTTATGATTAAATTACTAGTTCAATTAGTTACTGAAGTTATAGTAGTCCTTCCCTCAATTTGTCATTAAATGACAGGGAAAACATCCATTCTGGGCTTTTAAAAACCTGAATATAAGCAACTGGGAAAAAAAATATGTGGGTGACTTTTCAGACCCTCTGAGATACTGGGGAATACAGCAGATATCAACATTGTTTTAATTTATTTTGTCTGCTTCCATCTGTGCACACTGCACTGTTGGTTTGTTGCAATGCTTGATTTGTTATTTTATACCTCTATGTATGAAGGTCTCTTACTCGACTTATGTTTTCACTTATGGGACCTCATTCGTTTCACAAACCACTACTGCGAGGATGATAGAAAAGTCTGTTGAAAGATATGAAATCCCTATGATACAAAGGTGGCAGTAATTATTCTCACACTGTGACCACTGGAAGGAAATTTCCCTGGGTTGGTTTTGGACACTGTGCTCCTGGATTGACATCTTTGGTAGATTAGCAGCCATACAGGTTGCATTCTACCAAAAGGCCTTTGTTAACAGTGTGCAAATACACTTTTAAGTTATGGGATTTCTCTTTCCATCACCTTTGACAATACTCAAGCATTCCTACGTACTTCCATGCCCAGCAAAGCACTTCAGGTGTGCTAAAAAAGGAAGCAACGGCACCAATAGACATTATCTTCAGTCCATTTCAGGCTTTGGGGATTTGATCTTTCTTACGCCATTCTCCACCACATAACATCCAGGTGCCATGCTGTCACCATGTGCCCCTAGTTTAGTAGGGTGCAATCCTGATATGGAGTCCACTCACATAGCTCAGTTATGTGACCCAAGGACACCTGGGCAGAAAAGTGTTGCCTATTCCTTAACTATAATCCCTTTATATATCTATCTTCACTAATCTATCCACAGTGCCAATTACTATATTCTACAGCCTCCTGAATCCCCATGTTCATCTTGCCCTATTGGACATGGTATGACTTTCTAGTCTGATTCTCCAAGTCTCTTCCTCCAAATTGCTCCTTTAGAAGCATAACCTCTAGACAGGCTCTAAGAAGTTAATTAGGCAACAGTTATTGTAAAAATTTATTCATCCTCTTAGAACTGTCTGTATCTTACCTTGGATATTCCTGGGCAGAAAATGATGCATGTTCTTTTCCACTTACATCCCTGTCCTTAGTTGTGTTAGTCAGCTCACATCTGAAAGTGGAGCAGAGATGCATTTGAGGCCCTGAACTTTACCTTTCCAGTTGTTCTCTTGAGCACTTAGTGCTCCACTGATGCTTTTTAAAAAAGAGTTTAAAATAAACGCAAGATTAAACAGGACTTTTTTTCCTAGTGTCAAGCAAGAGTCTGCTTGACACTAGGAATTACTTCTGCCACGATCATCATTAAATAATATAGCTGCAAGCAAAAAATTACATTGTGCAAACCAAATAAAAACAAAACAAGCCCTTTCAATCCCTTAGAGTTATTCCCACAATGTTTTCTCCAAATTCATATACTCACGCTTCAAGAAAGTACTGTAAAAAATCTGGTTTGCTGGGTGGGTGGGGTCTTCTCTGGCGCTGTGCCAGGCCATACATTCAGGATTCTGCCGTGCTTGCTGCTTTTTTTATCAGGTAAAGAGAGGAAAAAGTATGTGGAAGGAGAAAGCAAATGGCATCCTACAAAATAATCAAACTCTTTTCCATCATTAAACTTCCTAAGAAAGACAACTGGATGTAAGAACAAGGCAGCAGTAAGTGAAATACAACACAAAGTATCAGTGATTAAAAACATCAGATGCGAGAACATACGCAATCTCAGAGCTATTTGAGGACTCAGTCCTCTGATGGATGCAGCACACAGTATTTGCGGGGGCAAGTGGAGAAAAAATACAAGTTATGTTGCAATTCACTGATTTACAGGAAAACGTCTGTTTTACCACTTTGTGCCATATTTCCATTGATTTACCTGAAATATTAGTTTTATACTTTTATCTTTCAACTATGCCAATGAGTACACCGGGATAGATTATAGATGTGTCACTGTGTAGCCTCAGTGCTCTTTAAGGCACACAGGGCTGCAATAAAGTGGTAGGTGTGGATTCCCTCACCATGTGGTTCTGGAAAACGTTTTCTTCTGGACCCACCTAATCCAATGGAAGAGTCTACTACCTTCAAGTACTTGTGGTCACTTGGCTGTTAGTGCTTGCTCTGCACTTTAACAAGGGTTTTCTAACCTGTTTCTGCCTGGTTGAGATGAATTTTCAAAGACCTACTACATAAATTATTTCAATGGACCTGGCTTATTTTAGGACTATAAGAATTATAAGGCTGAAACAGTACATTAGCTCTTAAAGGCCAGTCACTTGAGACTGCAGCAATAAGTGTCTTGCACAGAAGAGCCTGGAGAGTATTTGTCTACACAGCCCATCCACCATGGCCAGCAGCAATTTCTCAACACTAACTAGGAAACCCAAGAAGTAAGGTAAAAGACCAAAATTACAGTGAACTTCATTAAGATACAAGCGATCAATGACATCACCAAAGACCTATCTCCCCATGATAGCAGAGAGTTTATCAAATGCATATCCAGGATCTTTTCAGAAATGGCTTGCATACCATGTCATAGAAGAGTTATTTTTTAAACAAAGCACAGCTCCCAAATGCACTGCCTTGCCATCCTGGCGCAGAGGGAAAATTTCCCCCTAACTCCAAATGGGGAGGCTGGTTTATGCCCCAGCTGAAGGCAGCAGTCAGGTATTGGGGAGTCTCATGTGCCTGACTCGCTTGCTGGCAGTGACCAATCTCCCCAGTACTACTTGGTACAGCCAGCAAACCCCAAAACATTTCTGATAAGCCACATAACTCATGAAGACCCCCACAGGTGACTGGTGTAAGCACCGTTTGCCCATGAGCTCGGAGCCAAGTAGAACGCAATGCAAGCACGTTTCAGCAAGAAGGAGCTGATGCCTGACCCTGCACCAGCCCGGCTGATGAGGAGGAGGCACCGCTCTCCGACAGGCAGGCACATAGGTAGGCAGGGCTGAAACACAGTGTGTTCCAGTAATTTGGGATGACAGGGGAGACATTGTAGGTTATTACATCTAGCGCGCATTGGAGCTTTGTTTTGTCTAACTCGTGCGATATTCTGGAGCTCAGTGCTCTCACCCCAAACTCTGGGAGGAAGCATGGGGGGAGAAGAAAAGGTAGCAAGAAGGAACAAAACCACTACTATACTCACACTGGCCCAACACAGAGACCAGGCCACATTTGGGACTGATTTAGAAAACTATTTGGCAGCATCTGTGGAAAAATGGAAGATCAAATGACACCTTTCTCTAATCTAAGTAATTTCTACAAGTTAAATGTGAAGCACCCCAATCAGCCACAGTGATAACCCGTCTATTGTTGAGCTCATATTGTCTCCGTCTGATGTTTATGCATGTGGTCGTATACATCCATATCTAATATTCGTCGGTTGGTAGGGCCTCAAAAATTTTACAATGGATATGAAAATCCTGTTTAGAAAATGTGAGCCTGTAGCAATAGATGAACCATTTTAGTTATTTCTAGAGGTCCATTAGTGCTAGTCCATGGCACCACTCTCTCCCTATAAGCACCTGAAAAATAATTGGTTTAGAAACGGGATATCAGACTTGACAACTGATTTAGAGGTAAAGCATCGCTAAGCTCTTTGGCAGGACTGAGCAGAAGAACATCAGTGGAAGAGAGAAAGTTCCTTGAGACCATTCCTCAAAGACCATTCCTTCACTCCTGTTGTAATGACTTCAAGTGAGTGAATATTCTCAGAGACAATTGTTCTGATATTGAAAGAACACGGGACAGAGATGTTTTACTGTTCCAATACAGGACAGTGCTTTAGTCCGTGTGTTTTTATTAGAGCTGAGAGAGTTTAAGAAAAGAGTCCTGTAACGTGCATGTCCCCCTGGTGAGTTTATGCATGCTCTCACAGCTCTAATGAAAACATACGATGAAGGTAAATTAGGGCAGACGACTGCTTCTGTCAACACTGAGCAAACAGCATCTTTAAGGTTTATGTGTGACTTAGAATTCAAGAATGCAGACTTTGTTTTTCATTGATGGGCTTGTTAAAGAAAATACTTTGATAGTTCCAGAGGAAAAAGAAATTATATAGAAATGTGAAGAGATTAAAGCAAAGAAAGAACCTTGACATCAGACGGGAGCTTGTTTGATTAGGTCACCCTATAGACTAGAAATAATTAAAAATAAAGAAGACAGATGGAGGATGTCAGGTGCTTAAAACAACATCTCGAGTCTACCAGTGCTTGTGTTTGTGCGAGCCAAGACTTCAGGCTTCACAGATGTCGAACGTGTCTTTTGGCTGAGGATCTCAGGAGGATGAGGAGAGGCACCAGAATTTAGCATGAGCAAAATGGAGATTGTGCAAGTCTGACAGCAATGAAGAACATTTCTGCTATTAACAAGCAGAGAAGGAGCTTTCCCGGCACTGTTCTGGGGCAGGCAGACAAGCTTGCCTCTAGTCTGGTTCCCTGTCTTTTGCTCCTCACCTGCTGCTGATTGCTCAGTCTGCCTCTGAATTAATGAAGTGGCTATTTGCCTTAAGGAGCAACTTGTTCGAGTCCCAGGGGAACTGCTCCCGCCTGCCTGGTGGCTGCAGCGGCAATGCCAGCAGCCTGGCAGGTGGTGGCAGATCAAAAAGAAAAACTCCCACAGAGCTTCTGGGGATTTCCTCACTAATATGCTGATACATACATTAGTTGACTGACTGACACTGCCTAAATATTTGTCCTTTACTGCTATGTTTGGCCGTGATTTTATAGCAACTTTGGTGGTTTGTGACTTAGCCCACTTTATGCATGAGCTCCTTTGACTTTTGCTTGCTGCCCATCTGCTAATCACCACTGCAGGATTAGAAGGGTTGACATCAGGCCATTTCACCTGGGTTTTCTCTTTCTCAGTGAGAAACGAATGAGTTTTCACCTCCCACCCAAGTGCTGCAGTCAATTATGGAACATTAATGGACTTTGACAGAAACTAAGGAAGTCTATGCTCATATATTAACCTTGCACAACACCATATACTAGTCCAGAAGCAAGAAGGAGTTCTCAGTGTCTGGACACCTCTCCAGAAGGTATTTGCATATTTGCGAAATTCTCACTGAACGGGGAAGACTAGAAATGGCACAGATAAGCTACTGTTTCCCAGACCAGCACCAGGTTCAGCTGCAGCCAGAGCTGAGGGTTGCTCCAGAAAAGACCAAGACAGACCAAGACTGTTAGAGGGAAACAAACCAGAAATATCTGTCTTTTCACTGTAGTCACTTGGAAGCTTGATGCTTAACCAGGAGAGACAAACAGGTAGCATGACTGTTCAGGTGATCTGGAAATATACATTATTTAAGTATCTTCCCCAATCTCACATTATCTAGGACAGATACCGCTTGTCCTACTATATAAAATGAAATATGTAACTTCCTTTTTTTTTTAAAGTCAACTCGACTAGGATCATGCATGGTATTTAACTGCAGTGATAAATACATATGGTTTAGGAATTCAATTATATTTAAGTTCTTCTCTAATAAAGTTAGAACAGCTGGCTGCCAGATCCTCAGAGTGCTTCAACTTTGTCAGGAGCATCCAGCATATTTTAAAACCATCTCTTGACCCTACAGAGGAGGTCAATGTTTCTCCTGGCAGCCCACTAGTTATTTTCTAAGTGTCTTGATTTTTTTCTGTGGCGTAATGCAATTTTACTCATTATCACTACAGATGTCAGACCAAGACTAGCAAGATTACAGCAGTAGCTGGAGCATATGGTTGAGTCATATGAATAATAATCATAAATCCTTTTTGACATTGGCCCATTATTACATCCTGATCATGTCCCCTTGGAATCTCTTGTTTGGTGTAATGTTTAAGTCATTATAAGGTATCTCTAGAGGTCTAGATTTATAGAGATCTCTATTGGAGAAACACGGTATTAGCAGTATGTTTATACAAACATAAAACACATGAATATTATATACCAATATATCTGCATGTAATGTTTATGGAGACATACAGGAGAAGCAATTAATGGTTGACAGTCACTAAAAGAAATGTTTCTGATGACATCTTAAAATCACAGTGTAAGTCAGGATGACAGAAATGTTGTGTGAACTGACGTTGTTAAAAAAAGAAAACGAAGTATATGCATATAAAGAAAAGTGAAAAGAGCCAGTCTTTATAGTTTTCAATGGTAACATTTTTCTAGCTTTTACATTTTATTTTGGGAGAAAGAAGGGTGGAACAAGCTGTGAAGATAGCAATAAGAGTAAGGTTCTTCACATCTCACTAAACAATATTTGCCCTTTTCAAGAGGATTTTACAATTAGAGGCTACCAGTTTGTTGGCCCGCTGCAGCAGGCAGTAATGATGGGGTCACAAAATCCCTGGCTATGAGAAGTCCAAATTATGGGGAGGTTTTGATCCAGATTTGAATACTGACGCTCACTCACTGTATGTATTATGACCTGACACAATATGATAAATCAAAACCCCCAGGGTTTTAAAAAACACTCTATCTAAGTATCATAATTACCAAACTCAAGTCACAGTAATGCGACAAATCCTGAGCAGCTTTCCCAGGGATGAATTTTTGTGGCAGGAGTCCATGCCACAACTGCACTGAAAAGAGGCTCATTTAAGACTAGTGTTAGAGCCGCCTCAGCAACCCCCCATTATATGTAGCAGGGATACCCTAAAATTGTGTCTTTTTGATTAGGAAAGAAAGGGTCTCCACTGAAATACCATGTAATGAGCAGTCCAAATATTTACAGGTTAAATCCAACACAAACGTGTTAACTGAGCATCATTGGCTAGCACCATTGACTAAAATGTGTTGAAAATTACTTCATTTTTGGTAAAAGATATTTCCTCAATCATGGCAGATTTCTTTTTACCAATGCCCACCACCCAGCTGTCCCTTCTGTATTTGAAAACCCACCGTAGCTGCTGAGCCGGTCTCACCCGACGTCTGGGATGATGTACAACAGTACCAGCCAGCACTTGGAGGTTCACCCTGTTTGTTCTCCCTCCCATTGTCTCCCTTCCTTCCTTTCTGCCCTGCTCTTCTGCCGCTGTTCTGTTTTTAAAGAAGGGGAATGTTTACAGGAAATTTGTATCGTTCAAAAACTATTCAGCTTCATTTTGCAGTGACTGCCCCTTTTTTCACTTAAGCCACTATGCTAAGCGTACCAGCAGGCAACTGGAGCATTCATTTATTTTAGGCTGTGCCTCAAGCACCTGTTACACCAAGTTTTCATGCAGACTTGCACTTTTCTCTACAAGAGGGATCAGTGGCTAAAACCTCGGCTGCCTCCCAGCACAGGCGTGTGCTGCCTGTTCTCAACACCCACCTGCATCAGTCCCGCACAGCCCAGGAGAGAAAGACTGCGCAAACAGGTTTGATCTGTCCTGCAGATGAAGCCTGGTGAGATGGTGGCCTCACCATGGGAGACGTAGCCTACATCTTGATTTGAAAGGATTTTATTTGGAAAGGACCCCTTTTTTGTTCCAAGTACAAAAGCAATAAACAAAATAAAATGAATCTAAACACTAAAATATAATAAAGTCAGTCTCCAGGCCTGACCAGCTGTCCTGACCTTAACTGGAAGATAAACCTACTTGATACAGCTGTGATCATTAAAGACACCAAGGCAAAGACCTGAATGCTTGAAATGGTACAGCATATTTGTGTTGAAAAAAGCAGCCCTGCTCTTGAATTAAGTGCAAAAGTGTTGTGGTTTTTTCCTTTTTTTTTTTTTTCTTTTTAATGGAATACTTATTGCTGTTGGGAACTGCTTCCCAAGAGTCAGCATGCTCCATTTTTGTTTCTTGCAAATAAGTGAAATATTTTGGTATTTGCCAATTAACAGGGCTTTTGAAACTGCTTCCTATTTGAAGAAATGAAGCAGATTGCGATATACAGAAGTTATCCAAGAGGATACTTTAGACAGATGCACCAGAGATGACATCTCTCTTGTCATCAGTAAAAATGATACAGAGCATATTGCTAAGTTATTCAGCAATTTCCAAAGAATCCTCTTTAATGCACAATAAGAAACAGATCTTGGTTGTCTTTTCATGGATGTCAGACTTAAACAAAAACACAGAATGCACTTGCAACCATTGGTGTGAAAGGGTACTTTCAAGTACAGGCCTATTAACTGAAACATTCTGCTCTAAGATATCAAAAGACTGCCTATTTGCCACAAACTGCGCAAAGTTATACTCATTTTTCTTAGTGGCAGTAAGTGGTTTTAATGCAAGTAATGGAATTTAAAACCAGAAAGTCCTTATTACAATTCAGGGTGCCCTTTGTCCTTTGATAATGAACACCATATTAGTGTCTTGAAGAAAAACCAAAACCTTAAAACAGGATATGTTGTTTCAGCATTTTGAACTAAGTGACCAAAACTTTACTACTGGAAGTTGATTGCATTTAATTGCATATAGACAAAATTTAAAAGCAAGTTCCAAACTCTCAGTTGTGCCAGAAATAAGAATAAGATGAAGATGGACTAACATATTATAAATTAGAAAAATATGCCAGAAAGGGATAATCTTTATAAAAAAATGTCATGTCTGATACTTGGTATAAAGCAATCATATTTGCTGTGCTGGAAAAAGACAATAGGGAAAGGAAGGGAAGGAAAGGCAAGGCCAGGCAAAGCAGAGGTGTGCATTGCATGAAATGCATCCCAAGAGGCTACTGGAACCAAATGTGTTGCAATTTTAATTACTCTTACCACAAAACTCACTTGGTTAAAAAATGAAAGTAAAGTCTTGAACTTAAAAAGTATTTCAGCTACAAATGCAGAACAGGGAAATTCCAGTTTTGGCATGGGTAAAATTGATTATCTTACTAAACAGGACAGTATTTATTTATATAGCATGTATAGTGTTTCAAAAAAATAAAACATTTGCATCTAAAATGTAACATGAAGGTTTAAATCATATTCCCCAAGTAAACAAGATCTGTGATACAGAAAAAAAAGGGTAACAAATTGTCCTTCCCACCAAATCAATTAATAAGGAGTACTCCTTAGATCAGAAATTTCAGTTAAATTACATCTCTATTTGCAATTCATTTAGACCAGATATGCCTGGTCCTTCTCCATATACATATGGCTTATGAGATTTTAGTCAAATATTCCTTCTCCATAAACTTTCTTCATAAAATCTCAGAAGTTTGGATGGAGGTTTTTCAAGAACAATATTCTGAAATGAACAAATTTTCACCGAGTTTTTCTTTTAACCTCAGAATATTTTGAAATTTTATTTATAATCTCAGTTTTTCAGGCAGAGATTTGTATAATGATCTTTTCTTAATTTTCAGCTTCTGGCAAGTCAGCAGAAGTACACAGTGTACAAACTACTGACGCCTGACATGACAGAAAGTAATCGCGATAGCTTGCTGCTCCTTAGCTCCTTAACATGGACTGAAATATGTTGCACAAGGATCAAGACTGAAAAGACAGACATGAACCTGAATTCCACCAGTCTCTTCAGAAGTCTTTGGACTACTTTTAAGGGGTGCACAAAAGATGATAAAATGGAGCAAACCCATTACCTATTGCTGAACTTTAACTTTTCCACACAGCTCTGTTGAGTTTAGGACCCTCATTAACCTCTCGGCGTTGCTCTGCTCTGGACCATACAGACACACCAGTCACTATGGAGTTTCTTCTGGTGATGAAAAGTGCTGTCAGTGGTGGTTAAGATATACCCACTGTGCATGAAAAGAAGAGAAGACGTTTTTAATCAGATGAGCACTACTTCTCCTTAATTTAAAATGAAGAGACTCTACTGATTACTATATTATCAGATTACTACTATTACTGACATATCATAAACTAGGAACAAAACTGGCTTATAACAACAAATACGTTGCAAAATTATAAATATGTCCAAAGATTGAGAACACATTTTATAATTCTGGCATAAAAATGCTGGGAAAATATCTTTTTCCCAGAATTTAGATTTTGTATAAAATTTCAAAAATGCTGTGTTTTTATTTCAGGTCAGAATGAGTTAACATTTGTTAAGAATTGGGCATTTTTAATACTAAGCATTTTTTTAAAAACTGGAATCTGTGAATACTGATGAGCTTAAGAAATGGAAAATGTGAATAGTGACCAACTCAAACTAGTTTCAGATGAAAAGTCTGAGGTAGGATTATTCTTGAAAGTATATTCCCCTTTATTTTGTCTACTTCACTTATAAATCAGTCAAGCAAAAGGCTATTCAGTCCATCTATTTCCAGATTATTGCAGTGTTGCATCATCTCACCTAATGGGAAGACTTCCCCTCACTTTATTTCTTACTGCTCTCCTGATTGAATTCATCCCCAAAACATCCATCTCCCAAAAAACTGTCTACCAAAGGCTGCCAGAGGTGCACAGAGGGATTGGGATGAAGCTGAAATCCCACTGCAGCACACAAAACCTCCTCACAGGGAGTGTTGCCACGGTCTTTGCCACTGTTTTCTAAAGAACTAAAGTTGCTAAGGAGAAACAGAGTGATTTTGGTAACCAAATTCCATCTAGTTGTGATGAAATTTCATTTGAATACTCCCCAGATCATACTTAAGTTTCACCAAAGCAATACGCTGCTGTGGAGGATGACAGAGTTATGGGGAATAAAAGTCACTGTTCCCTCAGGTTATCTGTGTGACATTACCCTGCTTGACTGTCAGGAGTTAAATCAAAGGAGGCTGCTGGGCAGAAACCAAATGAACACACAGACATCCCCTCTGGGAAAAAAAAAGGAAAAAAAAAAGCAGGGGGGAAAAGGGAGGAAGGGAAAGAGAAAAAAAAGAAAACAGGAAAAAAAAGAAAACAAACAGGAAAAAAAGAAAACAGGAAAAAAAGAAAACAGGAAAAAAAGAAAACAGGAAAAAAAGAAAACAGGAAAAAAAGAAAACAGGAAAAAGGACTTGGAGGGTCCAAGGTCATAGGAGTTGGGCTGTGACCTGGGAAGCAGGAGCCCACCTGGTGCCCTGCGGGCTGGTCGGGTTCGCCCATCAAAGGGCATAAACTTTGCATCAGCAGTGGATCGAACCCTCACACATTTCTGGCTCCAAGGGAGGAGGGCAGTGGCAGAGGTGTAAGCAAGGTGAAGGGGATCCCAGGGAAGTGCAGGCAGCAGGTGCAGGCAGCAAGGCAGCTCTCCCCAGCCAAAGGTGGTGGGGTCCGAGGTCAGGATCGAACAGGAGAAAGGACTCCTTTGCCTGTGATCCTGCCCTGGCAGGCAGATAGCTAAGTCACTTTAACTGGTTGCTGCCATGGTTGTCAGAAGAAATAGTGCTTGGAGGTGAACCTTTTGCACAAACATGAATAGTAAATTATGGGGGACAATCTGGAAAAAATGGACATCAGGGTAAGGAGCAAGAAGCCAAGCTATTGCATCAGCTATAACCCCAGCAGTGAGAAGAGAATTGGATGCAGCTTGCCATGTAATGCCCAAAGCTGTTATATATTTAAGAAAATGATATTTACTGGAAGATAACATTCTTCTACCACCATCTGGCTTATTGAAAATAATGTGTAAGTCTCTGAAGATTTATAATTAAGTGATAAAGCAATGTTTTTCTATGAATTAAAGGGTGTCTTTGATTCTCCTAGCAATATGATGCCATCTTACCATGACGAGATTTTTAAGTGCTCGTATAATTTTCATTATTATTCTTAATGGAGGATGTGTACAAGCTCTCTGAGAAGAGATATATAGTAATATAGTATTTATAAGCAATGGACAATACTATTGCGTGTAGGAACTAATATTTCTTTAATAGCAGTTGAAATATTTATTGCTAATCAGCTATATATGGCTTTATACTAACTTGAAAGACAAGCCAACTTTGTACAGACACCACTAAAGGTACAAGACAGCTTTCTTGTCATCAGCAAAATGATATACAGCAAACTATTGAATAATTCAACTAGAAATGCTCAGCGATCACCTTTACAAAATATGAAACAGAACCCTGAGTCTTTCTTTGATGTTAAAATTTTACAGAGCAACAATAATGCACTCTGGATGAAGAAGGACATTGCTTTGATAAAATATATGATATTCAGTCCTACATACCTTTTTGGCCATGTAACGCTGCATTCTCTTTACAAGACTTTTTTTTTAGTACTATAGACACTTCAGAAGAGTAAAAATGTGATGTGTAATAAAGTTGTGACACACAGAAGAGTAGTAAAAGACTAGTCTATATTTCCTGGCCCCAGCCAACTGACAGGGTTAAAGAGGTTAATACCCTGACACAGGACACCAGCAGCTACTGTTATATGGGGAAACCTTTTACTTTTTATGTTACTTGTCATAAGAAAAGGCACAGAATATCTTAAAGCTCTTTAAATCAAGCCAAGCATCCTCAAACAAACAATTCAAAAAGATCCAGATCTAATGGAATTATTATTTATTTTTCTGTGTAGTTTACAGCTCAGTGCTGGTTGAAAATAAATTTCTAAAACTACTACAAGATATTCTTGTACATTATACATGATGGTAACATGTTAGACTTCTGACTTTCATTTTATGGAGTTTTAGATAGTGGATTTGTTTTCATGTACACACTGAGGAATATGATTGCTTGCATATTCACTTCTTCACTTTTTAATAAAAGAAAATGTTGAAGGAATTTTAAAAATTCTTAAGAAGCTCAGATTTAAATTAATAATAAATAATAAAAATAAACACTCTGTTATATTTATCGTCCTAACTTCCATTTAATTCCATGGAATTTAGTTGAATGAATAATTTCAAATATCTTGAAGGGATTTACATTTCCTTAAACATAAAAACTCCAAATTATTTACACAGCAAGTAGCTTTCTCTTTTTTTAACATTATGTAATATTAACTTTGCGTAAAGTTTGAAAGATGCTAGTTACTACGATTTGCTATTTGTATGGAATGTTCAGTGAAATTTTCACTGGAAATTATGAGCATTTGGCTTCAGAGACACAGCATTTACAAGGATTCCTTTTCAAAGAGAAATTCCAGCCATTGGTCTGGTAACGATATAGCCTTTATCTCAAAAAAACAGACTAAGAATATTTATGCTTGAGGAAAAGACCTGCCTGTGTAAAAGTACGTTCAGTTTTTCTGAATTCACATTTATAGGATCTTTTGCAAGATATTCTGGAACATATTATTGGAGCTGGAAATAGAGCCATCAGAGCTGAGCCTGCTTAACCCCTTCTTGCTGCAGAAACATCATTTAGTATTAAATCCATCCACAGAATTCTAGAAAGGGCTTTTTTTTTTTTTTTAAAGTCAGTCTTAAGGCATCTGTATTATCTGAAGAAAAACATTTACATTTGGACAGTATTTTATAGAAGGTATTTATAACTCCTAATTCAAGTTTCTATTTACAAGGGAAAACCTTTTGTCTAACATGCTAAGAAGATATGAACTTCTAATGCATGTTCTTGCACATATTTTATATTTAAGTGCAAGCCTTGATATTATGACTGACTGCTATGTGAGTAACAACAGGTTGTGCCATACACAAATATGGCATAATGCCTCCCAGAGGGCTGTACAGTTACCTATACATCAGCTGAACGTGATCACCTAATCCTGCCGCGGCACTATCACGCTTACCAAAGAGACCCTTGTGACAAGGAGGATAACTACCTCTCTGGTAATTTAACTATTCATGAGCTACATTGTTTCTTTCTCCAATAATAAAGCAATAATTGCCAATCATTATTTCATCCTTAATTGGGTTTCCATAAGGGCTTGGAAGAAAATCTCTAAGGAGTAAAATTACAAAGAATCCAATCCAAAATTGCAAAGAATTGCAAAGAAAGCGTCCCTGCCAGGAGCCAGGGCTAACTTGGCCGGATATACCAATATTTACAAACCCAACCCGTTAGGGTTAGACTCAAAAGCCCGCTGGGAAGTGGGGGCAGCACAGGGAACCCCAAGCTGTTCAGCACGGGCAAGCTGCGCTCTGGAAGGCCGCTCCGTGCCCGCGCAGCGCCGGCCGGGCGGGAGCGCCGGGACCTGCCGGGGCAGCCCCGAGGCCGCAGCGGGCGGAGCTGGCCTGGCAACGGGCCCCGCACACCCGGCCTCCCCCCGGGCGGGGGGTTCCGAGTGCCGGGTGGGAGCGGGGCGGCGGGCGGGCTGCTGGCACCGGGCGCGTCCCTCCCGCGGCGGAGCGCGGTGCCGAGGGGCTGCGCCCGCGGGCTGAGCCGGCCCGGGGGCAGAAGAGCCCTGTTTGCGCAATACTTTATCTCGGTTAAGAAATCTGCCAGATTCAGGTGCTCAGGGTCCGCGGCAAAGATAATCCTTAGACCAAATAAGCGACCGTGGCTAATTGAGATTTGACAATGCAGCATTATTCACTTTAAGTATACATTATAAACATCCTTTAAGTATACATTATAAACATCGTATGTTTATTCTGACTTGTACCTTTAGCATAGTTCAAGATATTGAGATCCTGGGAGCAGCTCCTGTGTGGCTGAGCTAACTATAGTATGGTCCTTGTTAATGATGCTTAAACCAACCTGAAAAAAATCAAGAACTGCTTAAACTTTAAACTGACACTCCAGCCAAGCCAAATATTTTCTGGTATATTATATGTAGCTGCATCGCTGCTCTGATTTTTTTTTTTTTTTTCTTCTGTGCTGCACCTTTCTATTTCTGCAGGTCACCTAGCTCTAAGGCCAGTTTCCATTTTATGAGTCGAGATGAAACAGCAGGTTAGGTAGGAAGGCATCGGTTGTGCCCTCTGCCAGACACTTTGTTTCTTTTCTTGCTGTTAATATTTGGTTCTTTGCCTGTCCCTCTTCAATCTAATTTTAAAGTCACGGACAGTGTAAATCTGAGGTTGGATGGTTTTAGTGTGGAAAAATATGGATTTTTTTTTTTGAAGTTCACTTACTTTTGATGATAGTCATTCAAGAAAAATGTGTTTCAAATAACAGGCTATTTTTATCAAATATTATTTTGTCTGTTTTTACTAGATGCAATCAGCAAGGAATATAATGTATGTAAAGCACATTTTCTTAAATAAAACAGCAGTAAATACTAACCAAAACTAGATCTAGCAACAATTACTCAAAGTTTCCTGCAGTACATAAATTCATGGGGATCTTATTTCCCAGGTCAATACATCTTGCATCTCTTGGGTCTGAGAGATGCTATTTTGTAAATATGTTGTGGATGTGAGAGGAAATGGTGCTTCTGCAGCCTTGCAAGCACCAATCTGATTTGCAGGGAGAGGAGGACAACAATCCCCTCTCCCAAAGACAAATTTTGGATCTTCCAACTACCTGTTTTTGGCTAGTCTCTTTAAATCTAAATGATGAAAACAGAGAAGAACTGGAGAAAAGGGGAGTGGAATACTCCAGGCCTGGTGGAAACGGCAAAACTTCTGCATTAGTAGAAGAGATCTAAAAGTAGAAAACTGTAAAAAGGGTTAAAAAGCCAAATGCCCCGTGCTTACTGGAGTTTGGCACAGCAAAGCGGGAGTGATAGACAGAGTTCCTTTCAAAACTATTTTTCATTTGATAACTGTTAAAAACAATCCTTGTAAATTTTATAGTAACTTTTATTCAGGTGAAAATCCCCAGCTCATTACCGATGCCTCTGGAATTAGTCATTGTCACAGCAAATTAGCAAGGGAAGGTGAGATGGTGACTTACCCCGGCGGCGCGGTGCACGCAACCCCACGCAGCACGCGGGAGCAGGACCGGCGCGAGGAGCTCCAGGGTTTCGAGACTAAGGAGCTGATTCCAGAAACTGATTTTTTACTATGTCGAAGTGACCCTGCGTGTATGTATTTAACAGTCAGAGAAGCCAAAGCAAGCAAATTGAAGAGTTAATGCGAAGCCAGACATAAAGCAAGCAGCAATGTACCATTACAGCTATCCAGGCTCCCTGCAGATTATTGCCACACAGAGAAACTATGTCTTGTGGTTTCCTGACATGTTCTTTAGTGCACGATCGGGCTCCAAATCACTCCGGCCACATGATGCCAAAAGCAAACCTTCTCGAATACACTGTGACCTCCAAAAGGCTATCGGTGCCTAAGGAACCCACCAGCCTCGTGCACACACACACACTCATGCACGCTGGAAAACAACAGCCCTTAAATGATCTGCAGATTCAGAGGCTCCCTTAGGTTTCCATCACAGACTATCCCTCCCAGGTTTCCTCAACTTGAAAGTCCCGAGCTTCCGTACGGGCTGGTGTGAGCCCAGCTCATCCTGCTTGCGGTGAAGGAGAAGAAAGATTGCACAGGGTGACATGTGCTTTCTCTCTTTTCTCTCCCAGTGTTTCTGGCATCTTCAGCAACACTTCACACTGTTATATAACGGAGTGGGGAAGAACATTTTTACAATTTTTATCCCATCAGGAAGTTTTCATATTTTTCTTCCTTGTTTTATAGACTAGTTGCAATAAACTACAGTGGAGGAAGATATAATGGCAATATAATATAGGAAGAGCCCTTGCCTTTCTAGAAGGTAGGAACTACGAGCCTCTTCTGTGGCTGCTGGCAGGTGTGGCCACCCACCCTCCTTCCAAATACTTACTCAGAAACATGCGAGGAATGCCCTTGCCAGCCGCCCAGCAACAGCATCTGTGGGCTGCGGAACAGATCGTTCTGTGAAGGTAAACATGGAGATTTCTCCACCAGAAGGTGATGTTGCAACCACTCCCCGGCATGCCGCTGGCACACCACCGCTCCTGGCCGTTGTGTCTGCCCATCCACTTGAAACTGAGAATCACTAAAACCCCATTGATTTCCCTGACTTAGCAATAATTAAGTATAAGGCTACAGATGGCTTATATTACCTGATAATTAGTTTCATTAGAACTGAAATGAATGGATTTGAGGGTTTATTTTCTCCTCCTTTTTGTTAAAGATGTTCTCTTAGAGGGATATTGTGATTACACCTGCACTAGGGGGACATGAGAATGTGGGGCAGGAAAAACAGAGAATTGACAAAGAGGCCGGGACATCCTTGGCTCTTCCTGGCAGCGGTACTGCTCCATCGCCTCAACAGGTTCCCCCGCAGAAAGTCCTTGGCAATGACTATGCACTCTGGGGATATAGCTGTTTAAAGCAATATTGTGGTATTTATCCATCTCCCAATACTGAAATCATTCTGCAAATCCACTCATTCAAAAGAAGAGAAGAGAAAAAAAGAAAAGAAAAAAGAAGTGTTTGGTTTCAGAGCTTCACAGCCTCCCCAAGGCTCCATGCTTGACCTGCAGGATGCTAAAGGATTCTTATGGATCTTTAATAAAAATGCAAATTACCCCTGAAAGTGGTAGATACTTCAATGCTCAGAACCACATCTCCAGGCAGGGTCATGCTGCCTGCGAGGACAGCGGGAATCTGGACTGTACTAGCCTTGCTACGGCACAAAATGAGAAAGAAGGATGAGGAAAGACAGATTCCACAAACATATAACATCTAATATGCTATTAGAAGAAATAGCTATTAGAAGAAATCCCATAGAAAAATTAAGAAATCATCACACTGTTATGAAACAGTTCTGGATTCGGTATGTACAGACTTCACTCTATACTGCCCAGTTGAAATGAGAAGAAAATGACTTCTGCAAAATTAATATGTAAAATAAAATTTTATGGTTTCAGTTGTATTAATGTTACCACAAAAACTAACAAAAGCCAAAGGCTCCTGACTTATCACCCATATAACTCCTAGCGTAGTGGAAAAAAATTCATTTTAGAATAAATGCATATGGCTTGCCAGCTGTAAGCCCTGCGTTTTGTGGGCTAGTACTATTCAAATGTGTTATTTCTTTTTAATTATCATGCCAAGAATAATATTTCTTCCATTATATAACACGCTCTTGCCCAGGGAAGGAAGAACTCTTTGTTACATGTGTATTTACTTTCTCACACATACTGAAGACATTTAAGCTCAGCAAAATTCCTAGGAAAATGCTTAGGAGGACATGCATTTTGAAATCTATGATTTGCTTCATGGTTTTTACTGGGGAGGGACACACATCAGTGAGAGAATAAAGCATGTTACAAAGGCACTTCTTGAAAAATACAAATAGATGGTCATTCTTTGGAAACAAAATTAAGGGGAAGTTTAGAGAGGAGTATATGCAAATTCCTCTGTAGAAATGAAGCTTGTGTGTATCAGAACTTAAAAAACATCGAAACCAGACCTTGGCTAGTTATCCGTGTCTGATATTTCGTATGACAGTCACAGCCTCTTTTTTCTTAGCAAACTATTTCCAAGTCAACTTTAGCATTTTTTACAAACACATTTACTTAAAAATCTCCCGTTAGCTCAATGAAAGCACAGCTCACCTTGGGGACTGCTGAAAAGCAATTGGCAATGGGCAATATTTCAGACTAATTGTGTGTAGTAATTACTGTCCCTGTGCTATCACTCCTTTCCCAGACTCGAGAGTACCTAATTCAGATACGGTGTCCAAGATAAACAGGCATAGAATTGCAGTGTAAATATTGTGCCTATACGTATTTACAGCCTTTATTCTTCCTATTACTATGCCCACAAACAATAGTAATTTTAAAATCCCTTTTATGAAAGTTCAAAAAAAGTAAATGAAGTGGTTGCAAATTCCAAAATAAACCAACAGAATTATTCAAATCCTTTCTCAAGCATATTCACTCTGCTTTATTTAAAGGGTGTACTAAGAGGAAAATGCACTTCGACCAAAGTAATCCATACCAGAAATTAGAGAATAAGCCATCCACTGAGTCCATTGGAAAGAGGAGTTGAGGCATAAAAACTACTAAAACCAATTACTGTAAAACAGCAGGAAAAAGAGAGAAAAGATGACTGACACCGAAGCATGGCTCCTACCGTGAGTGATGGCTCCTACCTTTTCTGACGAGCAGTGAACATGGCAGCGTGACCCGGGTGGTCTCAGATCTGCCTGGCTTCCAGGCTGGATCTAATGGCAATGTCACTGCTGCTCTGAGATGCCCCTTAGTGTATGACAACAGTTTTGAGGAAAGCATTGCTATTTAAAAGGGAAGATTTTAAAGAGCGTGTTAAGAGAAATCACGTATTTCAACTCAGATTTCATCTGCAAAGCTGCTGGGGGCACACCTCAAACCTCCTCACGCAGGATCCAGATGTGCCCCGACAGCAGGAGGCTGTAACGCTGCCGTGTCCCACCCCAGCTGCGATTCTGTACAGCCCAGAGAAGGCAGACACAAGTTTGTCATCGGCTGCAGAGAGACAGCCCTTGGGAGATGCAAACATTAAGGCAATGGATGACCCGCTGACAATGTAACGCCTATTGCAGCGTGGCTTTGGAAAATAGCGTCTTTAATATCTATCTATGCTTGCGGGTATCGCTTGCTGTCCAGTGAGGTAGCAGCGTTTCCATGAGCAACAGTAGGAGACAGGGAGGCAAAGGCAGAAATGGAGCCATGTACGTCATTCAAGGACATTTACAGGTACAGAACAAGCACTGGCCAAGGCAGGTCCTGCAGTGCCGGCGTTAGCTGGCGCTGGGGAGCCGTGGTATTTCCTCAGAATATTTCTAATGGCTCCTGCTGCTCCAAACAGTGGACATGGGGGATGTTAATTTGCCCACAACATGCTGGGTAACTCTTGGGTAGATGAATACTCCTGCACATCGATTTCCTTCCCAAAAGCCTGTTTCTGTCATATGTCCTCCCCTAGGAGTAACTGATGACTCTGAAAGTTATTCTCATTTTAATACTTAGAAAAATATACAGTTTTAAGTAATCTATGTTTTTGTTTGTTCTTTGGGGTTTTTTTCAGGCTCATTCAGGAAACTCTGAAATAGGTAGGAGTTAAACATTTTTGATCCTAATAAGATTTGAAAACAGTACATCTTCCAGAGTACCCATAAAAGTAAGCAGAATTAGAAGGGTTTTAACATTCTTTAAAGATATAATTTCTTTTCATAACCTTATACATTTCAGCAAATGTATTTCATCCAAAAGGACTAGAAAAAACAAGTGGCAACATAATATTACAATGTAAAATAAAAACATAGATTAATACCAAGAAACTACAGACTATTCCATCTGAGATTGTGTGGAGAAGTCTTTGAAACTATTTTAAGTGACTCCAGCTTTTTTATTTATGGGAAGTACTTGGATGTTGACATTGAAAACAAGTTTTGCAAATTCTCAAATACAGAATCTACAAGAGCAGTAAATAAAGAAAAATGTTGTAAGATTAGAATCAACAAGAAATCCCCCAAACTTTTGATCTTTAGCCTACATTGACTAATGGATGAGAAAGTGACTTTCATTTTAGATAACAAGAGCCAGCTCTTTGGATCAAATAAACACACAAAAGAAAAACCAGAGCCCTGTCCCTAGCCTGTGAGAGACAACAATAAAACTCTACTGACTGCAAAGGAAAAAGAACAAACCCTTGAAGTAGACAACAGCAGAAAAGCAAAGGCCTCTCAGACAACGAAAAAAACAGTAATTTGACTCCTAGGTTGCATTGCTGTCAAAATGCAGAGTATTGAGAGAAATGGGAACTGACAATATTGCCTGCAGAAAATGGGGTTTAAGTACCAAGAACAGAGTTGCTTCCTAAATTGCCAAAAAGATATTCAATATAAACAATTCAATCACTCACTCAAAAATTCAGTCAATCCACTCTGCAATTTTAAAACTTAAGAGTGAATTAAAAGACTGGCCCACTTGAGCAGAGTGCTTACATTAATCACCTGGATAGTAATATGCACCTTCCTTAGCTCTGCTTCATTATTCAAAGCAATCTTTTTTTTTTCCCCAAGAAAATAATCCTTACTTGTCTTCTGCCTTTGTTTATGGTATCTTTCTGATACCAAAACCAGCATAGACTCATGGATTTTTAAGGCCAAAAAGAGCCATTACAACAATTTCCTTTATACTTCTGTAACACAGGCCACACATTTCATACAGTGGTTCATGCCTCTAGGACAACACCTTGTGGATTGAACCCAAACTTGTCTTTTAGAAAGTTATCCAAATTTGATGGTAAAACTCACAGAGGTAGAAAACCTACCACATCTTTTGGTAGTCTGTTCCAAATGCTGATTGTTACTATTCCATGTGTACGATCCCTACTTTTGCAAAAAGTATTTATAAATAATATAAAAAGAATTCTATGGTTATATTCTTGCATCTAAGACAGAATAAGGCCTGTTTATTGGCAGTAAGAGCACCTCTTCCTATTAGCATACTAAGCTTGAGGTTACAGGTCTGAGAAACTTCTTCACAGAGATAAATGAACACCTGAGAAAACACAGGCTTGTTAAAAAATGAAGGTGTATGGCTCTACTATGTGGCCCTGTGCCAACAATATGAAAAAGCAACTCCCAGCACCTGCACGTGCATGTACAAGTTTTGATTTTAGCAGATAAGTGAGGGTGCATGCCACCTATTAAAGTACTGGAGAAAAGCTTTGATCCCATTGACATCTTATATATGTGTGTGCATGTGTGCATGTGTGTACCTATTATATATATTAAAAGGTATTTTAATCATTCATGTAGGAGTCTTTTTTAAGATGCCATTTTGTTTCCTCAAGATTTTTGTGTTTATCACTTAGTGATACCTCGGATGACTGAGAAGTTGAGAAAGAGGAAGGGCCTATGGTTTGTAATTTTATAAGCTTTATTGAGCAAAGCACCTGGAATGAAATGCTTGCTCTATCAAAATCAGTGCCAAAACTTCCACCCATTTCAGCAGGGCCAGAATTTCAAACCCAAGTCAAAAGGTCAGCTTAGGTGCTGAAAGTCAAACATCTGCTTAAGCAGAAAAGAAAGTTCCCTCATTGTTGGCTCAGATGCATGGACAAGACAAGTCAAGACACAGCAGATGAGGCTAAATAGCAGGGTAAAGGTTTACTTGTCACTATTAGAAATATAACTATAATGAACGATGTCCAGGGCCTGAATATATTGTTATAAGAGATACCAGAATCCTTAAATAATTATTTTGGAAATATAAAGATTTATGTTAATTGAACCAATGGATCTGAAGATCTTCATTGCCTCCAACAAGCCTCACCTCCAAAGCTCCTGACCTGCTGCAGCCTGGTCCTCGGCTGTGTGCAGGGCCAGCCGGCCCCGAGAGCTGCACTGGACCTGTCTCCAGAGGCTCTCAATAAACTGACTCCTTTTGCACTGTGGCATATTAAGCAGATACTCTCTCTATTTTAGCTTCCCTTCTATGCTAAGAAGACGAGGCGGTAGGGGAAGAAGGTTCAGTTTTTACCGGTCTTAGCAAAACGGGCCTCTTTTGGCTCCTGCTACTACAGACACCTAAACGCTCAAAGCTCGATTGCACGCTTTAATGGTGAGAGTGCTGGTCTCCACTGATCACTCTCACCCCAGGAACCAACCAAGCTCATTCCTTCAGTGAGTTATGACCTCTGAGACCTTCTGCTTGCCTCCTCCTCCAGTAAGTTCCTGCCTGGAGCCTGCTGCAGGATTGGGAACAGAGTCATTTACCTGGGAACAACTCAGCCAAATGCCCCAGCTAGCAGCAGAGAATGGCAAAACTTTGCAACTCAGAAATGACTCCTAAGCAATCTCTTTTATTTACCTGTTAGTTGGGTGTCAATCTTCTACACTACATTTCTAAAAGCTTCAGTCGTTTAATTTTTAAGTGTCTCAAGCAGGAGGGCTTCCATAATGAGTTTTCATGCTCTCAGCTCCTCCTCTAATTCCTTGTTCCAGAAGTGCTAATGCAGCTCTTCAATTTCAAACAATCTGTCAGAACAGCAGAAAACCAGAATTCCTTGCCAGGGAAGCTTTAATGCTTAGAGTAAAAAGGAGAAATATTTTCTTCTTAGGGGTATGACCCTTTTTTTCTTCTCTGTTAATTGTGGGGATTACCAAACCTTGTCTACAAGTAGATAAAAAAAAAAGGCAAGAAACAGAGTCAGCTTTTCCTGCATACCCTACTGCTTCAGGTACTTAGGCTCTGATTCAGCCAGTGAAGCAAGTAAGCATATGCTTCTCTTTGCAAATTTAGTCCCTCAAGTCCAATAAACTCAGAATTGTTCAAGTGGGAATAGCCCTGCTGAGGCTATGCCATTGGAGAGTCTCTGAACTACTCCTTTTGATCTGAACAGGCAACAGTGATGCTTTCTTACCTCTTTCTTACCTCTGGCAGCACTTTGCACAAGTACTCAGGTACACAGACACAGGTACTTTGGGAAAGGGGACTTGGCGTCTATCTGCTGCCCTGTGTACCAGGAGCTGGCTGCCTTCCCCCTGTCGCTAGACTTACCCTAGCTAATGAATGCCCAGTGATGCTGGTTCAGAAGTCAAACTTTGCAGTTCTCCTTTTCAGGGACACTTGATAGTAGATGGAAATGAAGATAACCAACTTCGCAAAGTAGTACGAGATCTCAACCCAGCAACAGAAAATAGGTATACATTTTATCCTTCAAGATTCCTGACCATTTTCAAGCAATTTTTGCTTAAGCCAGAGTTTTAGACCCTTTCCCCTTCTGCACTGTGCTTTCTCAACAGACACCTGTGGCAAATCAAACCAAACTTCCTCCTCACAGACCAATGTCTTTATGTGATCCCATATTTAAAAGAAATCACAGGTCCAAAATACCAGCATCTTAAATTTCTTAAAATTCTCAGTATTTCAGACTATATTCTCCTCCTCCTATTCAAGGATTTTTCCATTCTTCAGATTTGCTACAAACAACTGACATGAGACATGGCCATTCCCTTGCTCTAAAGAGCTCACACCTGGGTGGGACTCGGGAAGGTTTGACAGTGTTTCATGATCTCCAGCGTGGGGAGATCATGTGTCGTGAAGCCTTTGCTGCAGTCGCTCAACTTGTGTTATTCAGTTCAGAGGCTAAATACTGTCATTTCAAAAATTTAAGATGACTCAGAACATGTTCTTAGGACAATGATAAGCAAAGCTGCCCAAGTGATGCTGAGAGAGACTTCAGGAGGCAGTCTTGCTGGTGACAAAACTATAATCCTGCCTATGTTAAGACCAGTCTAAAGACGGATCATTGGAAGAGTTTTGCCCATTTCTAGGAGGAAGAGTACAATTTCATGGATGCATATAAAGTCTTTGTGATATTGAGGCAATGCTTTTAAGGAGGAGGGTACAATTAAAGCTAATTTATCAACCTTGATTTCAGAAGGACATAGTGCAGTATTTTTCAGAGGATTGAAGACAAACTGTTGAACTATGTTATTCACTGTGAATAGTGCTTCTGAGCTAATTCACATGTCAGTGGGGCTTACAAATATGTATCTTCAGAGCTGGAAGAAAGATTCATGGCCAAAAGAACATTTAAGTCAAAAGAATTTCCTTTTGACCTAATTAAACTCAGTCAAAATATCTAGATTACATTCAATAGCTTCTGACCTCATTAAAAGTCAGAACTGGGAAAGAGTAGGAATTTCATAACTGATTTCCATGGTCAGGTTTTCACTACTTTCAAATGTGCTTGCTGCAGCTCTGTAGTTTTAAGAAAGACAGGGGAAGCACTGTCATCCGAAAGTGGTTAGAACTCCTGTTTTCTTCCAATTGAAAGTTGACTTTTTCCCACAAAAGGACCATATAAGTCTCATTCAATATATATTCAAGGTCAGTATATAATAGGAGCAAGACGGTGTATTTCAGAATTGGGATGTTAGACTTGGAATATCTCAGTACATAATTTCCTGCTTCGTGCTTTTGAACTAGCATCTTTTTTAAACCAGAAAATCAAGGTACGTGAAAACCGAAGGAACTATTTTGCCTTTTTGTCCTTTTAAAGATATTGCTTTTTCTTATGCCCTTCAATCATTTTTGTCAATCAATTTCTTTAACTACCTCTTGAACAAATTGATTTTGCCACTCTTAGTGGACCTTTCTTACAATCCATTCAATATGCGTATTCCCCTTTGGATGAAATACAGTAGTTTCACGTTAAGTTCCTATCTGCTCCTAATTTCCTAGGATGTGCATTATGTCATCTTGTTTTTGTGTTTTTGCCAGTGGGAAAAGTTTGTCTAGGTCAATTTTATCAGTCTTCTGATATGAAGAAAAGCATCAATTAGATCACCACAATGCCTCCTCTTCCCTCGTGAGAACAACCTTATTATCCTCAACCACTGCTCATTATGTAAATCTTTCTGTTTTGCAAGTGCCATGGATTTTGACATTTGATACAGAGATTTACATCTCATCACAAAGTCACATGGAAAATTTGGTTTTGTAGATAGCAGCAAGAACATCAAAACTCAATTAAGCAGCACACAATTCTTTGGCAACAACTGGTAACTTTTGCTCCCAAAACAGAATTTGTAATTTTCACTATCTTGAATTTAATGGAAATATCACAAAGAGATTCTTGAGGTAAACACAATTAAACTATAATCGCGTTGTAGTTTGAAAAGTAACACATTAGGTGGCAACAGGGGTTACCATGTTTATTGCCTCTCTGTGGCTTCTAGATTAAATTTGGGCAGTCAATGAGATTTATAGCAGGCTTCCTAACCACATTTATTGCAATTTTTCTCTGTGAAACTAAGGCTCTAGCTTTAATAAAGTTCTCATCATTGCCGATATATATAAAACTAAAAAAATTAGGAAATGTGCCAAAGGAAAAAGGACAGTTCCATGATCCGCATTTGCAATGAGCAAAACACCATTCAGCATCTCTTTGAGAAAGACAATGAAATCACGAGAAAGAGACCTTGAAGAACTGGAAAAGGGAAATACAGGATGAATTTTTCTACTCAGAAAGGATTTCTTTTTCTTTTCCACTGGCCAGCTGAAAAGAGAAGAGAGACGATATGTTTGGCATCCTTTTCCATCAGTAATTATGATGTTTGACTCGGTGTCTTGGCCCTGTTTAAGTACATCTTACATGGAGGGATGCATTCTCCTTAGCTGCTTCCCAAGCTTGTAGGATATGAGCTGGCTGGTACGAAAGCTGTGTAGCTGCATTAACCTGGCACTGATCCCAGGCTCGTCAACCCTGCTGTTTGCACTTCCCAAGTGTGTTAAATTTCTACTAATGTTCTGCAGAAAGAGACTGCTAACAGAAACATTTGCTGATACAGGTTTCAGAAATGACCATTGTAGTATTGAACATTAATGATGTACTCACAAGTATTTCCAACAGCACTTGTGTACCAAATACCATGCTCAAGCTCCCCACCAAAAAGGACGGACTGTGTAACCTCTATATCTATATCGTGCAAGTTTTAACTATGACCAAATGGAGAATTTATGTGTATATTTATTTTAAATAACAAATATATTTGATCAGATAAGCTGTCCAGCAAGTTAACGATACAGTAACGTTTCTGGTGTAACTTCACGTACTTCGTCTGGGATAATAGCAACAAGAAGAGTTAAGAGGCCAGAAAATGTCAGAACAACTATGAACATGTTCTTATTTACTGACCATATCCAAAACTGCTCTGTTCTTGGATTCACTCTGTATCTAGCCTGGAGCTGAATTCTTTCTGGAGATCAATACTATTATCATTTTCTTACATGGGATTCACTCACTATTGACAGTACACGTGTACTACCATGTATATTTTATCTACCATGGGTATTGTTTTTACCTATCATGATACCATCCACTAACTAAAGTCAGCTGACATATTACCTCTTTTCTAACTTACTTTGACTATGGTCAAAGGATTTTCACTTGTCTGAATGTTTCCCTACTTTTCTAAGGCTCCCCATTGTATTTGTGAAATGTTCTGGTTTGTAATGTCCATGTGCTCTCAAATGGGCTTTAAAAACAGAATAGCAATAGCCACTTTGCAGACTGCGTGTACTTTCCTCAAGATAAGCAACAGTGAGCGTAGAATTACAATTCTTTTAAAGCTTTTGTAGTGTACAAATAGTGCACTGGGGGAACACAAAGCTCCCCATTCACATTTATTGCCTTCTCTGTCATTTCTCACTTACCAGGGCACTTCTTGGTGCGTTTTGACAAGCTTTGTGGATTTAAGCATTTTTAAAAATTCATTCATCTGCAGAGTAGTAGTTTATCTCTTATTTTCATTCTCTCAATTTGAATTTTCATTAATCTCTCTCATTTTTCTAGGTTAATGCTTATATTCAGAGGCACAAATGCCAGGGTTTGTTTGATGAGTTAAATAGTCTCACTGCATGACAGATCTGTTTGATGAAAGTCACCTTCCTTCCTGCCCATGCAATACTTTTCCATATTCAGGAAGCATTTTTAAGAGGAGACAGCACTGAGGTAATTCTGCCTCTACTTAAATCCCATGACACCCATATCCGAAACTTAATACACGTAGAGCTGGAAAAAAGAGCTCTTTAAAAGCCTTGGAGGTAAGAATTACACACAGGCAGCATTTAGGCCTTTTGCTTGCATTTTGTCCTTCTCCTACCAGATGCAGCAGACAATTCTTTTCTCTTTAGTCTGAGCCACAAAGTGAATGATAAGCACTAGAAGTATACATAACACTTTTTCACTCATGGGTTTTTTTTTTTGTGACAAAACAGACAGTAACCCTGACACATATGAATAGAAAACTGTAATTTTGACCTGTACAGACAATAGCCTGCCAGATAGTCGTGATACAAATATCAAGGAAGAATGAGAAAAGACAGGTATACATGAAATCCTGGCTCCATCGAAGCTGATGGGAATTTTGCCATTGATTTGAATGGAGCCAGGATTTCATTGCGAAAGCATCGTTCAGCTGTAAAAGTTGTCACTTTTAAGTCTCTACACCCTCATGCAATCAGTCCCAAACTCCTGATGAAAGGATTTGTAATTTTTCATATTGCCCAAATATTTTTTTTAACAGCTGACCCTTTCTCTTACTTAAACACAACCTCCTTCTCCAAGACATGTATTCAATGCTTTTGTTGATTTTAATATGACTTTTAGCAACTTTCCCACATTCCAGCAAAGCCTACTTGAGCTATTTGCTTCCATTCAATTCCTCTTCTTGTTCTTTTCACTTTTGTTAAAATCCCTGTGAACACAACTAAACTAACTGAGAATAGTACGGAACCTGGTTGGACTGTGGCACTTTCTGGCTTCCTGATAGCAGTAATGCTTTATCACTTTGTCTGCTTTTGTTCTTGGCAATACATTTAGTTAAACTACTTATCTACTGCTGTTATCTTTATTATGCTGAACACTTAAGTTACAAACATAGGGGTGGATGTTTGGGGAACTTTTATGTGGTTGTTTCATTGGGGAAACTTCTTGCTTATTATCTATATGGTCAGTGCATCTGTCTACCCTCATGCCTGACTCTTGGAGAGGTAACCATGTGGTTCAAAGAGGAGAAAGAGGAAAGTAGAGGGCAAATATTTTATATTATGTTTAATATGAAATATTCGGTGATGTAACTTGCAATAATGCAACATCACGTGACTTACGCAGACCATTATAACGAGTTCACGGAAGAAAATGCTATTACATTATTTAGACTGTATATTATCTAATAAAAATAAATAAACCACCCGAACCAAAAAAAAATAACCTTAGACAAAATAGCAAACGTACAAGCAAAATATTAGTACAGTGGCAGTGAAGAGAGCTTGACCCTGGTAGCCGTTGCGGGTCAGCCAGCCCGTGGTGCCGTTCGTAGGAGCCTGGCAGGCAGGGCCCTCCCCGACGGACAGCCATTGCTCCGCCTGCAGGACTGTGCCTGACAAGCAAAACTCTCCTCCACAGAAAGATTTACATGAAAATGATAATCGTTCGCCCCACTCTGCCACTGAGACCAGCACATAGCAGAGGAGCAAAGTGACTACCTGAAACGAGGAAGAAAGCAAACATTTGTGCTATACGTTTCCTGCGGGCAGAGTAGGTATGGTGGCTTTTAAACAGCTGCAGCAACCAGCACCGAGGCAACAGCCAGACTCTGTCTAATGCACCAAAGGGAGCTTTCTGGATGTTCTCCACCCCAGCACCTTTAATCAAACCCAACAGCAGCAGTCAGCTTTTGGCCCTACCTGAATTTCTAGGATCTGCACCACATTTTGCTGTACCTTAACACTATGGTAGTGGTTCAACCAAAGCCTTGCAGGACCCCAGCTCCCGAGGAACGCTGAGGAGCACCCTTGCACAGATGTCAGAAAGTTGGTGGCACCCGCCAGGTCCCATTTACTCCAGCAGGCGAGGAGAAATAGAGAGGGTTAAGGGCTCCTCCTCCCACCGCTCTGGCAAGCGTCAGCTCTGCCTTTTGCAGGCTCTGCCCAGCAGCCCTGTTTGCAGTCCCAGGGCTCTGCCCTCCACCCACGAGCTCCTCTGAGACGAGGGAATGCAGTTTGATGCTGTGACTAAAAGTTGAAGGCGGTTTTGCCAGTGAGACAATCAAAGGGAAACCTGTGAAAATATGTTTCCTAGCTATATCCAAGAGAAACCTCTCCTAAGAACAGGTCACGTGACTTTAATAAACACATCCTTAAAATAGTTAACACTTTTAAGGAAAATCTTCCAGTGAACCTAGCCCCTAATGGATGTCTCATTGAGGGTACACCTACAGCTGTCAGATTTGACATATAAAATCAAGTTAATCTGCTTCAAATTAAATTTGAGGAGAAAGAAGGTAAAAATTAAACACAATTGGTTTAGAATGAAATGGCTACTTTGTAGTTCTTGACCCTTTTATTTATAGTAAATATTTGGCTTGCCTTAGAGTAATTTTTATTTTGAATGTCTGTAATTAATGACATGGTTCATTAGTTGCAGGGAAGCTAATGTAGCTCTGCTATACAGTAGTTCACATAATTGTGGGAGGTAACTCATTCCACATGCTCAAACATTGTAATTTCAAAATATTTTCCTAATAGTTCTCAAATAGAAATATTTCTAAGTGTACATCGAAAACTGCCTATATCCAAGTAACATTAACAGAACATAGTTTAAGCATAACATGCCAAGAAGTATTATTTTTGGCTGTAACATAATTGGTATCACATGCTGTTTCTATTTTATATACTCTTTTCCTTTTTGCCTTAACTTTTATTATTTTATATGAGCACAGGTGTTACCTGAGGGTGACTTTGCATAACAAGATGTAGGTGTGTACTAGGTACTGGAATTTTAGCCATTTAGTTTTCTTGTTTCAAGCTGCAACAAATATATGAAGCAGTTAAAGAAACCAATCTAGCAAATATTTCCCCTTACATTTGGCAGAATAAACATAATGTTAACATGGCATTTTAAAAATCAATTTAGATAGGAAAGTGAAGGAGAAGATCTAGAATAAGACTGAATCTGGAAAAAATGAGCACAGTGAATACTCCTATAAATCTCACTTCTATGTAAAGGTATTTGACTTTAAGTATTTCAACTCTTTTGTCCCCCTTACCTGTAACATCTTCAGAAGCCTGATAAATTGCAATCCGTATCCCAGTGGTTGGGTGGGTCCTTACCCAGTCTTAGAATGAATCAGACACTCATCTTCCACCCTCTAAAACTCCTTGTATTTGTGGCCACTTAAGGTTTATCTTCATCAGTTGATGGCAAGGTCCTCAATACTGTGTGCCCAAGCTAAATTGCAACTAAGAAATCCCAATAGTGAAACAGGTTGGGGGGATTATTCCTGTTCCATCCTGCAGATATTTAATGGGGGATCTGGGGGGAGAATGGATACGGTGCAGTTAGGAACAGGTAAACATTTACCTGTGTTTACTCTCAACAGCATTACATAGATGTGATAATGTCGATGTAATAATACTGATACGGTGATAGTGGATATTACTGGTTTCATAGGTACATAAGAGGGACTTGCTACGCATTTGTTTTCAAAGCAAGAGTTTTTAAAGACTTTTAGTATTAAAAGGCTGTCTAGCTACTGAAACAGGATTTGCTTCCAACCTTGCTAAGTAAATAGTCATTATGTGACTCAGCTTATGCTTGAGTCTTCCCTCATCATGCAATAAATGCATTAACAGCCCTAACTGATTCAAAATCGAGTATCAATGCTTGCCATACTTTGAATACTTAACATTTATGTAAGTAACCAAACCTGAACACCATACTTCACGTTCAGGTCTAAATCTCGTTAAAGTCTGGAGCCTATCCATTGGTCTGAATGGCATTTAGGTCATTTCTGGCTGATGGCAGAGTGTGTTAAGTGAGTCCTGACCTCAGGTGTGTTCCTGGCTGTGCCCCGACTCCAGAGGTGGGGACGACCTGGTCTCCTTGGGATGGAGCCGAGGCACATGGGCCAGGCAGGGATCTGGGCACTTGTTGAGATTTCATGATCTGTGCAAGTGGGGGACCAAGACAGAGATTGGTACCTCAGCGGTTACCTGTCCTGCCATGTATAGGTGGCCTCTAGAAGTAAAAGCAAAGTTACAGACCTGAAAAAGTACCAGTATGTTAAAATACTTTAAATACACACTTGGTATACACAGCTGCAAATTTGGGTTCATTCTGGAAAACTTAAGAGAAAAGTGCTAAGTGTGGCTTATTATGATAAACAGGTATATTACATAGGCAATGCCATATTTCAGGAAACCGGACTGAGGTAAAAACTATGAAGAAGTGAGAAGTGTTTGTCCACTTGAGGAAAAAAACATTCAGTTATTTCATTATTTCATTATTTTCAGGTTTGAGCTATATGTCAATAAGACTGAATTGTCTTGTTTAATACTGAGGATCTGTAGTAATCTTTCCTGTGGAGCTCTGTTTCTACTTACTTGTTTGCACGTTCCTATTATATTCTACCTAAAATATTTTGGCATGTTTTTCACATTGGGGTTTGATTTCAGTAAGTATTCATAGACAAATTCAATTCTGCAAAAGGGAAAAATATTTATATTTGAAATAGCTGTATGCAAAAAAGTCAGTGCTATTTGCAAATCTTATTAATTAGAAAATTAGCTAAAATGATTTTATTTGGATAAAATCAGAACTGTTATATATCAAATTTTCTTTTCTTGTTGGTGTAGAATACAAATTTATTCCTAAGGGCATTTAAGACAAGTGTAACTAACAAGAAAAATACTAAAATTATTATGCATTTTTATAGTAGCAAAATAGTGATATTTAAATTAGAAAATAACAGGGAAATGTAAATTATTGAAATGGTCATTACTGAAAGCCTCCTTTCCAAAATCTTGTTTTCAAGATTAGTTATGTGATAAGACTTACTGCTATTATTATTTCTTTATACAAACATTTCTATTGTACAAACAAAACAAAAAGACAGTCCCCAGCCAAAAGCTTATCTGGTACTATGATGTACCAGAGAAGTTTTTAAAAAAAGGAATACTCAAAGCTGCACATATTGCCTGGGTTTTGCCATCGCCATTTGTGCCACAAGGGAGGGTGTTAATTGCATATCCTCGGAAACACCCCCAAATTTTACCCCTGCATCAGCAAAGCAATGAAAAGCATAATTCACATGGTACATTCAGGTAGTTCTAAAAAGTCACTTTGGCTAATTGTAAGATTTTTGAGTACCCAGAATAGCGTCCAAAATCCAGTCTGAGATGCAGTTTCGTGGCTAGTTCTAGTCAACATTAGTAAATCAGACAGGTTTGAAGCAAAACGATTCTGATTATATAACTTGAAACAATATGATATATTAGTTATGAAATCTTACGTATAAAATTAAAGAGCTTTCATGTTGACTTAGTATGAACCTCCTACACAGCTTGTAAACCACAGTGTTTTCTTCCTTTTTCACATATTTATTAGCGTGATCCATCTATCTCTTATTTTAAATAATAACAATCTGTACTGCAAACAGAGGTAGTGCAGTTAATTCATAAAGAGCTCTGGCAAGTAATATCCACAAATATATTTTACACTATGGCTTTGTCTTCAGAAACTATTTTAGAGTGTCTAACAGCAACATCAACAATAAAAAAAGTTGTTTTGTGTGCACTTACATTAGCATTTTTTTGGGATCAGATATGTAGCTGTTGAAGCAACTGCCCCACTTGCTCGGCTGGGCTTCACACCATGAAGCTGTGGAGGAACCCATGATCTGGATGAACCTGAACTGGAGGATGTGTTTCAGAAGCTCCAGTAAAGTGCTGGAGCTGTTGATGGGTGATGTGCCCAAGGGATTGGGCTAAACCTTGCCCAGAGTTAAACTCCTGGCTTTATCTATATGTTGGGATGTCAGATCTTCTGCACCAACTGTGTCATGTTAAAGACTTTCACCTGCTGAGCACATGGCTTGCTAATGTAGATGCAGTGTATGTTTTTCAAACATAAATTATATAGTTTCACTAATTACCAGTGATCTGTTTCCAGAAAGCCACATATTTCAGCTTCTACAATGCTTGGTAAATGGAGTACTTGATTCAGTAGGAGACCTATTTTTTGCCATTACAATGGAATTTATTTGTCCTACATTTGCCAGAAAACACTTTTAGGTATTCTAAATACTAGTGTTTACCAAAAAATAATTTAAAAAACCCAAACTCCCTCAAAAAATGGAGCTAGACAGTATTTACTACGAAGGAAAGAGAAGCATAGCTAGATTTAGCCTAATTCACCATGATTTGCGGTTGCAACCAAAATCCTTTGATATCAGAAACACAAGTTGTTCTACTTATGTCAGTTTGTTTTGGATTGGGACTTTTATTACTTAGAAGGGGAGTGCTAAACTGTGGTGTTTCCTAACTTGTTTAAATCAAAGGGTTTTTACTACTTCTCATGTTTGATTCGGCAGTGCTGAAGATAATAGAACTTTGTCCTTGGGTTCCATGTAAGCTTATTCAATGGTTACCATTAAAAACATCAATATAAACCCACAGATACTTCATAAGTAGTAACGGGGATTTGGGACTTCTGTCATAAGTCATATATAAAACAATATCTGAAATTCAGAGATAGCATTGTTTAACTGTTGGAAAAAGATAGATATATATTTTTTTCCTAATGGAAGTCACTGTGTAGGACATCCAAAAAGTTGTCTTCTTCTTATCCATATTTATGAAGGAAATTCTCCATTTTAAAGTTCCTGGTAGAATCCAACCATTTGAGCTAATTTTAATTTCAGAATGGATTAGGCCTGAAAACTCAGCTGGCTATACCAAGAGAACAGACTTCCTTGTATTTCCCCCATACCCCCCCAATTTTGGACGTACTGAACATAAAGCAAGACAGGCAGACAGTCATATTTACTTATAGCAGAGACATTGCCAAGTTTATAGAAACAACCTTTATCAAAAGTTTTTTTGTCCGTTATATTTCTCTTCCAGATACATTTTGAATTTTCATTTCTTTTCATATTCCCTTAGATACTTTGTTGATTTTTCTGTCTTGGCAACATAGTCTATCATTATATCTTGTTTTAAAATGTGTTGAGTGATTAGAGAGGAGTCAGCGCAAAAATAGCAACAGCCGTGACTGCCTGTGCCTGACCGAAAATACCCAACCCTGCGTGCTTTCAGACACATCAAGCTGGTGAGGCCACCCTATGGTAAAGTCCGTTCAAAATTACGCTCACCCAAAAGCTGTATAACAATGATAAGAGAGCATTAGCCAAATTAGGTTTTCTGTCTCTCGTTATTCATTTCTCTTGGGACAAAAAATGTCTATTTACTCACCCTAGGTAAACTACAGGTGACAAGTTCAGGTCTTTCTTCTTTTCTCTTCCTCTAAGCCTCTATTCCCAATTAAAAATAAAATAAAATAGAAAAGCTCTTGTAGCTAACTTTGTCTGTATCATATATATTTCCTTGTGGCATATGTACCTGCCACCCTTCTTCTGGTTTTGTTTTTGATTTTGTCTTTCAGAGCAGAGATGATGCATTTCAGTTTTTCGCAGAATGACCCATCATTTAGAGACTTACTCTCACTCTTAAACCCTCATCACAATAATGAATAAACAGGTAGCAATCTGCACTCCGATGATGCTTTCACAGTTTGAATTGGTTGAAGGCCTTTCCCTTAAAAAAAAAAAAAAAAAAATCACAATTGGGCTTTTCCCACCAAAGCCACTCTGAGGTACAGAGGGCATTATGCACTTCACATGTGCATAAGCTATCAGTCATAACTTTATTCCCATCCTCATGTCCCAAATCTACTACCTTTTCTGCCTTTAAATGTTTTTGCTGATTAAGTTTGGTTTATTCATCATTTT